>NW_008237890.1:1369085-1414635 GCF_000691975.1 Corvus brachyrhynchos
GTCCGCCTGGCAGCACTCCCAGTGACCCTGGCGGGGCACTGGGGCAGTCACTGCTGGCCCGTGTTCTTCCTGGGCCTTTCTGGCCAAGCCAGTGTTTGGTTCATGGGTTATTCCTCCCCAGGTGCAGTGTTTGGAGTCTCCTTTGTTACTGCATGAGGTTCCTGTTGGCCCCTTTCTCCAGCCATTTAAATAAAATCGTTAAAAGAAAATTAGTTTTGGAAAACACAAGTGATGAGGCAATAGTAAGAATGTCTAGGTTAAAAGGTACAATGAAGAGGGAAATACTATCTTTTCCTTCAAGGGAGACCAGAGGAAAGAACAGGAATGTAGAACTTAATTTTCATTCTTCTCAAAGGCAGAATGGTGAAGGAGTTTGGGATTCAGTCATATTCTCTGCAGGGTGAAACAAAGCAATTGTTCTCTAGTATATTTTATATAGATAAGTATATATATATAAATATATACATAATGAAAATGCAATCTTTTGATGAGTGAGACTCTCTTCACTAAGAAAGTTGTGCATTTTGTGTTAAGAAGTACTAAAATTTGTCCATCTAAATGTAAATCCTGTTTGAGACAAGGCATTTTTAACCTACTAACTAACTGGTGATAAAGGTTGTTTCCTGTGTCCTGCAGAACTTTACATTGAGGCAGCAAATTTGTCTTAGCTCATTTAAAATTAAAGCACATCTTTTGCAATAAAGATCTAATGTTAAAGATTGTAGGACTCCAGGTAGCATGCAGCACTACAGTAGCTTGGTGACAGTTAATAATAAGGATGATTTAAATACATTTTCATGAAAGCTTTATGAGAGGAACTCAGGGTGAGTGATTTAAAAAAAACCTATTTGACAAAAAGGAGGGAAGGGAAAAGCCTGCATTGTTAATACAATTTTTCCTTTGTTTCTTTCTTTGCTTGAGTGAAAAGAAATTCTGTTGCTTTGAATGGTCTGTCATTTTTTTTCATTAGAGTTTAAATTGAATGCAGTCTCTATTTACATTGAGCTTTTCTGTTTGTCTATCATATTTGTTGGTTGGAAACTCATATTTTTTAGGAATGAGTTCAATTTTCCATGACTGGTGGCAGATGTTTCTCTAGGATCTTCAGTGACAATGATGTATTTGTTGATAACCCAGGGCTTGCTAAAAGGGACTTCGCTTCCCATCAGTGTGTCTGGTTTTTTGTTCGAGAGCTTTAGTCAACAGAAACATACTCTATTTCTTCCAAAAATGTCTAGGGGTAGTTTCACTCTGTTTTGAATGCATACTTCATTCAATGAATTTTTGTTTGGTTTAGTTACTCTTTTCTCTGTGTGGTAGGTGAAATACATAATGCTGTGGTTTCACTTCTTTGATTCCTATTTTCGCAGTTTGTATATTTGAGCAGCTTTAATAGTTGAACCTAGTGTTCCGAGATAGTAGCCATTATGTTTTGTTGTGAGTAGATTTCATTCTTAAATGTTGTTACTGTTTTTGTGCTCAGCTTGCCACTTCACTACCCTGATAGGAACATTTGAGGAGTTTAGTTCATAGGCCTACAAGATGGCTTGTAGCAAGAGCGTGTCCGTGTCTTCACTGGAAAAATGGGGTTTACAAGCAGTTTTTATTTATTGGAGGAAAAAGTTGTACAGGATTCTGCGGTTTCTGTCTTACTGATATTTTGTGCTACTTTCTCTTCCTCTACTACCTTCTCAAACCTGGACAACCTGTGTTACAAAGTCTCTCTTCCCAATGTCTCAAAACAGCCTCAACACAGCACTGTTCTCAGCCACATGGTGTACTTAACACTGACAGAAACTCTTTTTCTTTGCATTGTTCCTGGCAGGTTTGCCTCTTTTTTGTTGAGGGCTGGAGCTATGGGATTTTTGAGCGTGGTTTGGTTTGTTTTTCTGGTTTTTTTTTTTTTATTTTGTGTGTGTGTGTTTTTTTGTTGTGGTTTGTTGTTGTTTTTGTTTCGTTTAAATTTTGTTGTTTAGGGTTTTTTTTGATATCGCAGTACTTTTTTGCTTACTTAGTTTAGATATAAATAGAATGTAATGTTATGTAGAACATGACATAGCTAGTTTCTTTCCTTTCCATCTTTGGTTAAGGGGTAAGCTACATAAATAGCTGCAAATTATTAAAAATTTTTGATGTTTTATTACCTTTTAAAATACATTGTAGGACCCCATAATTTTTTTTACTAATGTTTTTCTGCTCTTGTTTTTCTTACTCTTTAATAGAATTTGAATGGTGGGAGAGTCTTGAAAAAAAATATTTTAAGAACAGAAAAAATGATTGCTTTTTCCTCTCTTCAGTCTAGAGATCAGGATTTACATCTGGAGCAGGAAGCTGAAGGTCGAATATATTCCAGTGTCAGTGCTGACGGTGGCTTGCCTTGTGACCGTAAATAAGCCTTTCTTTAGTCTGGTTTCTTCTGTGTTATGACGAAGAAACACAAATATTTGCAAAGCATTCTGAAATTCTTGGAAGGAAGTTGTTTAAAACTACACCTTTTTTCATTATTTATTGGAAGGTATATAGGTTTTCTAAATATTTTTCTATTTTGCTGAGCAAAAGTACCAATGAGGTGCCTTAAACTTGACGGAAGAGTCATTTTGGTCAAAAAAAAATTTCAGTAGATTGAAAATCTAGAATAAATCTGTCTGGTCTTAATTTTTGTAGTCTTATCATCTGTGAATTTTCAGTTATGAATAATGCTTACCAGTTCAAGCAGTGAGATTATTGATGTATAAAGAAAACTGGTTAATTCATCCTGCTGTTTGACTCAGGATTTACAGAAGCTACAAGATATACATGAGTGATGAATTTTGGGCATCTAAGTCCTGAAAAAAATTAGCCAAGCTTTTGCAAGAATGTATCATATGCCTTAGAGAAACTTAATGGATGTGATGGAGTTTTACATGCTTCACATGAGACTTAGCTGGGAATTTAATTTCATTCTTTTCCTTCCCTCAGACAGAAGTCATTATGTATTGTGATTTACCATTGATAATATTAATTTGCTGGCTTTAGCATCCGTTAATACAATGAACTAGGTGCTAAAAGGCGAAACCTGAGAAAAATGTGAAATGAAATTTTAGAACACTTTCCAAATACTTAGAGAAAAATATTTTCTGAACTTGAAAAATAATTTATAGTTTTATTAATATAGGGACAAGTCACTACTCCATTTTCTGTCGTGTTTAAGACAACAGTGAGGAATGCCCAACAATTCTAAGGTTTATACAATAATAGTGTTTCAGTTTTCAGCGTGATCGGTCTGTCAACATTACCATATGTAAATGCAACCATAGTTTTTAATAGTGGCAACTAGACTTGGAGCTCTCTAAAAATTTGCGTTGCGTGGGAAAAAAATTCCATATACTCATCTGGTTATATTGCCATTAATCTTCAATTATTGTTAAACCCAAACCTGAATTTAAAAATGACTTCTGAAAGTCCCGACAATAATTTGAGTTGCTATGTCACACTAACTGGAGATATTAGGGTACACAGACTAATTGTGCCAGAAAATGGCCTTAAATAATCCAGTGGAGCAACAGTTTATTTTAACTGATAAATAGCTATCCAAAAAAAAAAAAAAAAAGTCCTATTTCTCAGCCCATTTACTTATACGAGGTGTGTGTCTTCCCCTTTAATCTGCAATATGTCAAGTTCTAATTTGAGGTTTTCCCCAGGTGGTATGTTTAGATTACAATTTTAAAATTGATATCCTATTGATTTTCTTTTGATTTCTTGAGAGTAGAGAAGGAATAGGTATTCTGTTACATTGTCTTCTTACCCTACAGTATGTTACATCTCTCTCTTGGCTGTAATTAGTGAGCTAAGAATAATGCAGTTTATCAGAATTACTGTACTTGGGTCATTTCTGAATTTCTTTTTTATGTTTGATGATAGTAAACTTTCTGTTAGTAAGTCCATGATGATGAATGTAATGTTTGTATGAACAAGATAAGTGACATGGTGATGTGTCAGTTTTAGGTATTGCACAACTACAAATTATTGTTTATAATTATATATATACGTTTAAATATATATACACAGATGTAATTGCACAGACTGTTTTCTTACTTTTAGGAGCTATTAAAGAATTGGTTAATTCTGGTCTGCTGCAGCTAGAGATTAATTTCTTCAAAATAAATTCTAATTTCACATGTTCAGAATCATTCCATTTTAAAATACAAGAATTGGTAGGCAGTTCAAGACATGGAAGAGAAGCTGTCATTTTATGGATCTGAGAAAGTGAAGTCCAAAGGTACTAAGAAAGGAAAGAACAGAGAGCTAAGAGAAGGACACAAAGCAGAGAGGTAAAGGCTCTTTCTTTTGTACAGGCATCAGGGGTGGACAGAGAAGTGAATGTGAGCGAAGGAGGAGAAGGAGTCAGGCTAGAAATACAGACTGAAATCGGACTGAAGAAAAAAACTTGGATAGCTAGTGGCTTAATCTTTCAAGTAGTAAGATTAGTGCCGTTAAAGATACCAGTGAAGGATAAAGAGGAAGAAGGGTTGTGAGGTGGAATATTTAAGAAAATATGAGGTTCCTTTAGTTGTGTCTTGTCACACTGTTACTGTTGTCCAGCTTTTGACAGAATGGGAGTAAAATGACCACATTTTTGCAATGGCAGCTGATGCTGATAGAATAAATTCTACATAACACAAACTGAATCTTTTTTTGTAGGAATGTGTAGGTGGCATTATGTGTAAGTGTAAAATAAATTAGAAATAGGAATTAAGGAAAAAAGGCACTATTTTGTATTTAATATCAAACCATTTAAAAAATATTTCCGACTGTTTGCTTATGCATATATGAATACAAATAATGAATTTAGTAGGAATTTTTTTCTATAATATAAAAAGGACCTTAAAGAGTGGTGTTTTGCATTTGTGTTTCTGTTATGTGTGACTGGATGAGTCAGGGGAGTGTAGTGTCCTTGATTTACCAAAGGAAAGCTTGCTTTCTCAATGCTCGTACAGATGGCTAACTGCTATCAAAGTTGCAACACCGCTTACAAGTTGCAAGAAGGTTAGTGTGAAAATACATTACAGCCTGATTCTGTAGCAAAGGACAGTTACTGTTACCAAGATTTATTAAATCCTGTCCTCCTAGTAAACTGTACCTATCAAGCACTTCTACAGGTAGTCCACAGGAAGCAGTTCCAGTCACGGCATCTTTAAAATGTTTTCTGTCAAAATGCATTTTTTACATTGTTTGGACATGGTTCATTTAAAGTATTGCAAGAGTGGGATATAGTGCATGAAATAATCTATTGTGTGTAGTTGAAGCTGGTAAGAAGAATCTAAAGTATTTAAAATGTTTGTCTGCAATACATACGCCATTGCCACTGTTCTCTAAAGAAAGCTTTAGTCATTATAATCAGTTAGGAAGGAGTATCACTGAAAAATAGCTTGATTAAATAATTTTAGGACATGCTTTGTGGATTGAGACTTACAGAATGTAAAGAAAGTTATCAGCCTTATGCTTGCCTCATCCTGCTAATTTGTTGCTTTTGTAACTGTTTTGTAAAAATCCTTTCTCTCTTTACAAAGAAGAGAACTTTCCATGGTTTCCTGTGACTGGTAGCCTCCACATGATGTTCCACAGGTGTGTAGTTTACCTACATTGTGCAGTTGCAATGTGAATTAGGTGATGCTTTCTTTCTGAAATGATTATGTGATTATGTAAGTGAAGGAAAAAAAGATAGCCTAATGAAGTACTACTATTCTTCAAATTAGAACGCTGGAAGGCTTTAAACTAAAATAGGCTCCAGATATAATGAAAATCCCGTTTTAGTTAACAAAATCCAATACTTAGTGCAAAATGTTCAAAATCCTTAGACATTTTAAGCTTTGTGTGTTAAATATTTTAACACACTAAGTAGTATAACAGCTAATGTTTTGGTGGAGAAGGTGCTTTTGTGAACAAAGACATCCGTTCTTATCTTACAAGGTACATCAGAGGTATACTTCATTGAACTAAAATATAAAAATGCAGATCACAAAGACTTGACTCTGGACATACATTTCGATGCTTAAAACTGTGGCACTAAGAAATACTACTCCGGTACTACTAATCAAATAATAATAAACCATCTATTTGCTTTCTGTTGCAGCAAAATATGATATACTCTACAGATGGAGTATTTTTATGTTAGTTTTAAAAATCCAGTAATTCATGTTATGAAAGAGCTTTTCATCGTTTATATTAAATATTAATGATGAAAGGCTAGAAAGACCCATAAGTCGTGCACTTGGCTCCTAATGAAATAAAATGTTTTATAATGACTGTTCTTAGGTACTTCAGGTATTTTAGAATGTGCTTAAGTTTGTGTCTAATATGTATAAGTCTAGAAGTTTGTTGTATATTCCTTATTATTTTCCTGAATCAGAGTCCAAAATGCAAAAAAAAAAGAAATTATTTATTTTTTTTAAACTATAAAATATTTATTCTCTTTTGCATTCACAAACAGCTTGTGTTTGAAAAAATTCTTTTGGCTGTGTTTGTTTCTCCTAGGTGATTTTCTCATATCACAAATATATCTCACATATATTTATGCCAATTAGTTAAAGCTGCTAAAACTTTTTTCTTCCAATTCATTCTGTAAAGGTTTGCCCTTACTAATAAATTTTAGTTGAACTGCTTACCTTCAAGCTCTATATTTATGGCAGGATAAATAATAATCACAGTAGTGGTATCACCGATGATGTTAATAATAAGAATTTAATAGTAAGAATTTTCTTAAGTATTCTGCTTCTCATCCTAGCCTTTGATTGAAAAGTATCAAACTAATTCTATTGCATATAGAAAATGATTGTTTCCAGTACAAAGGCTGTGACGTTTATTGATGGCAACATCAGCTGCCTTTTACATGGTAGTCCAACTGCTTTGATTTTGCATTTACTTTAAAAAATATCACAAGTTTTTAAAAAAAAAAAAAAAATCGCTATGAGTACTTTAGTAGACAGGAACATGCCAGTTTTGTGTTGTCCTGAGAGCCTTCTTCAACAGCAGGACATTTAGTTTTATTTTAGACAGAATGTTTCCGTCACTTTTTCAAGTTGGGAGCAGTAAGCGACATAACTGCCAGCTACAAGCCAGTCAAAAGAGAAATGAATTAAAACCATTAAAACCATCACCACCACCCCACCACCACCACCAAGAAGAATGAAAGATCCTCCAGATTATTTATCAGAGCAACAGTTTTTGTGTTTGTGGTGGTTTTTTTTTTTTTTCCTTGAAACATTCAAGGAAATAGGAGTAGAAATTATTTTCAGAACATACCTGCTCATGTTGTCTGATATGATACTTCCAAGTATTTCTACCCTTCAGTGCCTAGAAGCCTGTCTTCTGTTTTTTCAGGCAGTGATAGTTTTGAGCATGATGTTACTCCATTACTTTTTATTCAAAAGTGTGTTTTAAAAGTTTTAAAACTTAAAAAAAATTTTACTCTATTTTTAAAACCGCTACAAGCCAGTCAAAAGAGAAATGAATTAAAACCAGTAAAACCATCACCACCACCCCACCACCACCACCAAGAAGAATGAAAGATCCTCCAGATTATTTATCAGAGCAACAGTTTTTGTGTTTGTGGTGGTTTTTTTTTTTTTTCCTTGAATCATTCAAGGAAATAGGAGTAGAAATTATTTTCAGAACATACCTGCTCATGTTGTCTGATATGATACTTCCAAGTATTTCTACCCTTCAGTGCCTAGAAGCCTGTCTTCTGTTTTTTCAGGCAGTGATAGTTTTGAGCATGATGTTACTCCATTACTTTTTATTCAAAAGTGTGTTTTAAAAGTTTTAAAACTTAAAAAAAATTTTACTCTATTTCTAATACCTGCCTGGGTTTGTTAATTCTTTTGCAGTAGTTCTATTAAAATGAAGTGTAAACTGATCGAAAATTACTGAAGACAGAAATTATGTCCCATTTAGATGTGATATATTTTGTCTTTTAGTATCTTATTATCATTCCATCACAGAATACATTTTATTTCTTCATGTATTTTCTTCCTTAATGCATCAATGCTTACTTAAGTAATTATTTTCTCTCAAGGCACTGGCAGTCTTGGTGTTTAACAGCAAAATTTTGTCTTTAACTATAATTTCTTATTGGTCTGTTGCAACAGGGCTTAAATGTGAAAACATTTTGTGCATTGAAGGGAGAGAAAAATCCACTGTTGCTTGTGTTTATGTTGCAAATTCCAATTTTAAAATTTAAAAATATTACTGTGGACTTCTGTGCATGTTTCCAGTATACAGAAGTGTCTTCATTGCTTTTTTTTTACTGTTCTTTGTGATCAGTCAAGGATTCTCTGAATGAAACATACTATTTCAAATATGTTTGAGTTTTTTTCAGAGTGTATATGTAAGTGTGTATATGCATATTGTTTGAAAAGGGAGCATTCAGACGTATTTTGGATAAAAACTATAATTAAAGGCAGCTGCATAAAATTACAATTTCTGTGTTGAATTTTTTTTCCGTCTTTCCATTCCATCCTCCATTAGATGGCAGTGTTGTGAGTGTGCAGCATATCAATGTTGACATATTGAAAGGAAAGCAAGCATTTTTAACACATCTCAGATGCTTTTTCATTATGTATCTTATGAATTTCAAGAGGAAGAAGGGTGAACTAGAAATGATAGATGGAAATAGTAGATAAAGAAATTTGCATTCACTTCACAGAAACCTAGCTAGTAGGAAAGTTGCATTCAGTCCTTTGTGTGTTTCAGCTTGTTTAAAAAAATGTAATAAAACTAGTTGTAGTAAACCATGAAGCCAGGCCATGCATTTACCAGGTTTTTCGATACATCTCTTCTTACCTGAAACAAAGTACTGTCTCAGTTCTGTGCTTTAGCGGAGTTATTTAGCTATAGCAAAGTTCTTCCAAAGTTTTTTAATGTAAGACTATGTTTTAGCCAATCAATTTGCTTTCAATTTGAAAAAAATTTGCTAAGGTTTTTGTGGCAAGGTTTTAGTAGTGTAGGGTTGCTTCAGGAGTTGCTAATGTCAGAACAGATCACGAGTCCACGTACTGGACAGAGCCAAATGCAACTGACTCCAAAATGAACCTACTGCTGCATGAAGCTGAGCCTGTCAGCGACTCTGGTGGCATTCATATGATAGTGAATTTGGAATGAATAAAAATCACTCTGCAGCAGCTGTGGGAGAAAGGAGTGAGGAATATGTGAAAGAAACATCCCTGCAGACAGCAGTCAGGAGTGAAGTAAAGCCTTAAAAAATGGGTGTGAGGGAAGGGTTTTAGTTTTTTTCACATTTCTCAGTCATAATCTCTTATTAATTGGCATTAAATTAATAGAATTTCCTCAAGAGAAGTCAAAGATGGTAATTCGTCAGTGATCTGCCTGTCCTTATCTCAACCTGTGACATTTTTCATCTTATTTTCTCCCCGTCTTGCTGAGGAAGGGAAATGGGAGAACAAGTTTATGGACACCTGGCAGTCAACCAGGGTTAACCCACTATGATAGTTTATCTGCTGTCGACATATTGATTTACTTAATATAGTCTCCTACTGTTAAGTATTTTTGAGTATTGAGCACAATGACTTTAGTCTAAAAATTGACTCAGCATCTACAGTATTTCAAGTGGAGGCTCCTTTGCATTTTCATGACTATTAAGATTCTATTCAAATACGTCTAAAATATTCCACTCAGATGCATAAGAAAAACAATGCAAAAATTCTTTAGGGAATTAAAATCAGGGGTTAGATTTAAGTTGATGAGGAAAGTACTACATGAGATTTTAGGGTCTGCACTGTACAGTGGATCGGATTACGTGGATATAGCACACCCTTCCAGACCTTAGACATAATACTCCCCTCTCTTGCTTCCTTTTTACTCTTTGTAGAAAAAAAATGGGCAAAACTATAACTTGATGTGGTACTTGTATGCATTTATGTTTTGAAGAGTTGGGTGCTGGGACTGTAAATGCCTGTAAAGACCTTTGGGTGAACAGGATACTATATGAGCTATTTTTATAAGTAAAATTGTGATGTCACTGCCTCTGAACAGTCTCTGGATGTGCAGTCTCAGGAGTCTGCAGTCTCTGGAGTGTGCAGTCTCTGGATTCAGCATGGCAGTTTGCTTAAAATTATCAAAACCAGCTAATAGAGTGGAAAGAAATGCTATAGTTTCTTTTTGGTTTTAACCCTTAGGAGTTAATGAAACAATGGAGTGTCCTTAAGTACTTTTGGGAATCCTATTGTGACACATTTGTTCAGATAGTGTTTTCTCTTGAGTAATCCTTTCCTCTTGAAAATTGAGGACAATGGAAAGAGGAAAATACTGATTAAAGTAGAATTGGATTTTACATGTGGAAATTTCTGTTCTGGACTTTTAAAACTGCAAACTGTGGCATATTCCAGTACTTATCACTTACAAATTCCTTTCTTGTCTTGCAGTGCACTTGTAGGAGAGACATGGTGTCAATATCCATGGATGTCTTTGTGAGGAAGTTTCAACCAGACAGATACCAGCTGTGGAAACAGGGCAAGGATTTATATACCATTGATCATACAAAACCAACTCCTGAGTCAACGCCTGAAGTAAAGATCTGGCTGCAGAGAAGAAGGAAAATACAGAACGTTCCCCAGAGGTATTTATGTTTCTTTACTGTCTATTTAATTGTCTTTAATAGGATGGCAATGCCTTTTTGTTTTCTTTTGGCCACTTCCTCTAATGCTGTCTTAGTTTTGGCCGCAACAGATTTTATTTTCTCATAGTAGCAGTGAGGGGGTGGGGCTTGGAGCTGCGTGGGTGTGCCTACATTGTTCTCTATCACACACGGGTCACTGCCGGGGCACAGAAGTAAGCGATTCTCATTTCTGAGAAGGGAGGGAGTGTAATGTGTGCCAGGGCCTGGGGGGCCATAATGTCCTTTTGTTTTGGAAAGCCTCATGGCTCCGGGTTGGGTTGATTGGACTCAATGAGCATTTTGTGTGTAGTCACCTGCTTATATAAACTGTTGTTATTAGTATTGTTGCTGTTTCTGTTAATTTTCTTATTTCATTGCTGTTTTCAGTAAATTGCTATCTCAACCCATAATCTCTGTCTTCTCTCTCTCTCTCTCTGTGTCTCTGTCTCTCACTGGAGGGGCTGGAGGGAGAGGAATGGCTGCATGAATTTTAACTTCCAGCTGGGCTTAAGCCATGTCACATGTTTTGTTTTAATTCACTTTTATTAGACGAAAATGTTTTTTCTGTTTTCTGTATTAAGATGGACTTGGACACAAGGCAGTCTTTTTTTTTAGAGTGATTGTGAAAAATTAATTTAACTTATAAGTTGTGTGTAGCTAAAGTTAATGGTTATGGAGAACAACAAAATGGATTCAAGTGTTGCATTTAAAATCTTTCTTTAGTAAAAGTTATTCCAGTAAAATTTTCAAGGTGTGGATGCTTGCCATTGTTTCTAGTGATCACTGCAACCAAAAAACAAGGGAGAAGACTCCTAAGAGCTGAGGTAAAGGTTAAACAGGAAAATCTTATCAAAAAGCTGTGACAGAATCCCTCCAGCTGTTTGAAGTCTCTAGTAACAGTCTTACCGCTCACCTCCTATTTAACTTTAAGGAGATGCCACTGCCTATTTGTTGTGCTCTTGCAGTGCTGCAGCCAAAACCTGTCTTTGTCTACCACAGGTCAGTGGCAGATGATAACAAGGTCTAAGTCTCAGTTGGTGGTGCTCACACCACTAAGAAAATTAAGAGGATAAAGTTTCTCAGCTTGTCACTGAAACTGTAAAAGCTTTGACCTATTAAAGCAGTTCTGTAGCTATTTTCTTGAGATGCATTATGGTTTTTGTTTGCATTGCACAAACATTTTTTGTACGGTTGTGCTTTCCTGTCTTACTTAACAGGATCTTTATGGATTTTCTTCTTCATTATCTAAAAAAAGATCTACTTAATTTCTAGCCAGAGGTGGGCAGTTCTTTTGGTATCTACTTACTTGTGTAGTGCAGTTTTTTGAGTTTGAGATAATACTGATTTTTTTAACATATTTTTCCTTCTTCAAATAATTTTATGGTGTAGTTGCTTTTAACACTTGGTCTTAAACTAAACTTCCTCATTTTCTTTGTAAGTTAATGTATTTTTTGAGTAAAGGATAGGAAAGTCAACTTGTAAAGTAAAAGACCAACTGGCACTGTAGTGGAATACTGTTACTGAAAATAGAACACCGAGTTTGTTCTGGGTAAGGGTAGTTTGTGAGGTAGAATCACTTCTTGAAGACAACCAGTGAAGCAGCTGAACAGCCAGTTTATAAGTACATGTATAATACTAACCTGGACTCACAGAGAGAGTAATTCTGTTGTTTAACTAGGTGAATGCCATTTTTCCCTGTAGTGGGTTTCCCTGTATCTGTTGTACAGTGTAAATGCAAATTCCCACTTGTACCAGCAGTAATTCATTTTGTAGTACCCTTATGGGTAGCTGGTTCTGAGTAAAGCAAAAGATTTTCTAATAATCACATTGGAAGTTTTATTACAGGAGTACATGGGCTGATTTATGCACTTTGCTAAGCTAATAAACACTATTCTAGTGATGTTTAAATCTTGAATTGGCTTTTGTTCAGGCATGGTAACAGTGTACATTGCAGAGGATAATATATTTATTCAGCTTCATTTCTAGTGTGATGTGTCAATTGAAATTATCATTTTGATTATGGGAATAATACAAGTTCCAGCAAAGTGAAAATAAAAATACCATCTATGGGAATCTTCATGAATATAGTGACAGGGAGAGCTTAACTCTGACATTGATGGCTGAAATACGTTGCTGCTAAATAACATCTAATGAGTGCATGTAAATAGTAATGATACTTTCTGTTGTTTACTATGTGAACTGATGGTTGTCTCATACTTTGGCAAGTTTTCTGGAAATTACTATTTTATAAAGAGTGTGTTGAAAGATGTACATTTGTAGACACAGAATAAAATTTAGAGGGTAGCAAAATGTGTTTCTGGAGATGTGTACAATCTAAGACCTTTGCAAAACTCACTTAAAACTTTGTAAAATTCACCTGTGATAGTAGTGCTTTTACCTCTAATGTAGTACGAGCTTTGAAACCTGCTGTATAATAACTTTAAAATCTCCTCTTGTGTCACATAGTTAATTTGAAACTGGACTAATTTCCTATTGTATTTATTCTGAGCGCATAAATTATGAACCTATGTCTTATGGGTTTGCCATTTCTCCTGCCTTAAGCTTTCCCTTATACTTCTGAGGGTGCAAAAACTTACGCTGAATCTTTAATTTCAACTTTATTTTTTTTAACACAGAATAATTATATATATTGCTTGATATTGTAGCCTTTCAAAATATTTTGTGATCATAATTTTTACCTTTTTCAGATGCTTGTTGGTTGTGTTAAAACTCATTTGAAAACTTCCAAACAGATCAGCTTTTATGTGGTTATTCAGATTAGTGTTTAATTAGCATGAGGGTTTGGAAATATCCTGATTTTACTGCTACTGAAAGAGTTTCGTCTTCATTACTCTTGTAAAAGTAGTTCTTTTTTGGGTTCAAAATAATGATTTATTAAAAAGCCTGTTTGGGTGCTAGTTAAGAAATAGTTACTTAAAGACTGTTTTACTTTCAGAGTTTAACAAATTTGCTATAGAATGGTGATAAAAGATTAGAAGGTTAAATCCAATCAATTGTTAATCTATCACTTAATAAATTGTAGCACTATCTCAACACAAAAAGATGAAAAATTGTCAGTTTTTTACCACTTTAAGCAGGTGAAAGGGACATATATTGGTAGATGTTTTATCTTATCCAAGACAGACTTTCTACTCTGACAGCAATATCTCCTATAACAGCTTCCAGCACACCAGATCTCGATCTAAAAGGCTTAAAACTCCAGAGGACAAGAGAATATCTGCTATGGTAGCTGATGCAGAAATCATAGTGACTGAAGCAGCTACTGATGGCTTCAAGGTCAGTGAACAACCTGAAAAAAAAATGAGAGTGGTAAACACAGGAGTGCCTTCTGGGGAAGAAGAAAACAGTAGTAGAATGCATCTGGATCAACATTTATTGGATCATGTCAAGGTTGCAGGTGAGATAAGCACTTTCACATGTAAGTCGTAGCCTGTTTATACTCTAATGCCACAAATTAGTGGATGTTAAACTGAAGTATTTAGAGTACGAAAATACTTGCATAGAGAGTTATTTATGCAGAGAAGATTGATATTCAGTAAGAAAGAGAAAAGACCAAAGCTAATACTCTGAGTTGAGAGTAATACCACCAAACTCTTTTAATTAAGTGTTTTTTAAAGGAGCAAAAAGAATGAGGTTTTGTAAATTTTACTTCTTCAGTGGACTCATATGTGTTAAAGTAAAATGTTTTTGATATGGAAATAATGCAGAATGTGTTAACACTACTCAAACAGTACAGAATGTATATGCTTGCGAGTATGCTACATGTATTTACATGATGCAAATTAGGAGTGTTCTATACCTATATTTTTGTTCTATACACAAACATGCTCTATTTTGAGACATCAGATTTCATTTCCTCTGGAGCTGTCTGACAGTGCAAGTTATAAAGTTCTTGTCAAGGCAAAGATTTTTTTTTTCCTGCCACAACCATTTTTTGCTAATAGAGTTGGTCTATTCTGGACTTAATTTATTCTATTTCACATTCCATTGTAGTTCCAATATAGTTCCCCATTCCTGTTCATGAGGCAAAGTGCAATTTTAACTTCAAGTTTAGAAGCGGTGCCATTTTGTTCTACGTTCCTACTGAAAATTTACTTTCAAATTGCATATAGAACATATTTTCATTATTGTGAATATTAGTGGTTATGTTTAGGCTTATTTGGAGGTGATCACCACCATGATTGATTCACATAAAGATAACAAGATGCTGCAATATGGAAGGTTAAAAATTCCTCTGCACGAGTTATCTGGTGCTCTATTAAAGCATTTCCAGGTCTGTTTTAATAATATATTTTTTAAAGGTGCTATTGCTTTACATCTTCCCACAACTTTTGATAGAAGTTTCGAATGTTCATGACCACAGAGAAAGTAGTACTTAGTTATCACCCATTCTGTGTTTATTGTCAAGGGAAGGAAAAGTAGAGAAGAGTGGAGAGCTGCCCTCTCTCCTTTGTCCTCTTAAAGGGTGGTACCTGGACCTTTGTAGGAAAAAGGATGTTTTTAGATATGATAGAAGTTCCAGTACTCATGTTGAAGAAGGTAGTTTGTTTTGCATTGCCTCTGGCTAGTATGTCCATTATACTCAGCTGAGGCAGTGCTGTTTGTGCCCAGAGATTACATTTTAGTATTGTCTTTGTATTACTAAATCCATTATTCATTTTACATGAAAAGGAAAGTTTTCAGAAAAAACAAGTTCAAGTAATCTTTGTAAAGAAAGAATGGCAAGGGACTTAACAGAAACTATTTTCTTTAATATCATGGAGGTGCTGCTGAATCAGAATTCACTGCAGAATGTGCTAGAGTTCTTCAGGAATATATTTTTTTAGTGACCTCTCTAGCCCATTGTTCTGTCTTTCCAATGCATGCATCAGCAGAGGAAGAATTTTTGTAAAGTAAAATTCACACAATTTCACTCTTCAATATTACTAGAATATATAATTATGCTAATTTTTAAAAAATAAAATTATGCTAATTGATTTTCATTTTTAGACTGATGCTGTTGTTTTAAAAATATTCTTGGTATCTATTTGAAATATGTCTTTGTAATTATAAACCATTAATCTTTGTCTATTTTCATTTGTAAACAGGCATAATAGGTATAAAATGCAGGGTATCAGGTTTAATATACCAGCCTTTTATATTTTTTTCCATTGACTCAAAGTGCATTTGGGCAATATGAGTAAAGACTAAGTAAACTACATGAATATTGATTATTTTGAATTAAATGAAGACCTGTTGTAATTCAAATGCAAAATACTGATTAAATGATCAAAACTATGTTTTGTACTCCAGACTCAAACCATTTACATTTAATTTATTCGTTGATAAAACCTATGCTCCACATTTGTGCATGCCCTTCCACCAAATGCTTTTCTGTATGATTTCTAAATGAGGAACCATGCTTTGAATTTGAATAATTTAGATTGCTGTGAAATTCAATATAGTAATGTAAAGTGGGATTTATTAACAAATCATGTTCTTGATTTGTAGGAAACATCCCTTCAGACTCAATTTTGAGTCCTGTTCCTGTACTAGAGAAAACAAAAATGAGAGATGAGGACAAGATAGATTCCAGTCATTCTTCCTTTACGTTTGAAGATTCTGTGGCCAGCAACCCTGCTTTTGATAGCTGCAGAAAAGAAGAGAATTTGAAACCTCAGAATCAATATGTTTCATCCATACCATACCATAAAGCAGAGGGACAAACTTCTGAAGCAGAAAATCTAGATAGAGATGAAAGTGTCTCCACAGAGGGTGATACCAGCAATGTGGAAAGTTCTGGAAGTGGTTTGGAACATGGAGAAGGGCCCATTGTAAAAAAGGATGAAGAAGACAGCATGGAAACATCTTGTGTATGTGTAGCAAATTACATCATAATAGTAATATATTCTTGATTTAATGAAATATGAATGAGCATTTTTCTAATGAGACCTGATATCCATATTAAAGCCTTTAAGAATATGCATGCTTTTAATCAGATGATAATTTGAACATGTTTTGAAGTGTTCCGACAAGAGTGGCAATTTTGATCCGAAGGCAGACTGGTTTTGGAGTTAGCTTATTGACATATTTTTCCCTTTAATTTTATATGTCTAGTAATTTCACTTTATATTTGTGAATCTGAAGTGTCAGCAACTATTCTCAAAGCTATTCCCACATTCGCTTCTTGCCAAAATGAGCAGGGCTGTGAGCTTCACCTACGTGCTATTGGATTTTGGAAATGAACTAAAATATGGAAAGGAAGCACTTGAAGGAAAAGATCCCAATATTGAAAGATATATATATTTTCAATTTTTAAATAGTAGGTTTTAATAATGTTTTCTTTTTGGGCCACCTACAAACATATGGCCTTTTCTTTACTCTTCCTATTCTGCTGTGATGCATGGTCAGCTTTGACTTTGGGATGCAAAATGAAAAATTAAGCTGTGGTGGTTGTCACAATAGTCTTCTGAGTGGTGAGTTAAATCTCAGTTTGGCAGAGAGAAAGCAGGAAATCTACTGCCAAGTTGCCAGACTTCATGGGGAATATATTTTGAAGCCAAACTAAAAGTCATGCTGACCCCTTCCACATGCATGAGCTGTGCTCTAATGATTTTTTTCAGTGTTGTGAGTTTTAATAATCTTGGCTCCAGCCTTTCCACTGTAATAAGGAGCAGTACAAACATCTCAGTGTTTTAATTAACATGTATTAGAGATTATATTTATCTCTTCCTGTGCCTTTCATCCATTTATATATTAGGTTTCAGATTTTCTGCAGTATTATTACAGACTCTTTCTTTCCCTTTTAAGTGAAGAAATGTACTGTACAAATGCAATTTAAAAAGCCTGACAGTTCTCTTTTTACTTAATTGCTAACCTGTCCTGTGCATTAATCACGTCTTCTGTCCTCTGCTTATCATGGTAAATACAATGTTTTGTAATTCACTTCAAGGGGCATGTGTATAACTTGCTAGGTTGGATTCAGGGTCTTGAGGCACAGAGTGCTGTGGTCCATAAGAATTGTGTGAAACTCAATCCTTCCCACACCTCTACCACTGTCCTTGCCCTTCCTCTGGTCCTGAACTCCAGACACCATCAGTAGCTTGTTTACATTGGGATTCTCCCAGTGGTGCTTCAAGACTTAGAAGTGTTGGCCTTAGTTCTTGAAGCTTGAATAACTTTAATAACTTTTTGTACTGAGTGTACATAGGGGTGTTTGAGGCAGGAAAGAATTTCTTCATATACTAAATCAACATGTTAATCATATATCAAGACTCTTGGTTTCTTATCTGAACTCCAGATCTTTCTTTATTCCTGAGGAATTTTGGAGTCCTTCACAAATTAAGCCAGTGGGTTTCTGCTTCATTTTTCTAGCCACAGTTAGTGGCTGTTTCGTACTTCAGGTCTGCAGAATTCTTTGGGCTGTTCTTCCTCTCAAACATCACTTCAGCGAAACAGGATTTATGCTCCGTAAGTTGGGAAGGGCTGCGGTAACTACACCTGAAATGATCTGTGTATGACAAGGATTTCACTTTTTAAATTAAAATATATGTTCTTAATTAGAGACGAGTGTTGTATTGGTACACTAAAGGTCCTTCAAGTATACTGTGGTAGTATTTACAGACGTAACATCTGTGCTTGTTTACAGAAGAGTAAGTACAGTTTATTAAGAATAAACTGTATAGAAGAATAATACAGTTTTTATTTGTTGTAATTAATTATACAGAATTACATACTAAATTAGTTGTGTTTTTTCCTTTCAGTCAGAGGAAGTTGAAAGAAAGAAAATATCTAAGAGTTGGCGTCATCCACTACATAAACCCCCAGCTAGATCTCCAATGACTTTGGTTAAACAGCAAGCAATTAGTGATGAAGGTGAGTAGACTATTTAATACATTCTTCTGATGATAATTTTATGGTTTTATGAGACCATATATATAGGCATTTAGAGAGTCACTGCCTTGTGCAGACAGGCTAGAAAAATCGAAGAAATGTACCCAACACAGGGATTTCCTTCTCTGAAGTAAATATAAAAAGTAAATCTGCTTTACCCAGAAATCACATATACAGCCACCCAAAGTTCATGAATAAAGATACTTTATTCTATTAAATGTGACTTGTGAAGCTTATGGAAACGTGCATCAAAAGTATAGATCAAAGTGGAATACAAACTCATTCCTTTTTCATATCACTGTACCATTTTTGTTCTGTAAAGCACAAGCTTTTCTGGTGCTGTTTTCCAGAATCTCCTCAGTTAGCAGAACTGGAGATTAGTTCTCATACTCCCTTAGACAGTTTGATATTCTGGAGCTGATGCCATTTCTGTGACTACGAGTCTGATTCCAACATCGTTGCATATTTCACAGTTTACCTGCAATTTTTACCTGAATTTTTTTCCCTCTCAGTTACTTCTCATTAACAGTAGCTGTTTCTTAGAGCTGCAGATAAATTTTCTTGACTTCAGAGAGCATGCCTGTTAATTGATTTTTCTTCTGGTAACTAAGCAATATTAAACTTTCAGTTGGCAAGTTAGGCATTGTTGAACTGACTGCTGTAAGTTCAATTGACCTCTCATCAATACCTCTCCCTCCTTGGTAATTGATTTGTGTCTTCTGTCTCAATAGTTTTGGAAAACTATACTCTCTCTTTTAGTTTTGATCTGGGCCACAGCTTTGCCAGGCATGATACTTCAATTAGCTGTTAAGCATCTTTCTGAAAATTAAAGACATCTTAGACCCATGATCTGTATCATATATGAGAATGTTTGGATACCTTGAGGGCTAGACAGAAAATGTTATGGTAATTTACAGGATGATATTAAGTTTAATCTAGTAAAGTAATTAAAGATTTAATATGTGGCAGGTTGCAGTAAAAATGCTCTTTTTTAAATTAGAGATTATATTCCTTTTGCCTACTGATGCTTTTTCAACATTATGGTTGAAACATATTGTGAATTTCCTATTTAAACATGGATTGTGTATGATATAATCTGGCTAGATGATGATATGATGACAGTTTTGAGTCACAGATTTTTCTAATACCAAGATATTTTCCGTCTCTTCCAGTAGTTTGCCAGCTTCCTGGTGTATTAATTTTATGTGAAAGTAGCAACATCCAGACAAGAAGTCGTATACCTTAAAGTCTTTCCTCTTTGCGTGATGATTGTCCTCCTGATACATAAGGATGTATTTTTGTTAGGAAAGTAAGAGCTGTCTTAGAATCAGTAGCCATTAAGAACATGTCTGCTTACTGATAGAAGGAAGTAATTAAGAGTTTTACTGGACATGACAGTTACTGCTATTTCCTAGCTGGAACTGGAATTATTATTATTTTCATGCATCTGTTTCTCGTTGTAATCTAATTTATCAGTTGTTTTTTGTAAGAGCACCAGAAGAGAAACAGTAGCGTTTGGGTGAGCAGAATGTTTATATCCAAGACAAATATTGAAGAACTGCTGAAGGAGGCTGGCAAACTGTAGCCTTAAGCTGCCTGACACATGCTGGCATGTGGGTTAGAGAAGTGTGGCTAGATGATTTTCTGATTTCGTTCAAGATTGTGTCAGATACCAGGGAAGTAATCAACATCAATGTGCTGACATCTACGTTTGTCTTTATGAAGGTGCTTCGTCCATATTCCGGAGTTAGTAGAAATGTAATTCAGCATTCATACTTAACTCAGTTCTTGTTCTCTCTGTTTTTGAGCAAAAATGATGCTAGCTGAGACTATGGTAGCATAGTCTCTTGGTACAGTAATTTCTGAGTTAATCTATTCTTTTACAAGGGGGATTTATGTATTGTACATTAGTTTATATTTTAATTTTTCTGGGTCCAGTAAAATAATAACTGCAAACAAAATGAAGGAAGAGGATGCAGGCTAGT
This sequence comes from Corvus brachyrhynchos, assembly GCF_000691975.1. Classification (NCBI taxonomy): domain Eukaryota; kingdom Metazoa; phylum Chordata; class Aves; order Passeriformes; family Corvidae; genus Corvus; species Corvus brachyrhynchos. Next base: position 1,389,615 of record NW_008237890.1, read on the forward strand.
GCTCTTGTGAAAAGAAATTGAGGCTTTATATTTCATCTGCAACTTGTATCACTTTCCACAAGTTGGATAGTCTGTAGCCATTTCTAATACAGATAATATATATTCAGATTAATGTATTTGAAGTTTTTCAGATACTAGGGTTCTATTAAGAAGTTCCTGTGAATAGAGGTGATCAGAGGCTGTTAATGATGTGTAGGCAGGATTCTTTGACACTGTCTGCCGTTTCGGAATCGTAATTTTGGAAATAGAATACTATGGTATTGAACAGCATGCTTAAATCTTAGCAGAGACTTTCTGAATTCACTTTTAATACAGAGTTTTTTGTCAGAAATTTATTTTTTTTTCACAGGATCACTTGGACATTTGAGTTTTGTGCTTTCTTTTTATCACTGTATATGCTTATATGTGTGTGTATTTCTTTATGAAAAATAATTGGGTTAATTGTTTATTTGTTGTCTATTGGTGTTACTTTTTTTCACTCTCCCTGAAGCCTTTCCCTGTGTATGTCTGACTTCTCATGGAATTAATGCCTTAAAGACATACACTGAGAAATACTAGGGACTGGGGAATCAATCCTAGGAATTGTAACTCAAGCTGCCAGTTCAAGAAAATAAGTGCAGGAGTACAGTCTGGGCTGTATGTCACACTCAACATACTAACAATTTTTACGTAATGAACCTTGGTCTTATACTCAATGCAATATATTAACTTGTGGTAATACTATTCTGTTGTATTTAATACAGTTGTATTTCTGCTCACTTAAGCAATAAAAAAGCAAATTCAGCAGAAGGAGCAAGCATACTAACTTTGCATGCACATTGATTGCTTCCAGAGATTTCTTTCCAGCACTATTTGGTCACGCAACATTAGAAACTGTTTTTAGAGTCAAGTTGACCAAAATTTCCTGTTGCCCTCAATGATGTAATTATAGCATACAGACTGAATTCAGTATGGGGCTCTTTGTATATGTTTTTTAGCATTTTAAGTATGATTCTGAATTTCAAAGTAACTTTGCTTTCATTAGTTTGTAAGATAAGGAAACAGAAAGAGAGAACTTTTGTGAATGGTAACAGTGGCTTCTGCTATGACATAGTATGAAGCCTTGGTTTTTACATTCACTGTGAGCATTCTGTGAGATGTGCTTGATTTGGTATTAGAAGTCAAACCATTTAAGTCTTGTTCAGTAACATCATAAATGGGCTAAGCCTGCTTAAATAGGGGAAAATTACACTTGTAGATGCAGTTACTATTCTATTGTTTCAGAACTTAAAATGGGAGATTTTGCTTGAAGATTTTCACTTACTTCAGAAAGAAATGTTAACTTTTTTTTCCCTTGTGTTGCATGGGAGATAGGTAAGAATTTGGTAACCAATTGATGTTTTATTAATATCTTTATTTATATAAATGTTTATATTTACCATGTTAGTATTACAATTTCCAGTATTGCTTTCCCTCTCATCCTGTTTTGTTGAATGAAGTTTTACTTTTTAAAAATACTTTGCCTTTGTGAGTGTGGGTTAATCAAGTACATAATTTACTTTTTTCATATATCACCATCACTTAGCGCTGAAGAGTCCAGCGCTCTATACCATTTGCAACAGTATCAGTGTGCTAGAAAAATCTGTTTTCTGTCCTTTTCTCTGGTACCTAAATTACTTCTGTTTTGTTTAAGTTCAATTTTTAAGGTACGATTGCCATAATTACAATAAAGTTCTGACGCTTATGAAGCATGTGGTGTTCTGAACACCCCAAGAAACCTTTTATAAAAATGCGGTATAATCTTTAGTCAGTATTTAGGAAAGGGATGTGTTGAAAGGTCAAATAAAAGCTTTTCCTGAATTTCCAGTACTCTTGTCAACTTTGTGGGCCAGCAGCTGATCTCCAGAAATGGCAAGAACTGACAGCTTTGATTATTACCACTGACAGCTCTTGTCCCCTGACATCTTTCATGAGTAGCAGTTATCTGCCTTTTAGTGGACACTTACAAGATCTAAGACTAGCCACTATTTTGATCAAGAGTGGAATACAAACCAGTTCTAACATTTATCCTCATTTGCTGGACAGTGGTACATGTGGTGACCATTGAAGAGTCATGGTTCTCAAGGTGAACCTTGCAGCTCTAACTGTGCAGCTTTCCTAGCTTTAAAATATAGTATTTTACCTCATCAAGGACTGGATAGAATTGCAGTCTTGTATAGAAAGGCATGTATAATTTCTCATTATCAGGCGTGCCAAAATGAAAATGGATTTCTTGCTGCATTAGTGCAGCCTCTCAGTAGCCTTGTCAAGGGTAGCTGCGGAGTTGGTAGGCAAACTAGATGTGACGTTTACCAAGGAGACAGATACCCATTCTGTAGGGTGATCTTTTGGAGCTGAGTTTCTGTTTCTGTAGTTATGGTCCAAAGAGAAACACCAAAAGCATATGACAATATGATCCATAATAAAGGATTAATTCATTGAAGTATTGGTGCAGAGTATTGCCTAGTAAGTTATTCTAGAAATAACTTTCATTTTTCAAATTAAAAAAACCCTAGCCCATAGAATTATCATTGCCTTTGTCAAAATATGAAGCTGATTTGTAAACTATTAGTATTGAAAGTGACTTAATTTTAATACCAAAGGGATTAAAGGGTTTTTGCTAACTGTCTTTTCATGGCTGAGAAGTGTATATCATAAGTATTTTTTAATGTACAAAAAAATTAGACTTAAGAAATTGATTCTTGAAGGAGTTTAGATGCAACTGTTGTCTAGTGTATCAAGTGTTTAGGGGATTTTTGTTCTAGTGATCTGCAGGAACTGTAGCTTGAAGATATAAAATTATAATTCTCATTTGGGCATTGATTTGTCATGAATTTGGATCCGTGAGTCTTCTGTTTTGCATCTTCTGTACTTAACTTATGACTTACATACTTAACTTATGAAGAGGCCTTGGTTCAGTGAAGAACTTCTGGACAATCTTAACTGAATACATTCAAGTAACCTTGTTCCTGAAATTTCACTTGTGTTTTATCCAGAGGAACTTGTGCTGGAATAGTATATTGGCATAGGTTAGATTTGTGCTGCCTGAGAGATACAAAATAACATTAAAATATGTTTTCCTCACTTGGTACTGTTTTTTCTCTTTAGTGTAGCATAAAACAGGAGTATGTTGGTGATTCTGCTTTGTAATACTTCTGAAACACTCTAACAGCATAATAATTATTTATTTGACTGTATAGTATTTGGCAGTATGGTCAATGATGATGCATTTTAATTTCCATAATAAGGAAGTACCACCAAGTAATCCTGTTGCATCTGAGAGACTCATTTTATTAGTAGGCAAGACATGCCTGATAATTGGGGGAAAGCTTTCTCTGTTTTTCCAGTTCTGTAGAGATGCATACCCTGGAAGAGTATGGTGTTTCATTGGTAAATCAGTAAGCATGTATATGGATGGCAATATCGGTTCCTAAAAATTCCAATGTAATTTTAGTTATTGATCAAGTTTTTTCGTGGTAAGTACACTGGCCACAAGCAAATTATATTAGAATGCAAAATATGAATTTTGTTCATAAAAACTGTGAAAAGTTGCATGCAGAAAGGGAATGGAGAAAGCAGCTGCTAATAAGTGCTATGAATTAAAGCTTTTCAATAGAGCAGATATCTGCTAATCTTCATCTTGTAGTCTGGGCTTGTAATGGTTTTATACTGACAACTGTTTTTTGTTGATAGGGTGTGCAGTAGATTCCAGCAGATCTTCTTTTGTTTCTGTTTTGATTTTGCTGAGAACAGATTTATAAATACAGGAGCTGTTCTTTAAATTTACACAGTGCAAAGACAGGTGAAATTACTGGCATTGCTTTAAAATATACAATATATATAAATATCTATACAGTAATGGAAATCATAATACCAATATGCTGTAAATATTTCATGTTGGCAGTTCACACAGATATAAGAACATCTCACTTTCTGTGCCTCCTGTCCACATTTTAAAAAAGTTGCCTGACTAGTGGGTCTCCTTTGAGTTTGGTTTTTGGGCATGGTAAATAGCTGTATTTCTGGAGACATTAGATGGTTCATAGACTTTAGCATCAGTAAGAATGTGTTGTTTGTGCTTCAGCTTAGGTTTGACAATTTTAATCTTAACAGTTATATTCTTCATTCCATATGCACAAAAAAGTTGTGCATATGGAATGCAGCTATTTAGGGAATTCTGTGAATGAAAAATTGATTTTTACTCCTTGTAATTATTGGGTGCCTTTATGATCTAGTGTTTCACGTAGGGAAGTCTTTTGTTGCAGGAATTAGTAAGCAAACAAAAATGGTAATTTTCAAAAATAACAATGCTATAGTTCTGTAAAACTAGTTTTACAGGTCATTTAAATGTAAACTGAATTTCTATGCTATGAGTCCTCAGAGCTTTCTCTAAGTTAGTTTATCAGAATCATAGCAATGTAAATCAAATATATTTTAGTTGCTTTGCAATGTGTTAGAGAGAAAGATTGGGGTCCAGTACAGCCTGAGAGGGTCATTTTACATGTTCCACATATTGAAAATGCATTACAATAGAAATTTTACCTAGTTTAAGTTATGCTATTTAACTGTTTCTTTTACTTGTTCTAATATACTGTGTTAATTTCTCCGCTTCTAACTTATGTGCTACTGCTCACAAGTAAATAAATACCAAGCAACCTTTGAAGCCCTGCTTTTCTCTCCTTTCTTCAACTTCTTAGAACCTTTCAGTTTTTCTTACTCATCCAAAGTATCAGTGGAATCAGTGCTTTGTCCTGCTGTCCATGAAAAATCGTGGTTAGGGTTTTCCCATCCCTCCTTTTCAAAGTTATTGGTAAGATTTTTCCAGCCTTTGCTAGTATTTATACTAATTTTATCTACTGTTTTAAATAGTAGTGGTCCTGTCTGCAGCCAGTCTTAATTACAATGAGATTTTTCTTACTAAGTTCTTATTTGTGACTAACACCAAATCAGAAAGAATGTTTTTGCCAAAGTAATCCTTACTGTCTTAGTGAGTACTACTCACCCTCAGGAAAAGCCTGCTGGCTAAGCCAGTTAATGTAGGAGTACAATACACTCTGACCAGGTTCTTTTAGATATTCTATGTGTGGATGGTTTAGTGAATAATACAGAATTTTCTTATTTGAATATACTTGAAGTCGCATGGGATTTCGATTTAGCAGAGTGATACAGCAATGCACTTAAATCACAGTGAAGATACAACTTACGTTTAGCAAGGTTTTGAATTGTTATATGCAGTTCAGTCACAATACAAGTACAAATTACATTGAGCAAAGTGTAGCAATCACAATACACAGTTCAATCACAATACAAATGTGAATTTCATTATGGAGCTCTAATAGTATACTGAAGGAAAATCAGAGTATCCCAGTATCACATCTTTCAAAGCTGTCAAATTGTCTTTTAAGAATGTTTTCTTGTATGCTGAATTTTTCAGACTTTTCAAAACATTTTGAGATCTGCTACAACTGATGTTTAATACTTTTTTGATATTTAACTTTTTTTTATTAAAGCACCACATTAGTTCTTTTTGGCAGCTAAACCTTATTTGATCCAGGAGCTCTTCAGCTTAACCTCTAGAACTCTGATTCAATATGGTTATCTTTGCATGCAATTTTTATGAGAACCGAAGTATTTATAGCTAATTTGGCAATTAGACTCTCTAACCAAAAAGGCATACATACTTCACTGTACTTTTACTCTATGGTCCCATACAAGAAATGAAGTTTCTTGAACAGTAGAATAAATAAAAAAGTTTTTATTTTCATATTTTGCTATGAAATCTATGTCTTTCATTACTGAAAAAAAAAAAAAGAAAATGTCTGAAACTGAGTTTGCTGATACACTGCTGGAACAGTAAAGTTTTCAAATACAAGTCTTTTTCCCGACTATCTTTTTTTAATTTTTTTTTTTTAAATTTGTATTATTATTATTTCTTCCAGGACATTTGAAACTGTAGATAATGCCTCCCAGGGCTGAGATTATGCTCAACTACCTGAAAAATAACAGATGCTTCTGTGCTCTTCATAGTGGAGAATGCTGCTGTACGAAGCCAGGAAACATCAGTGGAACATAACCCCAAGCAGCAAAATCATTGTTGAGATTGGCAAAAGCAAATTGTACTGTATTAGTGTCTATGGCTTTTCACATCTGCTGAGTTAAATCAGCAAATGCTGGCAACAGCCCATTCTGCAAATGGCCCAAATGTTTTCTGCCTGATAATTTGAGTTTAACTTAGTAAGCAAAAACCATTCAGAGCATTAGCATTGTATGTTGGAGCAAGTTTCCCCACAAACTGTTAAACCAGTAACATTAGTGAAAACAATTCATTCATTCACTTACTCACTTGGAAAGCAGCATAGTGACTGTTTAGAAGTACTTTGCTGTGGAAGGAGTTTCCTTTGTATCAAAACAGGTTCTGGGCTATAATTTTCTTTTTGTCTACACTGTTTGTTTTAATGAATTGTTTCACTTTTCTTAACTATGTGAAGGGGTACAGATGCATATAAATAATCACATTCCTGACAACTGGTATTTCTGAAATTATGTTACAGATATTAATTGATCCTATATAAATACTCTTTTCAGGTATGAATATGATAGCAGGAACTATTATTAAGTTTAGCATTGCTAATCACCTTATACTATCAATAATACTATGGCTGAATTATATGTGTTGTGATTTAAGCCCAGCTGGCATCTAAGCACTACGTAGCTGCTCACTCACTCCCCCACCAACTGGATGGGGGAGAGAATTGGAATATTGTTGTACCACTCACTGTCAGGGTTGCACAAGAAGCAGGAAAGGCCTTGATGCTGTACAAGCACTGTTCAGCAATAACAAAAGCATCTCTATACTATCAATACCATTTTCAGTACAAATCCAAAACACAGCTCCAGAGTAGCTACCATGAAGAAAATTAGTTCTGCTCCAGCCAAAACCAGCACAATATGATACAGTAAGATTTATATCAACTGTTATGCATTTATTTAAAGTCGTAATTGTATCATCAATTGTTTCTGCTTTTCTGTAGGAAAAAAGAGCACTTGGTCTAACCCCTTAGGAAATGAAGTGTTCAACCTAATTATGAATTGTATCTGGTAAAGTAATATTACAAAAAAAGCATTATATTTGCAGTGAAGTAAAAATGACCAGGTGGTTTAGGGGGATTCAAGATCTGTGACCACTGTTACTGGTGACAGTAAGATGTTTTTACATACTTAGAAATAGGTTGCATTACATCATCCAGTTAATACAGTTTTTGACAGATATTAATCCATTTTACGCTTCAGCATGAATGTGTGATATATTTACAGCCAGAAACATAACAGAAGTTACAAGAAATGGACTTCATTCATATAAGAGTGTTTAAAAACCATGTGCATACTAACAGACTTGCAAAATAAGCTTTCCTTGATATTTGTGTGTCTATGTGTTATGCACAAGCATAACACATAGTGAACATAATGAACAGTGCTGTTAATTGAGGTGCAAATATATATTGAATTTCCCTGTCGTGGCTAGCAGGTTCAAATCCTGTATTTTTCTTTTATTCTCTCTGACAGCGGGATGTATTTTGTACTCTAGTTGAGTTGGAGTTTGTATACAAAAGAATACCAAGAATGCTTTATTCACTTCTGCCTTGATTACCTCTTAATTTGAAATGTATATTTCATGCTGAGAAGCTGGAAAAAAAAAAAAGCACATCAGAGTTCACACCAAGGAATTCTGTTGTGCACCTGTGCAGAGTCCTGTTCATGCACTTACTGTCAGCAAATTGTGAGGAAGTGAAAGTGACTTGATCTGAGTTACAGCAGTCATAGAAGTCAAGGTAGATTCCCTAGCTCCATTTCATGTGCTGTGTAAAGAAAATGCCCCCAATAGGCATACATTATGTTTCATATCACTGCATTGGCTGACCTGAATCTTTTGAATTGCCTGTCTTGGGCCGTTGGTAGCTGCTCTTAGAGCAAGGCCAAGTTATCACAATGAAGGTTTGATTGCATAATGGTGCATATCGTAGAGTGTTTTTGGTTGGCAGCATTGCATAAGTGACTATTCATCAAAACTTGCTCTACCAGAACTGAGAGCATTCTTATGCTCTTTCATAACAATGCCAGTATGTAAGATTATGAATGAAACATCATGTTCATAGCTCTTCTTGAAACATTGCATACTGGTCTTATAAAGTAGATGTTTGGGTTTTTTTGTGGGGGCAGTGTATCTATCTCTCACTGTAGGAACAGATGCTTCTACCATTGTTTTTGCAGGTTTTGAGTACTTGCAGTTGGCACTGATAACACAGTTGAAGTAAAAAGTATGCCTGCTTATGACAGTGGAGTTTCTGAGATCTTCCAGTCAGTATGACCACTGCAAATTGTTCTCTGTTCTTATTCTGAGAATCCTCAGTTAAGGTGGATTTTGAATGGAGCCAGCTGGAGGCTGCAGTTGTTTTGTGTCCTTCTAATGATACCTCTGATCAGAGAAACACTGAGCTCATGAGGCCCCTGAATGTCTAGCCTGAAACCGCATGCTTCAGGCATGAGTTAGGAGAGTAAATTTATTTTAGCCTGAGCCACTGATGGCTCTTCAGCTAAACAGTAAGTAATGAAAGGACTAATTAAAGAAAATAAGAGTGAGAAGCACTGGATAAACAGAAAAAAAAGTATCTAAAAGTCCCTCAAGTTTTCCAAGGTGTTTTTGGACATAAATAGGGCATTGGTATCATCAAATGAACAAGGGAAGAAAGGCTATAAACTGTGCCAAGACAGCAGTGTTGGTTACATCAAGTAATTACATACTCTGTGCTTTCTCTCAAACAGTTGGAGAGCTGGTTTGTTTTATTAATTTCCTTGCCTCTTTTGGTTAAGTAGATTCTCAGTTTTTATATACGGTACGTAACTTCTCTGACTATGTGGAAACCAGGTACCTCCACTTGTACTACCAGAGAAGCTTATATAGAAATTCTTCCTCTCACTGATATTGCTGCAAACACACACACACACACACACACACAAATAAAGCACACAGAGTAAAACTGCCCAAGTTCTACTGATGTAGAATATTTACACAGACGATTGCATGTTGTCCCTGGTGGGAAGTTGTTTAAGGCAGCATTGTTGTCATGTTTTGTAATGGGATTGTGTCATCTGTAACTCTTTTTTTTTAAAAACCAATTTCTTTTGACATTTGATTATTTCAGTGTGGCTGTGTGAATGTTAATTATGAGGAGATTAACTAATATTTCTGAAGCTCTTGAAAGATGGTAATTTGGGCTCAAGGTTGCCTAGGAAATTCCTGAGGAGAACTGAAATTCACTAGCCTTACAGTAGTGATAACAGAATATCAGGCAAAGCTTGTAATCCTTAGGAACATCTGCTCTGTTTACTCTTAATTTTGTAACCTGTTAATGAACCATTCCTTTAAGTACTGGATTAGGCAGCCTCCCTCTGAAAGGAGGACGGATATTTTTCCTTTCTTGTTATGGTGGAGAAGAGTGAGAGGTTGCATGGTGTAATATACTAGAGGATCATATTAGAGAGCTTGTGCAGTTCATGCAGAGACAGAAGCCTGCAGTAAGGATCATGGAGAAGAAAGTCACACCTCAAAGGACATAGGAGGACATAGAATTCAGAATTACAGACATTAGAGATCAGAGGCAAATAAATGAGGAGTGTTTGCTTCTAGTCAATAGCTAACTGGAAGTGCTCTAAACATAATGTAAAGGAGAAAATAAATTTATTAAAATAGTGTTAATTTTTATGAGTTTGTGAAAGATAGAGTCTGGTATATATGCATATGATACTTTGTCCCTGGCTTATTTTGGAATGAGGTTCTAAATACAGAACTCTTGAAAGCAACAAAAGTCTGTTAAAAGCCAGCATTATTCTTGTCTCTTGCATTCTTTTCAATTTCTTGGCTGGGAAAGCATTTGTAAAGATCACACAAAAGGGAACTGAAATTATGGAGTTTACATGGAATTAAGATGTAAATACTGTTTTCATTAAAACCAGAACCAATATAGTCGTGAACTCAGCAATATGCTGCAGGCAGTGGAAAGGCAGAGCACGGTGTGAGGGAACTACAGTAATCAACCTAGAATTGGTTCCAGGACTGTAAATCTGAAGATAGATTTTTGAATAAAGAAGAGCATTATAGGCTGAGGTTCTGGGCAAAGGCTTCAGCTATCATGGGGGAATTATTCAGTGGTGATAAGGAGTGGTGCAATCAAAAGTTGTCAGTTTCCAAGTGGATAATAGATAAGGAAGATATTACAAACCTTCACAACAAATTCTGTGTGCCTCTTCGTTTTCTTCATAAGGGAGAATTAAGCTCTGAATTCTCTGTGAGGTCACAGCTATAATGAAAATATTTCAAATAAGGAGTACAAGCCCCTGAAGGAAAATAATGTAAAAGGAAGAATTAAAAAAAAAAAAAAATCTGTAAGGTTTAAGCCACTTGTAAGATGGCTCTTTAAAGGAAAATTTAAATAGGAAGAGAACTAGAGAAATAACTTTCAGAGTTATATGTTTTACAGTTCTTTAAAATTGCAAGCAATAGAAAAAATATGATTGAACAGAATGTTTTTAAGCAAAAACTTTGTTAAACTTTTAACTTAAAAAGTAAGTAATTAAAAAAGTTATTAAGGTAATGCTGGCAATTTATATGTTCATCTTCTCATTGTGTTCAGCTGTTTCTCACTGCTGTTCTTTGGAAGCTAAGTTTTTCACCAGAAAGCTCTGCTGCTAAATACTGACAGCTTTTTTGCAGTTGTTCTCTTTGTGCCCTCCTACCCAGATTATTGGCAAATGTTTATTGAATTGACATTAGTTCTTTTGAGAAACTGTAAAAATGAATTAAAAATCACATGCAGGATGTATTTATTAATTTGTTTTTATTACATTTGGCTTGCTTCTAGACAAATATTTTAGTTGATATTTTATTCAACACTGATAAAAATGTTGCCAACTTTATTGTGCTTTTGTAGCAATGTGTGACAATTTATCATAGGAGACCCATAAAGCCTCTGCTTTTTCATAAAGTGGAGAAAGCAATCATGGGAACGTGATGAATCAGCTTAATGTACTTAAATGTTTCTCTGTGTTGGGGTTTTGGTCTTGTGAAGTAAACAGTTTTTCTTAGATACATCATTAGAAAAGGACTGTATGCTATAGACCATTTTTGTTATCTGAAAGTTTTATTCAAAACTTTCCATATTTTCCGTTCCACATTCACATTATAATTATTCTGATTGACACCTACGTGCCTTCTCACTTTGTGAATGATTTAATAGACACTGCCTCAATGATCAAGCATGTCTGTCTCTCTACTTTTTAGATCTGATTGTTCCCCATTACACTCTGGCTATAATGTTTGCCTTTTTTTCCCCCTTTGGAAAATAAGTGTCACTCTCCATGAAGAGTTTGTGAGGTGCGATCCTGTGTGAATGGAGTGATTTGTCAGGTGCTGCTGCCAGGATGCAATGTGTTCCATCCATAGGGAATTTAGGGCAGAGTGCACAGAGGGAGAGGGGATAAAGTTTGGAGGGAGTAAGGAAACAGTGGGGAGTAAGGAGACATAATGTTGTTGATGTGAATGCCAATTGTAAGTAGTAGAGCTACTTTCCTATGCTGTAGGTGAAGCAATCAGCTCATGACATGGATGTCAAAGCACTTAATTGTGGGTTTTTCCTGTCTCGACATTCTTTTAGACTTCTGCACCGGTATTTGCACACAGACTTCTTGTAACATTGTTTGATTGTCTTCGTTAGCACATGACAGATTAATTGTTGTTTATCTCCATTCCATGACTACAATATAACCATTGTTTACTTTCTTTTAGAACTGCCTGAGACTACCTTAATTGAAGAGAAAGTTCAAGAGTCAGAGGCATGGGCCAGGCCTCTGGTCTACCTGTGGCAGACAAGACAACCCAATTTCAATGCTGAAAAAGAATACAATGCAGCTTGTGCAAAAAAGGAGCCTCACTGTGCCATTTGCACTCTTCTCATGCCATACTATAAGGTAAGCAAGGTTCTCACAGCTCCGTTTCTGGATGAAGTGTGAAATTGCTGCCTGGCTACTTAATTTTCAGGAAATTATAAAAAAGAGACACACATTTCATTTTTAAGAGAGGTAAATAAACTCACTACTGTTAAAGTTAGAACGGGTACTTTGTTCACCTGCATCTACCCTTGGCTGCAGACAATGTATGCCTTCTACTACCATTTATGCAGGGTTAGTGTGTGTAGATTTTCCCTTGAAATTACACTTTTTGATAGTGAAACCAAATAGGTTTGTATCTTTTAGCTATTTCCTTATTTATCCATCTCCAAATGCTTTTTATCAGAGCCTCTTATGCTGCCTTCCTTCAGTGTTGAGGAAATACGTGTTCTCACAGTACTCAGGCCTTGACAGGAAAAATAATCCCTTGGAAGCAGTCTAATGCAGAGCACTGATACTGTCTTGTGGAATTACTGTGTTAAATAGCAACTAAAAATGGTATTGCAGTACTGTGTTGCTAATTCTGAAGCTGCTAAACTGGAATTTCCTCAGCATGGGAACCAGGAGAAAAGCCTTTCTTGCACTGGATCCAGTGAACACTGCTGCAATAACGCTGGTTTGCAGTCTGAGTGCTATTCTAGATGTTACAGTTATTTGGAGCAATTAAGGTACAATGTGATAAATACCTAGAAGCAGTTAATTTTCTCATGAAACTGTTACACTTAGTACAAAGGTTGGGAGGGGTGGAATAGTTCCATCATTGTCAAAAGGAAGAGTAAGACTCTCTTTTACGTAAATAAAATTTTATTTATTTTCCAGCCAGACAATCATGATGAAGAAAGTCCTATTTTCAGTGAAGCAAACTCAGCAGAAACATTGATGGCAGAAAATGAGAAGACTAAACCTCTTATTCCAGAGATGTGTTTTATTTATAGTGAAGAAAACACTGAAAACTATCCATCAAATGCCTTTGTGGAAGAAGATGGAACAAGTATTCTGGTTTCATGTGCAAAGTGTTGCGTACGGGTTCATGCAAGTAAATAATCTAATTGTTCTGTTGGCAGAAATGCAATTTCAAATTTTGCTTTATTGATAAATAATAGTTAGCTAGGCTTCTTGCATGTCTTTAAAAGTACTTGAAAAACATTTCCATTTGTAATGCTTCAATCACTGGGTAATTCTTTTTGAAAACTATATTACATTTTCTGTAACTTCTTCATGGTTGCTGTGAAAATATTGAAGAATTAACTTTCTTGTAAACTTTCAATAATCGCAAACTTCTGATTCTTTTTTCTGTTCTGAGTGATTTAATTACTCTTTTGCTTCTCTATTTTAAATCACTGTGCAATGCTAGTATGTCCTTATTAAGTAGTTAAAGTGAAATTCTCCTGGAGGACTTGTGAATATTGCTATTAAATTTGGGGATGCAGTATTTTCCTTCACTTAGCATTCTTTTTCATTGCAAGAGTAACTGATGAATGCATGGATTTTTCTGCAGTATCTTCTAAGGACTGTAGAACTGTAATAGTAAAGTCTAAGAAGCCAATGAGATATTTGGAGATGTGGTATATTTGCACAGAATAAATGTCAGTACATTATGTCAGTACATCAAATTTTTACTTCAGGGAGAGTTGGTGATATGATACTGCACTGACAAAAATAAGAAATCCATTCTGATTTGGTTTTTGGGTGCTTGGGAATTTTGTTGTTTGGTTTTGTTTGCTGGGGTTTTTGTTTTGTTTTGTTTTTCTTGTGGGGATTTTTGTGTGTTCTTCTTTTTTTTTTCAGTTTTGGGAAGATATATTTCATAGAGTATGAAATTAGAAGTAAGCCTAGATTGTAAAAGTCTCCTTTTTCACAGGACAGGCATGTGTTTTACTAAGGTTTATGTATAATCGAATTGTATGACATCATTTATAGAAAGGAAGAATATGATAATCAATCCAGCTCTCTTATTTTAGGTTGCTATGGTGTTCCTTCTCATGAAATCCATAATGAGTGGTTGTGTTCTCGATGCAGAGAAAAAGCCTGGACAGCTGTAAGTTTCACTCGTTGTTTAGCTATTTAACACACTAGATATTAAGGGAAAAAAAAAAAGGTAGCATGTGCATTAATTCATGTGGAATGCAGCCTGCGTATTTTTTCTGATCACACTTCCTGGGGAAAAACTATTTATTAAATATGAGTAGATTTCAGTGTAAAATGTAATGGCATTTTGATAGACAAACTTGGAGCAGTTTCGTAGACCCATGAAAAGAATTGGCTAACGGGGTATAGTTTTGTGAAAAACATTGTTCAAGCAAACAACTGAAAATTAAAATGCATATAAAAGACAGAAAAAGTGAGATATCTCCTAAATAGTTACAACCTGATTTTCATCTTTCATTGGTTACCAGAATACCCTGTTACAGCTTCCTTTTCAGACAGTCATGCATTTGAGGATCTTCTGAAATGCTTTTGTGACTCCTGTTCTAGATTCAGGGGAGTATCAAGGGGAAAAGTGTAAGTTGTTGTTATGAGCTCAGAATTTAATTATTAGTTAAACAAGCAGGGTTAGAAACCCGCTATTCTATCAAAAATTAAAAAATGTTAACTTCTTTGAGGGAAATTACTGCTATGATGGCAAGTATGAGAGTTCTAAGGAGAATATCATTATTAATAAAATACCATGTATGACTAAATCACATACTTTTTGTTAAAAACACTGAAAAATTTAAGATGTTGCCTTGGGACCTGATGTTAACTGCAATACAAAAATAACACATTTTGAGTGGAAATTAGGAGTCTTTGTCTTTTGACTATAGTACGTTTTTTAAAAGCAAAGTCACTAAAAAAACTGTAAAACAAAATCTAGTCTTAAAATTTGAATTATGTGTTGTAGAAAGGATTCAAAAATTCTTCTGAGGTTTTAAGGTTACAAATATTCTCGAAGTGGACATTTAGATGGCAGCAGTTAAGGGGATAAGAACAGTAGTGAAGTGTCTGATGACTCATTTACGTTCACTATGGGTCAATTAAGGGGGAAGCTTGGTAGTATGATAGAGGAAGGAAACTATTGGTGAGAAGATTAAAACTTGTCTGGAATTGTTCTTTGGTGGCTTTTAGGGGAAAAATTAACACCTGTGAAAAACATTAATTTGAGAAGAATTATTCACATTTGACTGAATAAGTTTGGGATTATTCTCTTATGATGTATGTATGTTTCTGAAAAGAAGGAAAATCTGAATTCTAGAGGAAGTACTTTTTTAGCCAAATTATTTGAGATGAGATGAAGCAGTGAAAGAGATATCAAAACCATATGGGAAATGGCTGAATGAAAATTTTATGTGATGAGGTTTTAGAACTGGATTTTGCACAAGCATACTCTAGAAACTGGAGAGAAGGCCCAGTGTATTTCTGTATCTCTAATCTTTCTGTAGCTCTATTTTGGTAACCTGAGTGAAATGAATTTGTACCCCAAGAGAGTCCTTCATTCGGACATGCTTGTAGAATAATGTTCCATTCTTAATGCCTTAAGTCATCATTAAGTTTGGAAAGTTTTAATGAAATATTGAAGATTGAATAGATGTCTAGACTTAGTATTATGTTTACTTACAAACTTGTCCTTTTGTCTGCTGTCTTATAGTCTTTGTGATTACGTCATTCACATATAAATGTGAACTGTTCATTTTCATCTGAAAGACATGGGAGTAATAGGTAGTAGGCATCTGTTACCCAAGTTAGATAGCAGAAATCCAGCTGTTTCAAGGATATGAATAATGGTTTGTTAAATACTTTCACGTGAATGATACTGAATTCACTTTTTAAATAATAGGTTGTTTCAAAAATCTCGACATGCAGATGTTGCACTAATAGTAATCTCAGAGCTATTAGTGATTACAAGAGTTTGTAGAGCTTAGGTGAGGTGACATCAGCCTGGAAAATTTCTTGTTATGTTTTAAAAAGATGTGAAATGGGTGATTGAAGGAACTGGGTGGCAGTCAGCCTATCTCAGATACCAAGAAAAATACTGACCAATTGCGGAATCTATCAATTTTTAACAGCCTAAACAATAACAGAATATGAAGAGATACCTATTTAAGAACAGGCCACTGATTTTTTTGCTGTGACAGACCATGGGAGTAAGGAATAAGCAAAAAATTTAATGCATCCTAACTTACAGATGGTTTTGATGGTGCTTTAAATTCTGATATTGAAGTGGCAGAAGAGAGATGATGAAAATAATAGTTGCCAAACACATAGCAATATGGATTTGCTCTTTACCCTTAATATCTCAGACCACCAGCCATCATTGTCATAAGACTTTTAAAATCATTAGGAGAATAAATTTCTGGGCATTATTTGCTGATTGCTTTTCATGTTGTTACGAAGCATTTGTGGAAATCTAGACTGGTCTACTTTAAGCTGTTTAAGATGATTGCACAGGAGATGGGGGAATTAACGTAATGTTAAGCTACCGAAGTGTTAAACTATATTGAAAAATAAATCATATGGAGTTCAACAGAGACAGAGTACTTAGGAGTTGTCAGCTATGAACACATAATATGGCAGACTCTACCTAAGCAATAGTTCCTGTTGGCAGCTGCAGTTGTGACCACTTTAGTCACAAACTGAACATGCCATCAGTTCTGTAGAATCTGAAATACCGCACGAGGATGCTTAAGCTTTGTACTAGAAGCAAAGCCTAGAAAAAAACATGAAACAATCTTTCTGCTCTCTTCAGCTTTGGTGAGAGTCCAGCTGAAGAACTGTGTCTTAAGAGTGGATATACAATGTTCAAAAAACCATGATGGAAGAAAACAAATGTTACAACTGAAATTGCAATAAAGTAAAAGTCTTTTTATCATTCCTTGAGGGACGATTGAAAAGATTTAAGCTTCTTAGTATAGCCAGGGGAAGGCAGAAAGAAAAAAGTCGTATTCTGCCATGTAAAATTATATGTGTATGACTAAGAGTAACATAAGCAATTGCCATTCTGAAATTTTTTCTTCTTGTGTCTAATCAAATTGTCTCCAGGAATAACTTGTACCCATTACCCCTCATATTTTCCATGTGACTTCCTTGTAAGAAAGGGAATCTCCACCTTGTGTTTTAGGGACAAGATGACTTGCAGAGGTTTTAAGCTGCATCAGCAGAAGTTAATATTAATACCAGGATATTTTATTAATTTTTATTTCTAAAACTAGTGAACTACAGGACTAGGATATGTAGAGATTTTATAGAAGCTACTCCTTTAAAATTTTTAAAAATATGTTGTGGAAACATTTTTCAGGAACAGTTGAAGAAGACTTGATTGTGCCTTGAGGCAGAAGGATTAAATAGACATTGAATTTTGTTTTTTCAATAGTTCTCTTCTGCTTGTTTGGACAGTATTATTCATTGCAAGCAATGTGGTTGTGGTTGTCTTTGGAGAAAAATTTATTAGTTTGATATCTAACTTAAATATCCTAGTATATTTTTGCTTCTGTGGAACCTCAGTCCTGACATCAGCATGATAATAATTGCTGATCCTTATTTCATCCTGTTTGTCAATTTAGGATAATGTTTCTGTCCCTTCAGAGTTTGGACTATAACCTTAAATTATACTAACTGCTTTCACTTCAAAATATTGCAATACTTCCATCTAATGTTAGAATTATACTTAAGGTATATATTATATTATAAGTTATTGAGGTAACACAGTTGTCTTTTAACCAATCTTCTGTACATTAAAAATGACAAGTTAATTAAATATACTGCTATCCCTAAGTACTACTTTCCCTTTTAAAAATCAGCAATTCAAGTTAGCTGTACCAACCTGCAGCCTAAAGTTTTATGCTTCCTTTGAATTAAATGTTTATGTTTCTTTTATGAATCAATTTTTAAATTTTTATCATTTTTTCATATAATCAAAGAATAACAGGTTGGAAGGGGACCTTAAGAATCATCTGGTCCAACCTTTCTTGGCAAAAGCACAGTCTAGAGAAGATGGCCCAACACCCTGTTCAGATGAATTTTAAGCGTTCAACACAGAGAAACTCACCAATTCTCTGGGGAGATTACTGCAGTAGTTCTCACTGTGAAATTTTTTCTTCTTGTGTCTAATCAGATTGTCTCCAGGAATAACTTGTACCCATTACCCCTCATATTTTCCATGTGACTCCTTGTAAGAAAGAGAATCTCCATCTTCTTCGTAGCCACCCTTTAGATACTGGAACCTGATGATCAAGTCTCCTGTAAGCCTTCTTTACTCATGGCCAAACAAACGCAGTTCTCTCAGCTTTTCCACATTTGGCAGGCTTCCCAGTCCTTTGGTCACCTATATGGCCTGTCTCTGGACCTCTCTAGCCTGTCCACACCTTTTTTGACCAAAACTGAACACAGAGTGTGTTTTCTATATCTGTTGTTCTGCATCTAATATTTTAATTGTATTTTAAATTGCTGTGTAGTACCATAAATCTCTCTGGAGAGGGAGATGAAATTAGAGGAAACTCTTTATTTGCATGACCTTTTTTTTTACTGTAGGGAATATAGAGTGAATGTATTTTACATTCCAACTGATACAGTTCAGACTTCAAGTTTCTACATGAATTAAATAAAAAAATAGTATTCATCTAAATTTTTGTTCCGGATAGTCATTCCTAAAAAACTGCACCTGTTGCAGAACATCTGAAACAGATTTGGCCCTCTGTGGGATTATATATACACGTGCCTTCCAAAACTTAAGTTTTTTGTATCAGAAAAGTGCACAAAAATGGGAAGATTTAATTATTAGGAAATACCTACTCCCTGAAACTCCAGCTTCCTGGATGTTTGAAATTGTTTTCCTTACACTTCATGTTGATTCCTAGAAGAAGGATATTTAGCTGAAGATGACCCATCTGAGAAATTCCCTTCTGGCTAAGGCACTAAATCATGAAGAGAAGGTTGATTGGAAAACAAGGAGAAAGAAAGTTTGATGCAATGAAGAATATAATGGAAGTTATGAAACATTGGTACAACCTTGTTTCAGAGTTTATTTCTTAGGAGGGAAAATTCCTTCTCATTCCTCTGCTTACACAAAGTTATTTTAAATTCTGTTAATTTATACTTTCTTAAAATCACAGCAGTTATGTTAACTTTATGGAAAATTTGGTCTCTATTAGGCTTCTGTATATCAGCATGACTGTGCAGAGCAATGAAGCTGACAGCACTGTTGGAATGAGAGTTGTCTTAATAGCTGAATCAAGCTTTATTATGTGTGGATCCCAACTATGAACATCATTAAAATATGGAAATAGAAAAATGTCTTTGTGGATTTAGGTTGACAGAGCCAGACTTTTCCTTGATGGCTATTCCATTTTATATTATCAGAGGAAACAGATTTTGAGATTCAGAAGCATACTGTTTTCTTTTAGTTTAGGCTTCTCTAAGTAGCTGAAATAGTATGCTTTACAACACTTTATGTCAAATTTTCACCCTCTATGATATACCTGCATTCATAATATATAATACATCTTTATATTCTATTAGGCAGTAGGTCCTGTTTGATAACAGTTATTGACAAAAGAGAAGAGTGATACGGAATTGTCTATGCTAATGGACAAAAATAGCCATAAATCAATCCCCCAAAACAATTTTAAAAAATCAAATAATATTAAATAAGTCATCTGCATGAATCCTGAAAGTGTAACTGTATTCATACAAAGTGCCTTGATTGAGAACAAATGCCTCATTAATCTTAAATGCTTCAGCTAGAAAAAGTTAGTGAAGTCAGGAAGAATAATGACTGGCATTATAGAGAATGCAACGTACTGTACAATGAGCAAAGATGTGGTCACCTAATAGCTATAATACATAAACATGGAGTACCTTTGTTATTTAGAGGACAAAGGATTTGGGACAGGAAAGAGATAGAAAGAAGAGCAAGTACGAGAATAGGTAAATACACTTCAGTGGCTTGCTTCATAATCAGGTAGCTGTTCATAACGCTACTAAGGGAGCTGCATGACTTTTCACAAGTGATTCTTACATTGTTCTCCACAGCACTACAGAAACTGTTAAGTACCTAATCTGGTTAGCTGGCACTGATTTTGAGAACAGATCCTATGTTTAAATAGCTTAGCAGAATTTCTTTTTCTATAGATGAGCTTTTTCGTGCTTTTTATATTACGTATTGATAATCAGTCTTTGGGTTTATTTGCATTTTATGATTAGAGTAGCCCTTTATGTAACTTGAAGGATTTTAGTTTCTTTTTCCCAAAGGCATCAGAAAAGTGGCATGTAAGAGCATTCCACATTCCAGCTCAGAAACTGCCCTATTTCACTCTACTGAAAATAATTTTGAATGTTCTTTTTGTAGTGGTGCCTTTCTCACTGATACTGAGTCAGCATTTCCATTATAAGCTGCTGTTTTCAGAGCCTGGTAACTGCCAAAATTAACTCAATACATGTGAGTTGGTTATACAGTGTCTTAATTTTCAGCCTGATTTTTCTACCAAGCTTTAAATGCATTTGAATATTGTTAATAAAAGAAACTATTGGACAGGAAAATCTGGCTATAATAGAAAAAGTAAAAACTGAAATGCTTCTGTGGTTTTTTTGTTTCCAGAAAAATAAAACCTGATGATTATTTAGAAAAATACTTATTTAAAAAAATTTATTTAATCTGTATTTTCACAAACCTTCTCTGCAAAACAGTTGCCTTACTGGGAGAATTACTTGTAAATGCTGATGGTAACCATGTATGGACTCAGATGTGGGGAGCATTATATTTCTTTCTGATTTTGGTATTATACTAGTAACAGTATATTTATTGCTTACAAAACTCAATCTTTGAAATAACATACTTTAACAGGTTTGTAAATATGGGGTTTCTCTGATGCTGTCACAGAAACCAAATTGAAGACCATTAAACTCAGAAAATATGTTTTTAATGTAAGTGCCATAAGGCTCAAACCCAAAGCCCTTTTTGACCTTTCAGTCCCTTCATCGGAGTTTGCCAAGTCAAGCTTTGCTACTGATACCCATGTCAAAGGGCTTGACAGCTTTGGTCACCTCCAACTGTGTGGGTATTCTCATATTACAAGGAAGGGATTCCCTGCAGGGTGAATTATGATTTCAGTCAGATGCACTTTTGAATCTGGCCCTGCTTGGAGATGGCATTGGACCAGAAAAACTCCCTCAATCTCATCCGATCTTAATTTATCCTCAAAGACCATATCTAATCTCTAGAGGTACTGCTGCAAAGTCATTTGAGAAGAAACATGCTAAAAATAGCCAGTAGCAGGATATCCTGACCTGCCCAGCTGGTGCTATGCTGCTTTCTTAAAGACACAGATCTTCTTCTAAAGATACTCAGGTTTAAATCTAATATTTGCTGTCCATAATAATTGGAATAAGCTTACGTATTTTTAATCATAGTATGTATATATTAGATACACCATCAGTCCTGTTTTGTTTGCTAAGCATTTAGTCTCAGCGTTCACAGTATCATAGAATGGTTGAAAGGGACCTTAAAGATAATTTAGTCCAACACCCTGCCATGGACAGAGTCCTTCACTAGACCAAGTTGCCAGGGCCACATCCAGTCTGACCTTGAACATTTCCAGGAATGTCTGGAGTTTCCAGGAATATCTACAGCTTCTCTGGGCAACCTGTCCCAGTGTCCCACCACCCTCATAATCAAGAATTTCTTTCTTATGTCTAGGTTAGATAAGAATTTCCTTCTTATATCTAACCTAGACCCACCTGCTTTCAGTTCAAAGCCTCATCTTACCATCTTTCTTGTAGCCCCTTTAGGTACTGGAAGGTGTTATAAGGTCTCCCTGAAGTGTTCTCTTCTCCAGGCTGAATAACCCCAACTCTCTCAGCTTGTCTTCGCAGCAGAGGTGCTCCAGCCTCCTGATCTTTTTCTTGGCCTTCCTGTGGACCCACTTCAGTAGGTTGATGTCATTCTTTTGTTGGGGTCCCATAGCTGGATGCAGAACTCTGGATGGGGTCTCTTGGAGGGGCAGATCACTTCCATTGATGTGCTGGCCACATTACTTGTGATGCAAGCCAGGATGTGGTTGGCTTTCTGGGTTGTGAGCCAGCTCACACTGAGCTTCCTGTCAACCAACAGCTCCAACTCTTTCTCACCAGGGCTAGTCTTGATCAATTCTCCACCCAGCCTGTATTTGTGCTTGGAATTTCCCCAGGTGTTTTCCTCTGTGTAAAAGGGATTTTTGCAGTCTCTATATTTTGCAGGAAGAATGATCTGGTTTGTATTCTCAATGGCTTACATATTAATGTTTTTAAAAAGTTAATCTCATTCCTTTTGACTCCTCTTCAAAGGAGAAAATGTAATCTTTCTTGTTCAATTGCCTGGGAACAGTTGCTCTTTCTACTATAAGTATTTTCTACATCTGAGTGACCAATAACCACTATGACATAAAATCCTTCATATTCAGGGATCTAATAGTCTCCATTTCATACTTTATGGATGTGTTTTACTTTGTACGCATTCTAGGGAGAAAGGACGCATAGTACCCACCCCTGTCAAATGTGAGGGCTATTTTTACTCCAGTTACCTGAATGAGTATTTTGATTCTCATTTCAGTCTCAGCCTGAGTTCTCATTCCTTCTCTGGCTGTGGAATTCTCTCCATATTCCCATTTTCCATCTCACCTCTCTTTCCTGTCCTTTTAAAAGTCTTCTTATCCAAGCCAGCTCTCTCCTGCTCTTTGCATTCTTGGAGATTACTGTTAATAATGCTATGCACATTGTAGTTAAACACTACGTGCTCTTTATACTGTTGCTTTAGATTGGCATGATATGGGAGCTGCAACTGCAAGGAAATTTTTGGCTATCCCTAAACCAAGGGCAGGGTAGACTGAATGTTTGCAGGATTAGGTTACTAAAATGTGGAAATTAAGTACCTGATGATTTATAAACTTTAAATTCCCAAAGGTGGATGTCTTGAACAAACTTGGATGCATCTGAAAGAGTAAAATGTTCATCTGTGAAAGAAGTGTGGCCACCTTCTATTTTCAAGAACTTACTTTAAGCTTGCAGCCAAAGATCTTTCTACGTGTTAAATAAATTTTAGCCTGTGGTGGATATCTCTTTTATGGATTTACTCAGCCTCCATAATCAGTGTGAAGTTTAATCACTTACAGTACAAATGAAGGTTGTGAGTTATACTGGTAGCATCTAGCAACTCTGTTAAGAATGATGCTCCTTGTCAGGAAACAGAATCTTTTACAAGATGAAGATCAATTTTTCTGCAGTTTATTATTTTTTGCAAATATTTTGTCATTAAAAAAAGGAAGCTTATCTCTGAAGCTAATAGCTTGAAGTGGATACAATAGTGGACTTCGAATTGAAATTCAATAATTTCAAAAGCTATTTTCCAAGTGAAAATTATTCCCTTGGTGTAGAAAGATTAACATATTCATTAGCAGACCATTTCTGAAAACAGTATTTTCAAATGTGTCAAAAGAAACACCAACCTATTTCTCTTTACACAAGTATAAATACAAATATAAATGAGCTGGGAAAATGAGATAACTAAAATGCAGCAATGCTGTATCCAAATGCACATCTGTGTTAATACTACTAGGAGTGTCACCTTGGGCATTACAATGCAATTGAGAGAAAAGATGGAAGACTAAGGATATCTATTTTCAGTTCAAAGGTTTCTATCTAAAAAGGCAACCTGAATGGCTTGGAAGAAAACAAAATATGTTTAACAGCCATAGCCCTACAATTTGTATCTGTTTGGCTTAGCTTTGGCAGAGTTGAACATTAGATGCCTGTTTTAATTAGTTTCTTTTAAAGGAGGGTACTAAGTAGGTATTATTGTGACACAGCTTTGGAGCAGTTGACTCTTAAAACTGTTCTGACCTCTTATTAGAAATATTTCAGGGGAAAAAACCAAACCCAATACCTTTCCTAACCATTTTTCTTAGGTTTTTAGATACTAGTTAAAGTCAACTGACAGGGAAAATAGCTGATGAAAAAAAGGGTGGAAATACATTATTTACTGAACAGTAGTATCCTACTTGGTGCTTAAGACATTATCAAGGGGTAGTGACTTTAAATTGTTAGAGGGTTTAGATTAGATGTAAGGAAGAAATTCTTTGAGGCTGACCAGAAAAGTTGTGGATGCCCCGTCCCTGGAAGTGTTCAAAGCCGGGTTGGATGGGGCTCTGAGCAAACTGGTCTAGTGAAAGGTGTCCCTGCTCATTGTGGGAGAGTTGGACTACATGATCTCTAATGTTCTTTCCAACCCAAACTATTCTATAATCAACACTTGCAATGCTTCAAATCACTAGCCAAAATGTATTGAAATTACTTGAAAATATTATTTCAGGTAAAATCACTGCTAAATAAAGCTGTGACAATAAAGCTACCACAATGACTTGTTACATGAATGATAATAATATATTAGTAAAGTTGCATTTTGTTTAGTTTTTGGGATCACAAATTAGGAAAATTAAGTGTATCTTATATGTAATAGATACTGCAATGTGTGCTTAGTGCCAAGCATTTGCATTTTCCTTGATATCTAAGTATTGTTTCTACATATAAAGGTTTAAAACTGCAGGTTACATAGAACAGTAAGATGTGTTATGAGAATTAAACTGAAGTCTGTTCTAGTCTGTTATCCTCTCTTTCACAACAAGAAATTAACACCTGGTGAAGAATATGTGTCTTGAACAGGCATTCCTAATGCTTTCTCAGTCTCCTACAATGTGGAAATAAGAAATTGTCTTAGCCAAAGGCAGTATCTTTCTATTTACTTAGTAATAAGTAATCTTTGTTGGATTTCTTTTTCATGAACTTACGCAGCTTCTTTTTCAACTAGTGTAAAATTTTAGCATCCACATCTGGCAAACAGACACATACTGTGGGAAGAATCTTTCTGGTTTTTGTTTGTTTGTTTTGAATCTGCTGCTAGTTTCCTTCAATAGCAACTACCTTCTTATTGGAGTACCTAGTCAAGCCCTTTTTGAAGTCTCATTTTTTTAGTTGCATCTGTCAAACATTCAAAAGTATTTTT
>NW_008237890.1:1414649-1439734 GCF_000691975.1 Corvus brachyrhynchos
AGCCACAGCCTGCAGAGTTATACCTTGCGCAGAAATTGTTGTAGGAAATGTTAGCTGAAGACAAGCTTTTCGCTTTTTTTTAGTGAGGTGGGTGAAATAAGGGCAATTAGAACTGAACAAGATCTTGATAAATTACTGAGGTAACCTGGAAGACAAGAGGTAATTAGAGAAAAGTGCAAGATACTGAAGCTAGGATACAGACAAAGGATTCCAGGCGGAGCAGTCATGTCAGCCATTGCTGTAGAAGAGGTCCTGAAGATTATTGTCCATGTGCTACACTACTCATGGCAGTGTAATCACATCTCCCCAGATGTGGGATAAAAACTAAACATGCTTTGCCTGACATCAGTGAAGATCTGTTGTCATCGCAGTTCAGAGGGGAGAATGTGGCCACAGATGAAGTCAGTTAGGTGTAAAAGTTGTGGTTGTTTAACTGACTAAGAGTCTACATATGGAAAATGTCAAAAAAAGAATGCGATAATCTGGGTTTTTTTATGTTTATCATGCATAAAGTAAAAAGGAACAGGCTTAAGAAGGGAATCTTCATGTTAGTTGTAATGAAAAGCTCCCTAATGGCATGGGTGCCAAAGAGCTGGAAGAGATTATTAGGTTGCTTATGGAAACTACATTTTGCAATGAAATTTTTGAAAATGTGTCAGGCACAATTCATTAAGAGTAAGATATATTTTATTTTACTCTGTCTTCATCCACTGATATAAGCTTAACTTTCTTTTTTATTTATCTGGATAAATGTAATTCTTTTGAGATGCTATTGTAATTGACAGGACCTTAGTAAAGGAGAAATAGCAGTTTAAAAAGAAAGGGGATTGTGTCATGCATGGTCATAGTTTTCAACAAAAATAACTGTTAGATGACTTAATATATATCCCTGTGCCATGGCTTGGCTGAATTCTACTGCCTTGCTGTGTCAGACATCTTCCTGTCTCCCAGGGAATGCTATTGCTGATGAAGTAAGTATGGAAACAGGGAAGCGTGAAAACTGCTTGTTATAAGTGTTACTGTGAATATGACTTTGAGTTTTGGCAGACACTAAAAAAATACTCAAAGATAAGCAAATGTATTCATTTTAAAATATAAATGAGTGTGAACAGGCTTGGGTTTTGTGTAATATTTATCCATGCAACTATAATTAATAAGCAGCTATGCCTGAGTAGCGACATACCCTTCCAAAAAAGGTGATCCATCTTTTGGATGTATGTACCAAAGGAAGCATGGTTAATTCACACTAACGTGAGGTTTTTCCTGCAGTTTCTTGAAGTGATTGAAGTAGAGAAGTGAGATTAGGGTTGTTGGTTTCCTTGAAAGCAAGGGGAAACATTTAGTCCAGAAACAGTGAATATGACATATATTGTTATGAAATAAAATGCATAATCTCCACAAAAAAGCTGAAAGATTAAGTGAACGTTAGTGTATAAAGCTTGCGAATTATATGGAGATGTCTTACTTCATACAGATACCGGAAGAGAGAAAACTCTCTTGTAATTCTAGAATGTTATGGAGATTTTTTAAGGAGATGAGCAATTTAAAATGGTCTAAGATTTAATTTAGATATATATAAAATAATATGCTTATGAAATTATTATTTAATGCACATACAAATGACAAAATTACTTGTTTAAAGGATTTGCAAAGGAATAATGAATCAGAGACTGGATACCTTCTAAGGTGATGCTTGGTAATGAAATATATTCTTATTTTTGTGTGTAGGCTGACAGCAGGCACACAGGGATACACAGACACTCTCTTTCTCTGTGAGAACACAGCATCACAGTATCATAGAAGAGTTTGTGTTGGAAGGGACCTTTAAAGGTCATCTAGTCCAAATTCCCTGCCATGAGCAGGGACATTCTCAAACAGATCAGTTTGCTCAGAGCCCTGTATGACCTTACCTTGAATGTTTTGAGGGACGGGGCATCCAGCACCTCTCAGGGCAATCTGATCCAGTGTTTCACCAGTCTTACTGTCAAAAAATTTTTCCTTATGTCTCATGTATATTTAAAACCATTTCTCCTTCTAAAATGTTTTTCCCCATTTTTTTATAAGCCTGCTTTAAGTATTGAAAGGCCACAGTAAGGTCTCCCCAAAGCCTTCTCTACTTTTCTCCAGGCTGAACAACTCTCTCAGCCTGTCTTTGTAGGAGAGGTGCTTTTGGAGCGCTGGACTAGTTCAACAGGCCTATGTCCTTCATGGATAATAACCTGGGTAATAACTAGTGTCCATGTGATTTTACTGCCATCCATGGCACATAGACATTTTAGGAATATTAGTCTTTGTAAATGTCAGGTCCTATAAGTTTTCATTAGTTGTAGTATGTTGAAACAGAAGTTAAACTAATAGCCATGTTGCCTGCATATTGGACATGCATATATTGCAATGCAGACATGATCAGCAAAATAGTTTTAATGGGCTTTAAACCTGTGTTCCTACCCACACAGGTTTGTTATGAACACTGGTAAAATTTTCTAGTTCTTCAGGATCTAATTTGTTATAGCTTGGGTCCAGTAGACAGTGAACAAGTACCCACCATCTCTGTTCACCAAAGATATGTTTATGTTTCTTTTCAGAGGAGACAATATTTGATTCCTGTAGGTCCTGCATAAGGGTTATCTTTTTATAGCATGTAATGAGGATATTTAGAGCCACCTTCTCTTTTGTCGCAGCTGCTTTAATTTACCCTCATTTTATAATTTTTTTTTCTATTTTTTAACCTAGTGTCAAAGCTCTGTAGTTAGTATGTAAAGATTATGACTTCTGTCTCTTCCTGTGCTATTTTAGCTTAATTTATTTGTAAAATTTCCTTAGGGCCTTGGATTCTCAGTCTGGTTGCATTAGTAAATTACACAGCAGATGATCTAATGAAAATTTTCCTTAAAAGTGAAACACACCCATTAGAAGCAGGAAAATGTCATAATTTTTCAAATAGCAAATTTCGAAGTAAGGTGCCCTAAGAATGTCAAAGCTCATAAAATAGGAGCAAACTCACTCTTTATTTTCCAAAGCAGAGAGTCAGTCAGCTGAAGTATTTTTGTGGCCGTTGTAAAGAAAGTGGGTCAGATTAAAAAGAATTTATGAAGGATCCCCTGAACTTTTACATTTGAAAGTGGAGAATGAAGCTTTTTCCCTGCAAAGATTTCTGATGAGTCAGACTCATGCTCTTTTCCCCAGTCTGCTGTTGTTATTCCGTGTCTAAATTGTAAAGGTTCATGCTTTGCAGAACTGCTGTCTTGGTTTAAGACAGCCCTTAAAGAGGTAGACGCTTAAAATGAGTTACCTCCTCTTAGTTTCAACCAATCTCTTTCCACCCATAAGGAAGAATGTGAGTCGATACAAGTGAAAAAGTAACAGTTTACTAACAAGCAAAAGAGCAACAAGCAAAAAAACCACCCAGTAAATAATCACTAGATAGAAAATCGCTCATGAACCCCTGGGAAACAAAGGGAGACCCAAAGTGGTGGAAATAGCATTTCCAAGATGGTGCCCACCACGAGTGCTCACGTGGCTTGAAAGACAGAGGGAAAATGGCATCAGCTCTCTACCCCATGACAGTCGACTACGCTGTCCAGGAGACAAAGGGAAAGGTGGTGGTGATGCCTTGAGGTTGGCTACCTAAAACAGAGACTAGACAAGAATAAGAGAATAAAGGTAGGTATTTATTTGAAGGGCCTTCAAAGGTATGGCCTGGGCAGTCAAAAGGCTATACCCAAGATGTATGCTGGGTCACGGGTTCTTCACACTTCTATAAGTTTGGTTCATTTGCATATCAGGGTTAATTCTCCAATTATAACCTCAGTTCATGATGTGATTACCCAAGTTTTTCCCCCATTTTAGAGGCTTTTAATTTACACATTTTGAGGCCTGGTGTCCTTGAGGTGGAAACCTAGAGAGGTTTGTTATGTCTAACCAGCATGAGAGAACAGCAGCTAACAGGCCACAAGAAACTTCAGAGTTATGCACTAGGCAGTACAGGATTTGAAAAATATAAAAGTTAAAACCTAAGGCATCGGTGGACAGAAAGAACTTTCCTGGGAAAGCAGAACCTCATGGAGCCACTCTAGTGGCAGATGAGTGCTGGCATGTGTGGGGTCAGCGCTGCCACCTGCTGCTTCCTCCTTCTGACCACTGGGCTCTGCTGGTGTTGGTGCTGATGTCCACCACACTGCACAAGTGTTGGAAGCAGGGAAGACCCAGTCTGTCAGATGCGGGGTGACCTGGCCCGTGGGACAGGTTTACAGAGATCACTCTGATACAGTTTTTATTGTAAAATGCTGATTTTCCGAGTGGCTACTACTGTTTTAAGCCTGGGAAAAAAAAATCCAACAAACCTAAACCAACCCTGGGAAGCAACCTCCTCAGAAGAGGAGCCTCTGCCTTCAGCAAAGGCTGCCAGCAGAGAGAGCTCCCTGCCTCCTTGCTCCGACTTTAAATGAGACCTTGGCAATGCCCTCTCTGCCATTTCCATTTTCTGGCTGCAGGGTTTTAAAGAGACAGTAACAAATTTTGGGCACCGAGACATCTGGAATACAGTAACATTTTGTGTTACCGTGACAACTGCAAATGATTTTGAGATCAGATTCACAGGAAGTCCTGCATGGCTCCTTTTTTAGGAGATTGTGGTATTTGCCTCTTCCAGAGTGGCTGTTCCATTTTAGGTACAATTTTCTATGCTGCTTGGGTCATTTATTTTGTTACTCTCATGTAGTCATGGAGATATATGCCCATCCATTTTTACTGTTTTTATCTTGCATCCCCAGTTGTCACATATAAAATCAACATATTGGACCCAGTCTCTTAGTATCTCACTATGACAGTGACCAAGCTGTGTTTATAAAGATAGATAACACTGGTAACAATAGGTAACATTGAGGGTGATAAAATCAGCCAAAGAAAGAGCTGAAGAAACATGTTTTCCCTCTGCTGGTTTGTAAGCAAGATTCTAAGGTGAATCAGGTTGAGGATGATGCGGTACTGTAAGGTAACTCTGTGGTTGTGCTAATGTAGTTTTCAAAATTCCAGGTAATGTTAAGGATCTGCGTACAGTTTCGTGATGTGTTTTTTACATGTAAGTGCTTGCCTTTCAGAACTGGATGCCAATTAGGATAAAATTTTCTGTGAATGTACTGGTACTTTACTGGAAGCTGTATAGTTCTGAGCCTTTAAATCAGGTTCCCTGATTTAATAGTCAGTGTTTACTTTTAGAAAGGGAAATGTGATCTGGAAAGTATTGGGTCGCATCCTAAGGTTGTTGTGGATAGAATAACGAACCTCAATTCTCTTCTTTAAAATTCTACAATAGTATTAAGTATTTAAAAGGGTGCTCCATAAGAGGATGTTCTGTTCCCCATGGTTTTGGTTGGTAAGGCAAAATTTTTGTGCTTAAATAGCAAAGAAAATCCAAGTGTCACAAGAAAGCATTTTTTTGATGGTTAGGAAAGGTGTTTTTCATAGGAAATGTAATACTGCATTCAGTTGAATTTCTGCAGATGTTTGTAGTCTTCATCATTGAAGTTTTTAAGATAAGATTGGACTGGAGTATAACATAAAGTTCTTGGGGTTTCTCTTTATTTCTGTTTTTGTTTGGTTTGTTTGTTTGTCCTGCAAGGGCAACTTAAATATGGGGGTTCAAAAGACGTGGTCTTGTATAGGTGTACAGTCACAGAATATCTTGTCTCTATTTTGTGCATTTGGTTCTTTTAGAGGAAAAAACAGGCGGGAGGAAAAATAGCTAATGTTGGAAACAATTTCTCATCAGCTCCTCTCAAGGGACAAGAGGAAAAAAAAGAAAAAAGGGAAAGAATAGATTCAGAAATGGAGGACACTGAAGGAGTGAAGGGTTGGAAAGAATAAAAGACTGTATCTGTTCAAAAGCTCAGTTTTAAGTAGAGGTAGGAGAAGTCGTGTTTTTTGGCATATTATCTGGGAACCACTGAACACCTTGCTGAGTGCCCTGAAAGAGAGGAGTAGTACTGAAGATCAAAGCAGTGAAGGTATACTGCAGGAAAAAGAAAAACAATAATTTGAGCTGGATCAATAGCTTATGGGTCAGTTTCTCAGTAACTTCTATTAAACTAATTATATGCCATAGTATTTCGTTTTATCTTTGTAAAATGTATGGCAGTTTCCAGCCTTTCTATGGCAGTACTGATTAAAAGTGTTGGGAATTTTTTTTGGTTGGTTTTTTTGGTGTTGATTTTGTTTGGGATTTTTTTATTACATTTCAAAGTGATTCTGTCACTTTGTAAGTAATAGTCAAATATCCTTTTTCTTTAGGTGGTATGAGTTGTTTCTCTTTTTGTTACTGTATCCTTTTCTCCCCTGCAAGGAAATGCTATGCTTTCAAGTGGCAGCTTGTAACCCAGTAATTAATTGCATTAGCAGTTTGCTTATCCTCAAGATCAGATGAATAAAACTGATTTGTAAACCATCATTAAAGCTCACTTTTTTCTACTTTATTTTTATTTTTAGGAATGTTGTCTCTGCAATTTGAGAGGTGGTGCATTAAAGCAAACTACTGACAAAAAGTAAGTAATATATTCTTCAGGACTGTATGTGCTTATTTTAGACTTTATTCTGAGTCCATTCCTATGTGCAAAGCATTTGTGAACCTAATTACTTGACAGTGTCCCTTTAAGCTGAATCGTTGCAGAATTAAAATTACTTCTATTGAAATGTAGCACTGGCATTTTATTAAATAGTTAGATACTAAAACATACATTTGTTTTAGTATTTGCACACACTTGCTTGTTTCAAATTTTAATCTGCTGGCCTTTGTGCAAAGAAAGTAAATGAGAGCTCATTTATCATTGTTTGCATGGTCAGGTCTTATCAAACAGCAAAGTGTGTTCTTCTTTGCTCCTGAAAATTACAATATAATACCTTTGAACTTCTAAACCCAGTATTTTCAACAAATTAATTTTAATCATATTGAAATTATTTTCAATTCTGAAGTTTGGGGGCTTTTTTCAAATGCACTTCTATCACATACTGTCAAAAATACTGTTGTTGCTGACATGCTATTAACAGCATCAGGATTTTTCTCTGTATCTGGGTGACAGAACACTATAGCAAGTAACCCTAAGAGCTAAAGTGGAAAATGTTGGAGCTTGATATTTTTTCAAGCCCAATAGCAGAATAGTCTTTATGCATTTTGAATTATTTCATAATTAATTAGCTTATCTTAGTAGCTTAGCAATATCATGTAGATCTCTTTCTTTCATGCTTTGGAATGCAGTGGTAAGACATGATCTAGATGCAACATTCTTTTTCACTAACCAGGAAAGAATTTATTTATCAGTGATTTGCAGCTGATTTCATGACCCTTGTAAATCATCCAGTAAGGAGAAAGTTTTTTGTTTAACTCAGGCCATATCTTACCTTCAGAAAACATTATTGTGGTAGACATTTTAATGGAGATTTTTCCCAGTACATGAAAATTCTCATCTGATTTTTAGTTCTGTTTTAAATACCCTTAGATTTGCTAGTTGCTTTACTTGCTAAATAAAAAGAGAATGACAAAAATATTATCTCAGTAGAATTTATCATGCCCTTTTGATATTTGCTGTCGGTAGCTTACATGTTGCATCTTTAAAACTATGTATATCATTTTTTGTACATCAATTTAAATTTTTTTCAAACGTCTCATAAGATATATTAGTAGAAAAATCTACAGAGGTTTGCATAAAGTCACTTTGCTTGTATAATTGTATGTAAAGTTTTTGGGTTTACATTCTATTACTCTGTGGGTTACAGATTTATGAAATGGGATTTCTGTAAAAGCAGTTTGGCTCTGTTTTTCATATTTTCATAACATGAACCTTATTGTTACACATTGTGGCATTTTAATCTATGTTTCAGCATAAGCTACCATTTGGAAATTTTGAGTTTTCAGAAAAGTATGTTACACGTGTATCTTTTTTCTCCAACATCTGTAAAATCTAACATGTGCATTCCCTTTGCTCCTTCTTTACTATGTGCACACTGATTAGAGATACAGGAAGAGCATGAAATGCGTTTAAAAGCTAATGGATCAAACTGGTATGTGTTCATGCAGTAAGCAGTTTGCCATATAGGAAAGCTGAGATTCCTTCTTTTCAGCAGAGCACAGCAATTGTTTTGAGTCTGTTAGGTTGAGAGATGTCAGGGTATAAATGTTTAGTTGAAGATTGACTGAAGAGGCATTTTATTTATAGCATTTCTGTCTCATAAAGCTTAGATGGTAAGACAATGTGGTTTAGCATGTGAGCACGTCACAATGAAAAGAAAAGGCTGTTAGAAAAAGTTTTTTTAAAGTCTCAAAACAGGACTCTTTTCTGTAAGTTAAAACATGAACAAACTGTCACCATAATAAAAGGATGGATCTGCAAGCATTATCAGTTTTTATTTGGCCTGCACTGTATAACTTGCTAATTGATATGTCATCTTTATGTACAGCTCTTACTTCACACTTTGACCAATACAACTTCAAAGTCACATGACAGCAATTTGTTTGGTCCCTGTGTGTTGTATTATACTTCTGCAGATGTTTTTGTTAAAGATGACTTACTGAAATATTGCTGTTCTAGTGCAGGAAAGAGAAATTGTTTCTGTTTGCTGCATCACCCTCCATCTCCTTCAGCTTCAGCCCACATTCCTGTTAATCTGCTAAGACACACGTAATGTGTGTCTTTTTGAAATGTACAGAAAGTGGATGGAGGCAAGCATTCAGAGCTTACAGAAGTAGAGCAAATGGGGTAATGAAAACAAATGTACAGGGAAATGACAGGGAACAAGGCAAATATGAGTCAAAGAATGGAAATGTTTTCCTTTTAAGATTTACTACTTGTCTACCCCAGAAAGATTTTAGAAGTAGCCTCAGAAGGCTGCTCTTTGTTAATAAAAGTGTCATTAGCTTCTCTTTTACTTCAGGAAGTACACAATTTTAGCATTAATTTCAGACTTTTAAAAGTTTCTTTTAGCTTTTCTTTTTTTGAGATTCATTTATCAAAACAGGATTTGGAGTGCTTTCTGGTGGATATAGGAAGCATGTAGTATCATCTGACAAACGTCTTGAAGTTGCACTGAAGTCTTAAATGTAACACTGGTCCTAGGCACTTGCAGGTGCTTTTTCTGCTAAAGGAGATCCAGTTCATGTTGGGCATTGCACTGGTGGCTTGATCACTTTGCTGCTTGTATGCCATTTTATCTGTAGACAGAAGGTCTTGGTAGCATTTGCATTTCATTTTGCATTTTGATAGATACATGATTGATCATAATTATGTATGTTGCATTAAGACTAGTTTCTCAGGTTTGAGTAATGTTAATAACGAGTAATAGATGCTGTAGATGATAAATTACACAAGAACCGAATAGTGTGATGTTTACATATGTACCTGAATAGCACACCTACAAAAACTTCTTACTTAAAAAGTAAAACATACTTAAAATTGTTGCAATAAAACCTCAGTCTGAAATTTTATTTACAGAAAGTGGTAGTGTTACAAGGTTTGTTAAAATGTTTTAAAGAAGCTTAAGAAAGCCTAATAAGCAAGTAAGTACAGATGGGTACCTTGAAGAAAACCAATCCAAATCAAAAGCAAAAGCCAAACACACAGCAAGCAACAACTTAAGCACTTGTGTTTCTATGGGTTTTTTTGGTGGTATTTTTGACTTGCCACTTTTCACAGGTGGGCACATATAATGTGTGCAATTGCCATCCCAGAAGTCAGATTTGGTAATGTCACAGAGCGTACTCCGATAGACACTAGCAGAATACCTTTGCAAAGATTAAAATTGGTGAGTAGTATATTAATATATGCTCCATATATGCATTGCTATTAAGGTATTCCAATATTTGAAATGTATTAAAAATCTGAATTGTGATGGTTATTGCCAGGTAAAGAGCAGTTAAGTTATGTTTAAGGTAAGAATTAAATTACCAGGGTTTTACAAAGATGGACGTTTTGAAACATAATGGCAGTTATAGTAGTAACAGTGTTTGGTATTCTGTTAAATGTAATTCAAACATGTTCTTCCCCAAAAGAAGAATAACAAACTTGACCAGTGTCAACTGTGAAAGTTTCATTTTTGGAGCTGTATTGGTGATGAAACCCAAATAGATTGGGAATACTACTCAGTACATGTTTGTGAGGTCTTTTTATTATTGATTTTTAGCTCAACTATTTATGAAGGTAAAAGGATGTATGATATGTTTGTTACGTGGTACTTCTGCCATTAGGGTACTGAAAAATATGCATAAAACAAATCACACATTAAACAGGGTCATTCAAGAACACTGATGTACTCAAGAAGAGGATATGCACAAGTGCAAAATGCATTTTTTTGCCATGTTATATGATAATTACTTAATCTGTCAGTGTGTGCATGACTGTGATGTTGTCAAATACAAAGAAAGTCATGAGTGGCCCATTCAAAGTTTCAGAGAAAGTTAAGTTTTTTGGATCACTCCACACTGTTTGCAATGTGGTTCTTGGTCTACCTGAACTTGTACTCACTCATTTCACACTATTAATATTTTCATTCTATTTATATTTAATTTCATTTTATTCCATTCATTATTTTTGCCTTTTGTGGCTGTATGTCTAAATGTGGAAACGCAGCTTGGAGTGGTTTAAAATTGATAGCCTGTCCTTCAGGTGGTAATCTGTTTTGAATTATTGTTCAGAATTTTAGAAACAATTGGTTTTCATGTGTCCTTTTTAAAATAATTTTGAAAGACATATCTAAAGAGTGTATATGTAACATAAAAATGTAAGGTGACTTGGAAATTGTTAATTCAAGGATTGAAAACACAGAAATCATGGAAACATTGTTGGAAATTACCTCTAAGATCATCAAGTCCAACCTTTGACTGAATAACACCAAGCCCACTGGGCATACCTTATCTCAATGTGCCATATTTTCTCATTTTCTGAACACTTCCAAGGGATGATGACACCATCCAACTTCCCTGGGGAGGCTGTTCCAATGCTTAACCACCCTTTCAGTGAAGAAGTTTCTCCTGCTATCAAACCCAACCTCCTCTGGGACAGTTTGAGACCATTATGTCTTGTCCTACTGCTTTTTGCTTGGCAGAAGAGGCTACCATGCCTTCATTTCAGGCAGTTGTAGAGAGTGATAAGGTTCCCTCTGAGCCTTCTTTTCTGCAGCCTAAACAGCTCCAGCTCCCTCAACCACTCCTCACAGGATTTGTGCTCCAGACCCCTCACCAGCTTCACTGCCCTTCTCTGGACATGCTTCAGCACCTCAGTGTCCTTCTTGGAGCACAGGTTTCAAGGTGTGGCCTCACCAGTGCTGAGGACAGGGGAACAATCCTTGGCCTGATCCTTCTGGTCACACTCTTGCTGATACAGGCCAGGATGCCATTGACCTTCTTGGCCACCTGGGCAGGGCATGGACAGGACTCAGTACTCAGCCTTGTTGAACCCCACTGGCGTTGGCCCATTGATCCAGCCTGTCCAGATCCCTCTGCAGAGCCTTCCTGCCCTCCAGGAGATCAGCACTCCCACCCATCTTGGTGTAATCTGCAAACTGACTGAGGATGCACTTGGTCCCCTTGGCCAGATCATTGATAAAGATATTAAAGAAAAGTGGCCCTGATTCTTGAGGACCACCACTGATGACCAGCTACCAACTGGATTTAGATTAGTTAGTTAAATAATTAATTAATTAATTAATCAGATGTTGAAATGTATTCTCTGGACTGTCCATGACTTAAAACACTCTAAGACTAACAGGAGCCTTTTGGAGAAGGCTTGAATTAATTCTAAGTTATCAATTATGAAGGTGTGGAGCCAGCGTTTCTGAAATTACATGATTTACAATCCTAGGTTATTTCTGCTGACAATGAAGCAATTATATTAATCAGTTATGAATAGTTGAGGGATTTTTAGATTTTAGATTTTGTTCTGTTTTTTCCTTCAGTGGTATTGCTTTTAGTCCTTAGTGCTTTTTCAGTTCTTGATCCCTTCTTCAATTTAACATGACATTGAACCACTACAGATTGTATAATACTGTATGTAAGCCTATGGTGTCCTGCAAATATGTGAATGTTTAGAAATAGAATATTTGCCTTCCTTAACACTGTTTTTTAAAGAAGAAGAGTTTGTATATTTGTGTGGAATCTGTGTTGTGAAGAAGGAACTCAGCTGAATACAATAAAAATGAGAGGCAGGGTACTTTATAACACTCATAAATGTAGTAATGCTGCAGGTAGAAGACAGCCTTTCTGTGAGGGAAGAAGGCACCACAGTCCTGCCCTACTAAGCCACCTTTCCTTTACAAAATTTAAAATGTGTTTTGTTGATTTTTTTAAAATGAGGAAAATACAATGGAAAAAACTATAAAGGAATAGATTATGTTCTGTCATGCAGCCATACCAAAATTAGATACTACACTGTAGGAACAAATGTTTCTAGTTTTTTTAAACATTTTCCATCCCTGTCCTCCCTCTTCCTCCCCCTGAAATAGTAAGAAACCCAAATAAGCAGAATATCTACTGTTTTCAGAGACCTGTAGAGGAGGAGCTGACATTTTCTTCAATGTAGCATCTACGAAGAAACACGAAAGGAAATAAAAAGCCAATGTTTTATTTTTTTACAAATT
The DNA here is from genome assembly GCF_000691975.1 of Corvus brachyrhynchos. NCBI lineage: Eukaryota > Metazoa > Chordata > Aves > Passeriformes > Corvidae > Corvus > Corvus brachyrhynchos. The sequence continues at coordinate 1,427,268 of NW_008237890.1, forward strand.
AAGAAACATCTGTGCAAACATGAACATGTTGGTAGGCTGTTTTTTTTATTGCTTTGCTAGTTGGTGTAGTGCTTGCTGTTATATAGTTTCAATTCACTAGAAATTTTGGGTTGAAATCAGTGTGTTTCCTGTCTTTCTGTTATTAAATATTCAAGATATACTCATTCCTTCCAGAGTAAAACTCAGTATTTGTATCATACTAATAGTAGTTCGTAGCTTAAAATTATTTTATTCAACTGTTTCATGTTTGCAAATCATGGGGTTGTTATATCTTGCCAACATGTTTTCATATTTCTCTAGCATTTTCAGTAGGTTATGTGTCATGTACCATCATTGTTAGAACTTACATGACATTGAAATTTTCATTAAAAATCAAAACTTTGGAAAATTCTTCCTTAATGCAAGTGGATAAAATAAATAGAAGATTTGGCTGCTGTGGTTTCCATAGGGGAAACAAAGAATGTGGTACACTCTGGTGAAATCACTTCTATTTTAGGGGTGTAAACCCATGATATTGTTGGACTTTAGCTGACTTCTCATGTGAATACAAAAGGCCTCCTAGGCAACCTCAGTGTGGAGACCATGCCACAGAGATGCTGTAGCCTGTAGTTTCTCTATGTTATATCTGTGAATATACCTTTTCTCTTCTTTTTTTTTTTTCCTCAAATATATGTGAATGCAGAAATGAGATTGTCCTGGTCTCCTTTTGTCAGAGGGTCAGGCTTCTTTCTTCTTTTTATGGTGGTCACATCCATCAGACACCTTGAGTTCAAATAGCCACATGAAATGATAATTTGTAATTACCGAGCTAGGAAAGAAAGAAATTGAATATGGACATTTAAGTACAGGTTCTAAAATGAAATGGCCGAAGGGATGTACCTTACCATATCACACATTATAAACCAATATTTTGCATAAACTACAGTATGCTAGCTGTTTTGTGGACACATAGTTCAGCTGCTTTCTGTTCCAGTGGTCTCCACATTTAACAGCAGACATGAGCTACTGTGAAAATAGGAAATACACAAATGCTCACTTAAGTGCTTTTAATCACAGTGAAAATGTTAGGAGCAGATAAAAGAGAGGCAATGTTGCTGAGAAGTGATGGGATGCAGGGGCACCCCACAAAATTTGTCTAAATGTAAATGCAGAGTTTTAGCTGATGACCAGTTGGAAAAAGTATGTCATTTGTAGAAGAATTCATGCTGTGAATGAGTGTGGTGTCAGCTTCCATCCCAATGCTGTTAAACAGTATCTAACAGTTTACCCAAAGCAGACAAAGCTTAGATTTCTAGCTGAGTTTAGCTTTATTTATTTTATTTTTGCCTTGTTCCATTTGTCTTTAAGTGTCCAAGAGAAGCTTGGTGTGTGCTTATGCTTTTAAAATTCCATTTTCCTTGACTATTTATGCATACGGGGCCTTGGGTCAGAGAAAACAAACTGGATTTCTTTGTGTGTCAAAGTCAATGATAAAACTCAATTTTGCTTTGGGAAGGGAAAAGCTTTTCCCCAAGTACCTAGATAGTCTCTGTTTTCAAAAGTGTTAATTACTCAGCTCTAATTATAAATATGAATTATAGCTGCATGAAAAAGTCTCTGGAGATGAAAAATTCAGACTGACCTCTCAAATATCAAATCAGCCTTTGAAAGAAAGTTCTCTCTTGTCTGTTTTTCTGTTTTAATAAAACATAGGACTTAAAACTAGAATTAAATAAAAGCCTTTGCTAGTATATGGCCAAGGAATTCAAGCCAACAGGAATATTGAGCCTAGTGTCATTCACCCTTGCCAGGAACATGACTTTTAATGAATGTAAACCTTGTAAATAAGAGTGTTTAAATGTTTCATCTGTTACAACAGAAATATTTAAATAGAATCATTAGCATCTGTTCCTAGACCTATGTATTTTGAGATGCCAACTCTAAAATCGTGTTTATAATAGAGTATATATCAACTTGATAGTGAAATACATTATCTCCTTTTGGTATTTTTTATGTTTTCAAATGCTTGGGTATTGGATTGACTTTGTCGTTATAGGCAGTCACTGCAATGCTGTACTGAAACATGCACATACAATGCTTTTGTTTCTCTATCTTTAGAGTTTCCTATTATTTTTATATTTGAAATACTATTTCTCCAACAAAATAGAGGTAGAAAATGAGTTTTGGAATAGCTGAAGTTGCCCTCAAGCTTTTGATGACCTCAGATTTGTATTTGACAAGTGAACCGAGTATAACCACAAGTGTACTCTGAGTGAAGAACATTATTTTGAAAAGAAATCTACAGTGTGATGATGACTGATCTACAAGCCTTTCAGTATCTGGCTGAAGCCATAAAGGCTTTTTAGAAGGTTGTACACTTTAAAATTTGCACCTGAAGGCAAATAATAGTGGCTTGAAAGCCAAAGATTATAGTATTGAAAGGTACATCAATTCTAAAAATACAGAGGTTTCTCAGTGGTATGGCGCTGAAGAATGGAATAAAAGCAAAAATTTGTATGAGCTTTTAAAAGAATGGGCACATATTCTCCTGCCTGTCATTCTGTTTTAATGATTAAAAAGGATTAAAGACATTTGAGGACACTGCTCATCTTCTCTGTTCTAATTTGTAATGTAATTAATTTGTTAAACTACAGTGAGGTAGTAGAACTATTGCAGCTGTGTTTGTGAAAAAGTAAAGAAGCACTTGCAGTGATGTATGCCACTGTTGCTATCTGTTTCTGGTAATACAAAGAAGTATTGATTACTTTCAGTGTTTCCAAAAATATTGCTGGAAGGACCATTGAGTAGAATCATTATGCCATACATGCAATCACACATTAACTAGATCATTGCGCACATTCACAGGCAGTGGGACCAAAATAGACAGAAATCTTGAGCCAGACTTTAAGATATTTGCAAATTGTTTTTAAACTGTTAATGAAATAGCTTTTAGTAGTATGCTTGATTTTAAAAATGTTAAACTAAAAGTAATGCAATAGTTGCTAACTGCAATATAAAATTTATTAAAAACATAGTGACTCATTGCCATAATGTACAAAATAGAATTTACTGTATATGATTTAGTCACAGTGTTCATAAGATTTTTAGTAAGTATATTAAAAGAATATAGTTTGCTGGCTGTATAGTACTTACTGTCAGAATAATTTGCTACAATGTGCAGATCCTATTGCAAACTGTCAAATTTGTATCTTGCAGTGGTACAGTACTATCAGGTCTTATGAAAGATATGGCAAATGTTAGAAATGCATAACTATAAATAGTGTCTGAAGACATGAGCAGAAAGAGACATAAACATGTCTGCAGATGTAAGTGTAGTAACTGTCAAGGATTAAATGTGTCCAGTGTATGCAGAATTTAGAAATCTGGGAGAAAGAAAACTGGCACCAGATTTGTATCTGTAAGAAAAGAATTTGCAGACACCATAATCCAGGTAAATTTATCTCTGATCATTACATGCACAAGTTATGTGCATGTTTTTTGTTTGTATAGTGATTGAATGCATATCATATTTTTAAATGTAAATTTAAAACTGAAAAATTCTTCCATTATTTTGTATCACATCTCTGTCGGGCTAGGGACAATCTCAAATATCAATTACAGGCTGATGTATGAATAGGTTGAGAGCAGCCCTGCAGAGAATGACTTGGGAGTACAGGGAATGAAAAACTGTACACAGGCCATCAATGTGCACTTACAACCCAAAAAGCCAGCAAGCCAAGTGCATCCTAGGCTGCATGAAAAGCAGCATGGCCAGCAGGTCAAGAGAGGGGATTTTGCCCCTCTATTCCACTTTTGTGAGAGTACTCCCAGCTGGAGTTACCATCCAGCTCTGGGGTTCCCAGCACAAGAAAAAATAACCTGTTAAAGTGGGGGCTGGAGCACCTCTGCTATGAAGACAGGCTGAGAAGGCTGAAGCTTTTCATCCTGGAGAAGAGAAAGCTCTGATGAAAACTTACTGAGGCCTTTTAGTACTTAAAAGGAACTTCTAAGAAAGACAGGGAAAGATTTTTTTTTTACTAGGACCTGCAGTGATGGAACAACCAGCAAGTGTTTTATGCTGAAGGAAGGTAGATTTAGATGGGATACAGGGAAGACCTTTTTTCTTACAATGGAATTGGTATAATGCTGGAGCAGGCTGCCCACAGAACTTGTGGATGCCTCATCATTGGAAGTGTTCAAGGTCAGGTTGTATGGGGTTTTGAGCAACCTGGTCTAGTGGCAGTGGGGCTGAAACTTGGTCTTTAAAGATCCCTTCCAACTCAAACTGTTCAGGGATTCTGGAGGGCATGAAATAGCAGGGACTGCCAAGGAATAAAACTGTAATGAGGTGACACTGATGTGTCTCGGAAACTGTTGGGGTTTTTTTAAATGTGTATAATGTTTATATAGTCAGTAGCACAGCAAAATTTATTCAAAACTGCTTTAGCCTTACATAAAATAAAAAGGTAAATTTCTGGAAGATTTTATAATACAATTTTATGGTGTCATAAATCCAACTGGTAATAATTGCAGTGATGCTCCAGTTAAAAATACCTTACCTGGACACAAAGGTGATGCAAGATTATGGAAAAAAAATTTCTGTTATAAATACACATTTTAAAAACGGTGCAATATTCCCTTTCCTGCAGTCAGTGGGCACTTTATCTGACTGCCATGACTTTTCAGATGTGATGAAGAATGTCTTAGCAACTACAGCAGCCAATTTCATCAGGACACTGGGATGCATCTCACTGGGTCACATGGACTTGTGTATGTTCAGGTTCCCCAGGTGGTCTTGAACCTGATCTGCTCTTACACTTGGAATGACTGCAATTCCCCAGTTCCTGTCTTGAGGTTCAGGGACTTCAGAGATATGGGAAGAGTGATTACTGATGAACACCAAGGCAAACAAAATTATCGAGTACTTCACACTTTCTTTAATCTTCCGTATCTGACCAACATGCCTGTAGAAGCCATTGTTACTATTCTTTGTATCCCGTGCCAAATTCAGCTCCAGTTATACCTTAGCTTTCCCAATCCTGTCTCTACACCAGATAGCACTTCTCTTTTCTTCCCAGGATACCTGTCCCTGATAATATGTCCTGTGCTTTTCCGTCTTGTGTTTCACTTTGGCCAGGGTATTTGCTGAGCCATGCTGGTCTCCTGCCTTCGTTGCCTGAATGCTCACTGGTGGAACTTGAGAGCTCTTGGGCTCTAAGAAAAATGTCCTTAAAGATCTGACAGTTCTATTCTGCTCCTTTTTCCCTGAGTGCAGTTTTCCAGAGGGTCCCATGTAGTAATTCCTTAAACAACTAAAGCTTAGGCTCCTAAAATTCAGGGTACTGACTTTAACCTTTCTTTGGCCCATAATGCTTGAGATCATGAATTCCACTGGGGCATGATCGCTTCAGCCCAGGCTGCCACTGGTCCTGACCTCACCTTTTAGTTAATCTGTGTCAGTAAGCAACAGATGCAGTAACACTTCTCTGTCACCTGGGTTAAGAAATTATCCTTGATGCTCTCCAAGAGTCTCCTGGACTGCTTACATCTTGCCGTCAGTCGGCTGGAATGTAATAAACACAAACCGTGAGGTTTCCTTTGTTGGTTTGGCCTCTGATTTTCGATCACAAGCTCTTGACCTGTTCATTGCTGTTTTTCAAAGACAGGTTTGTGCAATCAGTCCATAGAGGGCAAATTGCCTGCCCCTCCTTCCTTGCCTGTCCCTTCTGAACAGTCTGTAGCTATCAATTGGAGTGTTCCAGTCACATGATTTGTCCCACCAAGTTTCAGTGTTTGTGGTTAGATCATAGCTTTCCATCCGCACAGTCACTTCTAGCTCCTTCTGATTGTTACTTATGTTACATGCCATTTCATAGATTTGATGTGTTTTGAGGACAGAATGATGAGTAATTGATTAATTAATTGCTTGTACCTAATTGGAAATAGTACAAAACCCAGTTCAGTGTGAATTTTTAGCTTTCAGTGGTTAAATTTGGATTTTTAGTACTTCAAACTAATTTTTTCCTGTTGTTTTCCTCACTTTAAGTTCTCTGCCACAAGGCACTTGTGTGGTGATCCTTGGAACATTACTGTGAGACCTGTTCCCTGAAAGGAAAAAGGTCCAGTTCAGGTTATATGTTTGAGAGCCTGTCTACATGAAGAGATACTGGTTTTCCTTGAGGAAGCTGACTGCTATTTGAAATAATATTTGTAAGGAGCTGCTGAAGAAAGTAGTAAGTTGATTTGCACATCAAATTCCAGGGATTTAAAGTAACTCAAGTTAATGTTCATTTTAAAGAGAAAAAATGATGGCTGAGCTGCTACCTTTCTTTAGCTTTTTTTCCATAAGCTGAAGTAGCTCTCTGGGAGCTTTCTATATATGCAGTTTCCAAGAAAAAGGATAAGGTATCAGCTTTAGATGAAGTTTTATTAGTGGAAAAATAGCACATTCTTTTAGAGACTAGTGATTCATCCTGCCTTTTTTTACACTGTAGCTTTTATAACATTCAGTTTATTTCATGCTGCTGTTTTGTTTGGGATCCCACTGTTACCAGAAGAAAGTATGGTTTCTTAGACAGCCACCACAGCTTGCACTAGAGATGAGTGTGTTAAGTGCTTCAAATGACAGAGAACAGCATTTTGTTTCTGGAGCAGTGGCATATTTTCTCTGTACGTGTGAGATCATTTGCTAGGCACATCCAGCATGTTTAACCGTGTGGTCTTCAGGAATGGCTGTGTGTTGTTTTCATTACCAGCAAGCGTTGCATCTGTCTTGTCAGCTCTGAACTTAAGCAGCTTACTTATTCCTTGCACCTTATCGCAGCAGGGCACTTGGCAAGCTGAGAGACTACACTGTCCAAGTCTGACAAATATAAGTCTTAAAGCAATGTCAGCATTGTAAGGATGGCACTGCAGCCTCCATCATCTTCCAATTTCTCCAGCAGCCTGGAGAATTTACAGAGTGACATTATGACAGAAAATTCTCTTGGTGTAGAGTCAGTGTTACTCTCTGCTTTTTTCAGCAGAGAAGGGGCTGTGTCCATAGGTTCTGTAATAAAATCATATATAGATTGTCATGGAGCTCATAAAATGAGTAATTAATATGTTAAGTTCATTAGTTCAGAAAATTTAACTTGATGAAACTGGGCAGATACAAGGGCATAGGAACACAAGCAGAGAATGTAGAAAATATCCTGGATTTGAAAAATTAGATATTCCTCTGCTTTTTTGCACATCAGAGCAATAGTAGGACATTATGTTCTTGAGCAAGTTCACATCAACTTGACTGTAAATAAAGAAGCCATTCCAGACACAAACTTTGTTTTAAAGAATCTCTTATCCTGAGGAAGAGATAATATACAGGAGCTTTAGTCTTTAATATGGTGTCTCATGTTGGTCATCCCCTTAACAGGAAGGTAGCCATCTATGTTATCTTTCAATGTTAAAGCAACATGTTCTCCATAGAAATGATGGCTGGAGAAAGAGAGTGGAACACACAGCAGAAAAATTCATGTTACCTGATACTATCTGATATTCAGCTAACCGTCTGGTCTATAGCTTGTTGGTTTTCTTCTACAATATTAAAAATTAATTCCTTGATGATAGAGGAATTACAGTCTCGCAGTAGGGCAGCACTTAGATGATTTTGGAGAAATTCCAGATTTCTGACTAAGAAGGCTTGACTTATATTGCAGATGTCCTTTTGGTTGTGAGCCTTTTGTTTTTTGACCATCATGGAAGAGTATTTCTATCCTTGTGTGAGGTGGTTGATTTTTATAACTGATACCTGCTGGCTGGGTATTTTCACTGTTATAACACAGTTTGCAGTGTAGATGTAGCATATTCAGAACTGTTAATAATGCCTGTGCACTTTCCAGTTTGTCATAGTTTCAACACACCCCATCTATCTGAAAAAATCTGTGGTCATTATGAAAGCTGCCTTTGAGATAACTGTCATGTGTCTTTTTCCCTTAGGAATTTTCTGTTTGCAATAATCCCATCTAGTTCTTTAACTAGTCATGGTAAAAATTATCTCATTATAGCAAGTAGAAATTGGATAGCTTTTAAATAGAAATTGAGAATTTGCAGCTCTCTACTGGGTGTGGTTTGTTAAGTTAGTGGAAAACTTAGGAGATGAAGGTTTGCTGAATGTGTCTGCCATCCCTTACAGAGTCACAGAATTATTTAGGTTGGAAAAGACGTCTGAGATCATTGAGTCCAACCCTTCACCAAACACTATCTTGTCAACCAGACCATGGCACTGAGTGCTGCATCCAGTCTTTCCTTAAACACCTCCAGGTATTGTAACCTCACTGGGCTGTACGTTCCAATGTTTAACAACCATTACCATGAAAAAATTAATTCTGTTGTTCAACCTGAACCTCCCCTGGAGCAGCTTGAGGCTGTATTATCTTGTGCTGTTGCTAATTATGTGGGAGAAGAGGCTGACCCTCACTTGGCTACAGTCTTCTTTCAGGGAGTTGTAGAAAGTGATAAGGTCCCCCCTGAGCCTCTTTTTCTCCAGGCTGAACAACCTCAGCTCCCTCAGCCGCTCCTCATTGGACTTACTCTCTGGATACTTCACCAGCTTTGTTCTGGACTTGCTCCAGCTCCTCAATGTCTTTCTTGAAGTTATATCTTTCTTAATACAGGAAACTGCAGTTTAGTTATTTGGGTGCTGTCTTTCAGTCTGTTTGGGTGATTTCCTTGTTTATACAGCACAGTAGTTGTGACTAGCATACAAGCAGGCATCAGAGGAGTACTTGCTTACCAAATATTTGTATAATTCAGAGCTTTTTGCTGTCCTAGACAGCTTCTTGTAAATTACAAACATTTGTTCCAGTATTGCCAGATATATGTGATTCAGCCCTTTTTCATCATGATTTTCAAAATAAGTGGGACGAAATGAAAGCATAGAGATTACAAGAGCAAGTAGGCAACATAGACATAAGGAAGATATACTGGATGTTTATCCCTTGCTATCAGATTACTTTAAAAGAGGAAAATTAAGATCAAAGTCCTTGTCAACCTGAGTGTGATAAAATAGTTAGTGAGCAGTCAGTGGGATGGGATTATGGATGAGACTTGGTAGACTTCCAATGTGTCTGATCCATATGAAAGGAGGGTTGATGTTGCAAACTGATTTTCTTCTTGTTTTAGATCAGAAGGCAGGGATTGATCTATCACTCAATATAGAAACTTGAACTGTAGAGCACTTTGTAAGCAAAGCAGCCAAAGGCTAAATATTTTTGACCTCAGTGATTATTGTTTGAGAGACAAGAGAAAACTTCAAAGTGCAAGTGAACACTATATCTAAGCAAAAGAAAGATGCATAACAGAAGTACACTGAGAGGCATGAGTACAGTCCATGTAGTTTATTTGGGGTGGCCAGAGCCATAATTTTTGAATGATTTAGTTTCTAAATTTTTTGCTTTCTTCAATACAGCAAAATCTGAGAATAAAGTAGCTGTACCAGAAATGTTTTTATTCTTAAATTATCATCATAACATTTTCAAGTATTACTTAGTTTTGTTAATAGAACTAAATACATGTTAATGAATAACATCTCTGTGCAGTACATTCGATTTTCCACTGTCACTATGAGAACAGTAGTAGAAGTGGTAAAATGGGGATGTCATAGGGGATCTTCTTGGCTTGCTGTATTTGTCTAGCTGTTTGAAATTCAGACTTAGGGAGCACTGTGTACTGATGACACCATAAAAGCCTTCTTTGTTTTTTAATCTGTCAATAACATTTTTCTTTACCTAGTGCATGTGATCACCCACTTAACTTAATCTAGGTATATAAACCACACTTTTTGGGTCCTAAAGATTTTATTATGCATCATATAGTTGCCTAAATGTTGATGACTGTCAACTGAAAAACCATTGAAGTAATCACCCACTTCTTTTGCTCTGCATTTTGTCATTTTGCTGTTGCATAACGATAACCCTCTATGGTATATTACATAGCCATTGCTTTGAAGTTTTCATGGGCTGGTGATGAATTTTGTGTAAATATGGTAACCATTATGTTCCAGGTGGCTCAAAGGTATTGGAAAGTCCCTTCCATATCAGTAAGATGATTTTATATTAAAACTAGGCTGAGTTCTTGTATTACCTTTTGTTTGCATGTAGATCTTTGATGTAGTTCTCTACCAATCAAGAGCCTCTCAAACAGTTCTGAAATGAAGGATATCCACATACTACTTTATCTATCCTCTGAGGGGTGAAAATTCTGAGTATGTTGTTGTAGTAACCCTTCCCCTTCCCCTTCGCCTTCGCCTTCCCCTTCCCTTCCCTCAACTTCCCCCTTCTCCCTCCCCTCCCTTCCTCTCCCCTCTCCCCTCTTCTCCCCTCTTGTTTTTATCAACTCAATCTGGGCAACAAATTTTGATAGTATATGCTTTCCCTGAGAGTGGAAAGTGTTTAGGATAGGAGGTGACCCTAATTCTTGCCTGAATAAGCTGGTCCTATAAAAACTGTCTTCTGTGCTAACAGGTTCATTGTGAAAATTTTCACTATGCACAGGTTTATGGAGCTGAGCTTAGGTGACAGTGCCGACCCTTGGTCAAGGAAGTACTTGGGGTCAAAAGAAATTAAACTTGTGCAGGTATTCTGTAGGAATGACTTTAAGGAGTAAGGAATGCCCATAATGTACTTTTAGACATGTTTGAGAGCTTACCAACATCTCACCTAATGTTTTTTTTGATTAGTGTTTTAACTGAAAATGGAAACATTTCTTAAAAGCCTGGGATTTTCTTTAGAGCTGTATATAGAGTTTTATGTTATGCAAAAATGTAGTGCTTCATGGAAATAGGGGATTATTTTAAAAGGAAACAGAAATACTTAGTTTAAATTAAAACTCAACCTCACTTCTTTTCAGGCTTTTAAAAAAATTGAAACATTTAGCTTAATTTTGGTTTATTTTATTTTTTGTGATTAGAAGGTTCATGTCTTTCATTTAGAAATTATCAAAATGACAGTTTTCAGTAGGTGTCACATTCGAGAATTGTTTTTTATTGTGTTTCTATGTCACTGATTTCTGTTTCATAGGAACTTCTTGGTATTATTTAGATTTCTTAGATAAAACTTCTCTTAGATTTAAAATTTTCCTGCTTTCCTTAAGATTTGATTGGAAAGTCAGAATACTTCATTGCATAATCCTGAGATCCCTCAAAAGCAAAAAGAGGTGATGTTGCTAAATAGACCAAACAGTTTTACAGATCCACATATTTAACTATGAAGAAGGAATTCACAATGGTGATCAAAACAGCCTAATTCAGTGAAATTTTAAGAATAAGGGGATTGAAGAATAAACTATATAAATCAAAGTATTTTCTAGACTGACCGCCTGTGTGAATATAAAAATAAGTTAATATTTTTAAAGTCAGAGTAGCATTATACAGTCTTTTCCTCTTTTAGTATATGTGTAGACAGTAGGATTTGTTTATTTTGTGGCAAGGTTATAAAGCACAGAATATTTCTATATGTATTGCAATTCCTTGGTAGATCTTTATGCTAAAATAATTAGGAGGGTGAAATATAATTCTCCACAGCAGATCACAGCTTGTAACTTAGGGAAGGTTGGGAATGCAGCACTTAGAGCTTTTGGTGAATTATCTGGCTTCTGTACTTAATTTGCAATGAAATTTCTTCTAATCTAAAAAGAAAGCTTCAAACTTTTCAAATATCTGCTAAATGGCACATCTTAAGCAGTAAACTTGAAGAGAGAACAACTCTAAATAACCAAAGCGGTAGTTTGTGGGTTTTGTTAAAAAGTCTTATTACAGTGTTTGATAAACCAGTTGCCAAGGCAAGCTTCTCCAAAGCTGACCAGGTCCGCAGTGGAGCAGCAGATCTTGGTACCCAGCAGGGTTTTCTGAGGCAGGGAAATGCCAGAGCATAGAGAGACCCACATGGATCTGGCAGCTCTCAGGAGAGACAAGGTCTGGGCATTGCCACATGAATTGTGGCCACCTCCATACATCTACAAAACAGCCTGGGAAGTGCAAGTTACCAGGGAATGGCGCAGCAGTTAATGCAGAGGGATGCATAGTAATGGTGTTGACACCATATCAGTTCAGACGGTAAGTTCAGTTGGTGGTCCTCATCCTCCTAGGAGCTGTTATGCTGTGTCATTGTCTTGGTTTGAAAGACAGGTGTCTGCTAAGGAAGGCAGAAGCCTCCCTTGGAATGGCAGATGCGACCCCCTTCCCTCTGAGTTAATATAATTTTGAAATCACAGGGCTTTCAGGCAAAGATGTGGAAAATAGGAAGAACAGTTCTTTACTATTATATATCTATATGTGTATAACAAGCAAACAAACAACAATAACTATGGCAGTAACAGCAATCACAAACCCAGTGCCAGCCTTCTCGGCTGTCGGGCCCTTTCCCCTCGGGTGCAGTTCCGCTCGCAGCCGGCAGGGGCGCTGGCGGCTCCCGGTGAGCAGGGCAGGTGCGATGGTTCCCCCGCGGCTGCAGGGG
>NW_008237890.1:1439823-1477689 GCF_000691975.1 Corvus brachyrhynchos
GGGCAGACGCGATGTATCCAAACAGGGAAACCCCCGGAGGTCTGGGCAGGCAGGGCGAGCACGGCTACAACACAGCGAAGGCTCGAAGCGGTGGCGGGGCAGGGCGGCCATGGCCCGGCCTCCAGTGGGGCAGGGAAGGCGGGCTTGGGATCTCAGCGTTTCTCCAGCAGAAAGAAAAGCAGCTGTAGAGAAAACAGCTTCCTCTCTCTCTGGACTCCAAGACGGAACTGCCCACACCCCCAGGTGAAACAAAAAGAGCAGCCAGGTCTTTTGTTCTTCTTAAGGGCCTGGCCATTTGTTTCCCTAGCAACAGTATGGGGGAAAATTCCTTTAACAGAAAAAAACCTAGGAGAACTCTTAAAACTCCAACAGTCATCCACCTGGCAGAAAGCTATGTCTTCTGCACTAACCAGAACTGATGTAGCTACCCAGAGTAAGTTCCCAAGAACTTGCAGCCATTTAGATCTCAGGGTGCATGTGTTGCATTAAGAGTAAGGCAGATTCTTCTGTTGTGTTAAATTTGGCAGAAGATAAACTCCCTTGCATTATAGCTGTTCCTCTGATACCAGAGGGACTGGGAGCTGCTAGGCTTAGATACTAAGTGATGGCAAATTAAACACTAAGCAACATAAATGTGCCAAGTGACACTGTAAGTGTTTGGGTTCAATGAGAACTACCATGATTATGGATTTACAAATAGTGTGATACACGATACGCCTGGTCACGCCCCGTGAACTTTCATGGCAGGACTTAGAAGTGCAGTCACATTCAGTAACTCTCATGGCCAGGTGCAAAATAGTGCAGTTTACTGAGCAGCAGAAATGCAAGTTCTTATTGGATTGATGGTGATAAATACACTGTCTGCACAAGCACACATGAATACCTAGAATATGAATAATAGAGTCAACAACAAATACATTGAATTTTGAGATGGCTATATAGTGTTAAAAGTATGATCACAAACACAAGCTTGCTTTCTGAATTCCTGAAGCAGACTGTAGAGCTATTCGAGTCTTACCCAGTAGGCATCCCTATGGGGGAGGAGATAGGTATAGCTGTTGGATCATCCCAGATTACAAAGGTGGAATCTCCTGTCATCCATCTCCACTTATGCTACACTTACAATGGGTTTTTCTGAGGGAGGGGAAAAGGTAAAGTTACAGTTGTTGTAATTTCATGTTTAGGTGGTGTTTGATTGACTTTAGGCATAAGCATATGTGAGGGCGTGAAAAATAATATGTTTTTTGGAGTTAGAGAAACACAGAATTACAGAATGGGTCAGGTTGGAAGGGAATGCAGTGGGTAATCTGGTCCAACCTGCTCAAGCAGGGTCGCCCTTGAACACCTTGCACAGGATTGCTCCAGGCAGTTCATTTAGCAACAGGCCCACCATTTAGCAATGGGCCCACTTCATACATTGTTTTCCTTTTGTATTGATGTGTTTGAAAAATCCACTTTTATTATCCTTGACGTCTTTGTCCAGATTTAATTCCACATGGTTCTTTGTTTTTCTTGTCTCATTTGTACTTACTCTGACAACCTCTCTAAATTTGTTCCAAGTGACCTGACCCTGCTTCCAGCTCCTGTGTATCTTCTGGTTACCCTTGATAATGACAGGAGTTCTTTATTTATCCATCAGTTTTCTTTTCCCCTTTGCCTGATTTCTTGCACATTTGGAAGCATCATTCTTGAGCCTGGAGGAAGTGATCCTTGAATATCAACCAACTCTCTTGGACCCCTTTGCCTTGCAGGGCCTGCTCCTGTGGACTTCTTCCAAGAAGATTCCTGAAGAAGCTAAAGTTAGCTCTCCTGAAGTCCATGGTTGTAAACTTACTGCCCTGCTTTCCCCTCATCCTGCTGAGGATGAGGTACTGAATTCCACACTGCACACCTCCAGCAAGGCCTTCCCTGTTTGTTAGTATGAGTTGAGCGGCACACCATTCCCTGTGGGATTCTCCGCTGCCTATGTCAGGAAATTGTCATCAGTGCTTTCCTGGAACCTCCTGGGCTGTTTGTGTTTCACTGTGCTGGTTCTGCAGCAGATGTCAGGGTAGTTTAAGTCCCCCAAAAGAACCAGGGCCTGTGATGTTGAGGCTGCTTCATGGTGCCTGTAGGAGGCCTCATTTGCTTCCTTCTCCTTCTCAAGACAGCCTGCAGCAAAGAGTTTGTGTAGATTTAATGAAGCAAAGTTCAGCTTTGAGTCATCATTTTGAGTCATTCCTTTGTCTTAGGAGATCTCATAAGCTGCATTGTTATCAACAGAGTGTGTCTACACTTCCATATCATGCCATCTTTTGTTGTATGTCTCTCTTGGAGTGGTACACCCAGCTACTTTGGTGTTCTGGTTCCTAAGTTTGTCCCTGGTGAACTATAGTAAATGCATGCACTCCTTCTTGCTGAACTTTGTTTTTCAGTATTTTCCTTGGAGCATTGCAGGGCCTGTGCCCAGTAAGCGGCTGGCAGAAGCGACAGCTGTGGTGTGAGGTGTGACCAAGCATGTATCTGCTCAGTCTGGTGTCAGAGCTTCGGGAGGATGTAAAAAGGTTAAGGACCATTAGGGAGTCTGAGACAGAAACAGGAAAAGCTACCAGAAACAAACTACAAGATTAAGGGGATCCTGTATCTTCCCACTACCAGACAGAAGGCAGTAACTTAAAAAGAGTTAATGGAGGCAAGCGTATGGTTGGGGTGACAGGCAAACCTCCTTCTTGCCCACTTTGCCTTTTTAGATGCCATGGTCCCTTGGTATGAGTCTCTGGCTGTGGAAACTCAGTCAGTTGATGAGGTAATGATGGTCTGTTTAAAGCAGTGGTGTTTCCAAGGTCAGAAAGGCCTACCTCATATCAAGACCATCTTCATGAGGAAGAAAAGACAGGTTATGGTTGTAGGTGGCTCTCTTCTGAGGGTAACAGAAAGTCCCCTGTGCTGGATCAGCCTTCCTCTTTGCAAAATTAGCTGCCTTTCTTGGGTCTGGGTTAAGGACATCACTAGGAAACTTTCTAGCCTGGTACAGCCTTTGGGCTATTACCTGTTACTGCTCTTCTGTGTGGCAATGAAGTCATAAAGCACAGTCCAAAGGCAATCAAAAGAGAATTGATCC
This sequence comes from Corvus brachyrhynchos, assembly GCF_000691975.1. Classification (NCBI taxonomy): domain Eukaryota; kingdom Metazoa; phylum Chordata; class Aves; order Passeriformes; family Corvidae; genus Corvus; species Corvus brachyrhynchos. The sequence continues at coordinate 1,442,924 of NW_008237890.1, forward strand.
AGAACATTAAAACTGACCCTTCCTGTAGTTTTAGTTGTGATTGCAATAGGTTGATTAGTACTTTTTAGAGCACTTTTGCTGCTCTGGATTACTGAACAAATTGGAAACTACTCTTTGAATCTATCCTTCTGCTTTCTGTACACAGTGAGACCAATGCAGTTTTATTGACCATGACTGCTTTTTTCTTTTCAGTCTTCATTTATATGGGAGAACAAATTCTAGTGTAGGAGGTTAACAATTACCGTTCAACTTCTTGATGATTATTTTTAATAAAAGGAATGTTGGAGTCCTAGCTACAGTGCAATTTTAATGAAATAATGAACTTCCTTACTACAGCAGACTGAGCTTTGATTCCTTCAGTGATGAATTAACCATGTCAAACTTTGCTATCTAGCCTACTGAAATATTTTACTGTGAAAGTTTAATTTTCATTCTTTATTTATGAAAGCAGTAGTACTGTCACATCGTGTTATCTATAAGTGCCATTTTGTGTGATTTGTTTTAATGAGTGTCACTTGTTGATGTGTTTAGTGATTTTTGACCCATATTTAATGACAAAACCTCTAAGTGTTCAAAATACAGTGAGTCTGATTTTTTTTTTCTTTTAAATCAATGCATAACACATTGGCAGTTGTATCTCATCTCAAAAGCTGCATTGGTAGTCTATTAGGTACAGTGGGGCAAAAGAGTGAAATCTTTTTGGAAATCTGCATTTTGTGAAATCTTTTCTGGAGAACCTCCTCCTTACTAAAAGCAAATATAAAATTTTTGGAATTACTAATTTCTCTAGCTTTTCTGAAGAATCTATGAAAATTTTTGTGCTCTAAGGACCTGTATTCGTGCTTATTTGGGACTGAAGGACATAGGGGGCATTGCTTCTTTAGAGCAGGAGTAGAATTATAGGAGGTAATCATCTGTACATGCAGAATGAAATTAAAAATGAGCATTTAATAGTATTCTAAGAAGTTAGTTAGGTTTATATTATAAATGAAATATCTCAAGTCAATGACTTAAAAGGAAAAAAAACAAGGATGGAAAATTGTACCTTAGGTGACACATAGGCACTACATTTTGTTTAATTCAATACTGGGTTTTTGGTTTAGAAATGATAATAAAATGACTAAAACTTACCAGAAAATAAACTTTCTTTTTTTTCCTTACATTTCTCTCACTCTCTTGAAAGCTGGTATAATTATGCTATTTGTGTCTTGAAACTGAATAGAAAGCAAAAAATAATCTGCTAATATAATTCAATTAGTGATTTATATATATCCATCTATGTATAAATTATCATTATTCTAATAAACGGAGATTCCTGTTTTCAGCAATTTCAATTTTGCACAGTAAAGTCTTCCCAGATTCATAAAATTCTTGCAATCCTTAAAACTCATTGGTAAAAAAGGGAGAACCTTCTATGTGTAACATTTAAATGTAAAACATTTAGGAAAAAAATCAATGAAGAAAACAGAGATCAACCTAGTCTGAAGAAGAATCACACAAAAGTTGATCTCTGTTCAGCCCTGACTAGACTGCTCTACAGTTCAGTTCCTGTTGCCTGTTGCTGCTTCGCTACAATCACCTGACCCGCTGAGGACAGGGTCTATTCAAAGCTTCTTAGTGCTTAAGCAAATCCAAAAAGTACTGTACTTTGAAACTGATATACACAGTGAAGTAAACTGTGAGGCAGCAGTCACATTCCGGTTATTACTCTGACAAAATATCTCTTCAGATATGTAAAAGACAATTATGGTAGAGACTGTCACTGGAGAGGTATGCAGTTCTGTGTGTTTGAGTTCTGTGCAGCTCTAAGATGTCTTCAAAACCTCCATGACAATAAGTATAATTTGGTTGAATAATAGCTGTGTTGCATTTGCTGGGAATTAAGAGAATAATTCTTAAGAATTGCATGCCTTTTGTCTAGAAGACAAAACTATGCTTAATGATGTAAATCAACACCGGATACAGCTGGAATCCAAATGAAAACCTGGCAGTCCTTCACAGCCAGCCAGGAAATAGAATGAGATGTGTAATAAAGCTTTACAAGAGTTGTTACAGAATGCTTCTAAATCTATTTTCTATTTTTTAAATAATCTGCATCCTAATGCTAAATTATCTGGATTTTTTTTCTTCTGTTGTGTGAAATCCTGAATTTGAACATCCCTATACTTTCTTGTTTTTGCAATGGAATTGAATCTGCAATCTGCAGAGATTATGCAGAAGAATTTTTAAGCTTCAAGAATTTGTGCAACCTATCTTACTGAATTATGAGGGAAACCTATAACTGTAGATAATTTTTGTACTTAAGATTTCATAATTTCCCAAGAGAATTATCATGCCATGCAGCTTCAATTAGCAGATGAGGACAAAAAGCTTAATTGCTTTCTGTAAACTGAGGCTGCTGACTTCTGACTTACTTGAAACTCAGATGATGGATTTGCAGAACATTATTTATTTTTAGAAAAATATATCTAGTAACCAGTGACAGGACCCAAGGCATCAAACTGGGGAGGTTTAGGTTGGGTATCAGGAAAAGGTTCTTCACCCAGTGGGTGGTTGGGCACTGGAACAGGCTCCCCAGAGAAGAGGTCACAGCACCAGCCTGACAGAGGCTCATGCCTCTCAGGCACATGCTGTGATTCTTAGGGTATCCTGCACAGGGCCAGGAGTTGGACTGAATGATCCTCAAGGGTCCCTTCCAACTCAGAATATTCTCTGATTCTATAATATATTTTTGACTTAGTAAGAAAATAAGATTTGCTGACCATTCTATTTGTCAAATGAAACATTCAACTTGAAGCAAACTACATTTCCTGCAATGCACCTGCATTTTAGTAATGGTCACAGAACAGAGTTTCACACTCAGTTACTGCAGTGTAGTCCATGGAATTTCATTATTTGTACAGTCTTGTCAGTTTTATATAATTGTTAATTGTATATTTGTAAAGTAACCCAACAAAATAGAAGGAAAAGTAACAGGAAAAAACAGTTCCAAATAAGAAAGAGAAAACATACCATGAGTAAAACACAGAACATATATCCATACTGGTGTTACTGAAAACACTGCCATTATCACAGAGCATTTACCTTCAAAATGCTACACAACGTATGTGTTGTAAAATTGTCTTTAAAAGTTATTTGGAAAGAGTATTTTTTTTACTAACAATTTGATTCACATCAGCTAGGAATAACCTTTTTAAATTTTGACCTCAAGAGACATCCATTTCTTAGCTTTCAGGCATCTTCATGATGAGCATACCAGACATGCCACCCTGGAAGCAGAAAATACTAAAAAGCTATGTTGATATGAAAAAGATGCTAAAAGACCTTTGCCACAATCATATTTCCTCTATAAAATGTAAAAGCCTGGATGAGCACTATCATTAAAAATTCTATATATTGAAGAATAAACTTTGGATGTTCTCTAAGAAAGGCTTCATTGCTATGTCCTGGGGGAAAGACATAATGGAAAAGTTGCTCATTTAAATGTCTATAAATTTCTTATACTGTTGGTATTATAACGCAAATAAGTACTTCAGCCAAAATGACACAAGGGCAGCAGAAAACCTGATGCCACAGAGCCAGAAGTCTTGCAGAACCAAGTTACCATGACTCGTGTCCCATAATGCTGACACTCATAGCTGAATCATGGAATGTACAAGTTGTTAGTTGGTTCCTGAGTATATAGCGTAATCCTAACATCTGAAAGTTGCCTGTCCATGTTTTTATAGCTTTTTAAAGATGAATGCTTTCGATATTGAAGTTCGGTTACTCCATTTCAAAATGTCTTTTTCATGATTTTCGATAGCATCATATGGATATAATATGTATTTTATCCATGGCAGCTTTTTGTCTTCAAGTTGTTATATTTTGGGGTTTTTTTCAGTTGCCCAGTCGCTATTTCTTTATTTATGCAGATAGTAAAAATGTACTATCTAAAACCTTTAGGAGCCCTGATCTTTGAAACAGTAGCGTTTAGCACTTCAAAGATCATGAACCTCTTTACATACGGTTTATATTCCATTCACATGCTTACTCAATTTTTACTGTGCTGTTATTCCTTACAGTTGCTGCTGAGATTTTTTCCAAAAAATCGATAGTGAAATTCTTCCTTTATTTTAAGAAGCTTTTGAATTTCATATTTGTGATAAGAAAATAAAAAGGTAGATTGTTTTTTCCAGTCATGGAATGTATCCAATCATTTAAAAAAATATTATAAATATTAATGGCTATATTTTGCATTTGTTCTTTATCACAGTATTATTGAAAATATTTCTATCTTCTAGTTCTGTTAGAGTGTGCTAATTAGGAACTTAGGCATGAGTCAAAATCACTAGCAATCACTAGTAATAAAAACTATCCTATTATTAAATCTGAGATCTCTTAAGGCACATGTATTTCACATCCTATGAGGTGCTACAATACCATGATTTTAGAATAGAATTAAGATAGTGTTTTTAAAGGTAGCACTGTGAGAAAATGCTATTTGATTTCTCTAAGAATTGTCTTTTATATAATTTAAACAAATTTCATACATTTCATAATGATAAAGCAGAAAAAATATTCTGTTTTAGCCTATTGCACCAATTCTTAGGAACAGCTTTGCTGCTATCTCACCATCCAAACATAAAAAATAAACTTCAGTTATGGGGGGCACAGTGGTACAAAAGTCTGCTTTCCTGAAATTCATGTTACAAATCAGTAGCACTTTAAATCAATGCAGAGCCAATCTTGAATAACCTTGCTCCTCAAACTGTAGTACATTCAAATAGGGGGGTAATTTGCATTATAACAGAGATCTTTTATGTCAGTATCAGCTTATGTTGTGTCAAATACTTAATGCATCTTGAAAGATGTAACTTACGGTAGGTGTATCTAATATTTTGAAGGGAAGAAAAAGAGAAAGAGGGGAATCAGGAAGGGAGTTGTGATCGAATGGCTTGTCATAGGGTGGGAAATAAGACCTCAGCAGTAACTGAAACAAACAGCTTTACAATTATCTACCCTGTAACTCTTACCCAGCCATGGAGAGGTGTAGTTTCTTAGTCCTTTCCTCCTCAGGTGGTAAACCTGAGGTAAGTGTTACCTTGGTCTACTGTGTGCCTGCTGTTGGAGGGAGGAAATGTACTAACTGTAGCAGTGCTGAAGTGTGTGCTGCCCTCAAATGTAACTTAGAAACTCACTCTCTCAAGGAGGAGTAGGACAATGATTCCCTACCTTAGCCAGGTCCTTCCCTCGTTTTGCCTTGCCAAGCTACGTGCTACAGCAAATCAACAGGTAGAAGTAATTTAATACTTTCTCCTTACTGATTAACTGAGAAATTGTGAAAAGATAAAAGCCTTCCTCTTTCAACTACTGGTCCTTGAATTGACACATCTCTTTCATTGTACCTGTATGATTATGTAGCTATTAGGTATGTGGGTGAACTTGTTGGTTGCCATTGATTGTTAAGACATTTATCTTTGCAAAGCACAACTGAAAGTTTTCTGTAGGTGTTAATTGCTTTAGTTGAAAATCATTGCATGTAGTGTTCTTCACAAATAAATCTGTGTTCTTTCATTGTTTTATATCTGTCCTGATTTCAGCTGGAACAGAGTTCATTTTCTTTCTAGTAGCCAAAGCAGTGCTGTGTTTTGGATTTAGTATGAACATAATATCGATAGGACTTTTTTGTGTCCCATAGCAGTTGAGGAAGTACACAAGAAGCTGTGAGGGAGCATGGCCAGGGCAGGTGACCTGAACTGGCTAAAGGGCTATTAATACTGTATGTCATGCTCAGTATATAAACTGGGAGAGTTACCTGGAACTGGGGCTGCTCGCAGTTTGGCATCAGTCAGTGGGTGGTAAGAAACTGTCTTGTGCATCACTTGTTTATCTTTGGTTTTGTATTTCTCTCGCTTGCTCTCTCTCTCCTTTTCATTACCATTGTTATTATTGTTGTTATTATCCTCATTAGTATTATTAGTATCATTATATTTTACTTTGTTTCAATTGTTAAATGTTCTTATCTGAACCCCATGTGTTTTGCCTTTTTTTCTGATTCTTCTCCCCAGTCCCACTGGGGAGTAGAGAGGAGTCAGCGAGTGGCTGCTTTGTGCTAAGTTGCCAGCCAGGGTTAAACCCCGACAATATCTTCCTAAAAGGAGTATGGGGGAATTGTACTTTTTTCTGGGCTGAGGAACAGTATCAGTCTTACTCCATAATTAGCAGTTGGGATGTACTTCTGAACACACTAAAGAGAAAGCAATTATTCTAGAAAAAGACTAGAAATATGCATGTCCCTGTAAGGTATGTCCCAGATAGCTACTGCCCAGCTAACAGTAACAGAACTTACAACATGTTTATGTAGTTGTAGTAAAACACAGCACAAGCTTCATTTCTTTCAATGAATGGAAAGATTTCACAAAGTAATAAACATCTTTTGGGACAATTATATTCACTTTCTTGGCTGTTGTGAAATTTTTTCCTGTTCTTGGATGTGCAAAAAAGAGCATGGTTCAACCTGAAACAGCCATTTTAATTTTCAAAAGCAATATGCCACATGCTACAGAAAATATTGTCAAGAAGGAGGTTGTCAAAAGATAAAATAGTGCAGGCCTGACCTGTTTTCTCAGCTGTTAATAAATATTTAAAGTCTTTTTACAGAGTTATCTGTAACCTGCTTTTTAAAATTGTTGACAAGTTCAAAAGATAATTCTTGGATTTTGTTTTATATTCTAAAAATAATTCTGATTATTGTGAAAACTTGTGTTTAAACTGCTATAACAAAAAGGAGCCTTGAATTGTCACAGGTTGTGTCCAAACCTGAAAAAGGTGTATACTTCCAAACTCAATGTCCAAGTGTGTTTTGCAGCTACTTACAATTTGCAACAAAATTGGACTTGTGATGTCTCTCTTACTCCTTTGTTTTATAAGGACCTGCATAAGCACAGACTATAAGAGGACTTGTAACATCCTCTGTTTAGGCCTATGTACTAAATAACTGGAAAAACAGGATTTAGGGTGAGTTGTTATGTGCATTTTCTCCTGGAAACAGCTGTATCATCCTTGTAAAAAAAGTTTATATTAATACATTTATGTCTAACTGCATTCTGAGTAAGCTATGTCTATCAATCAGTGAAATCCATCAGTTGCTCTCTGTGGAATAGAAAATGTACAGAATTCATATCAAGAAAAACAGATGGATTTATCAAATGTAGGGACTTCTAAATTCTCCTTTTTGATTTTCAGGGGAGATTTACAGGGACACATGAGTCTAAGTTTGAAAATATTTTTCTGGGAAAAAAATTGAATGTGTGGGCAGAAAAAGTATGAAATTTTTATGCATTAATGAAGGCAGCATATCAAAAGACATGAAAATACAATAGATACTTAAAATATTCTCAGCTCTGCCAAAGCAAAAGCAGCATGTTGCTTTTATTTCAATATTTTTTCAAAGCATTCTGTTTTCATGAAAAGATGTTTTGCTGGAAATTCACTGTGGTGGAAAACAGCATTATGCATTTGAGCAGATGCACTGGCTCACTGCGTTAAAGATGGACACCTGGGGTCTTGCATTAGACTTGCAGGGAATATGGAAATATTGCAGATTAAAACAGATAGGTTGAAAGTAGGTGAGTGTGCATTTTCAGATTCTCTAATTAACAAACTTTGGGCAATATGACTAGGTGACTAAATTCTCTAGAGTTACTCTTTAAAACTTAGAGATTCTTTTTATTTCAATGCTTGGCTCTGGAGGGATGTGAAAACTGAGTTTTTGCCTTAGAGGTGTTCCTGAAGACCTCTGGGGTCTGTACTCCTGGTAATAAGCACCTGTAAGGAACATGTCATAGTTATCCATTTTTATCTGGTAGTTTTGATCTTATCTTTCAGTATCTTTCACTTCGTCCTAGCTTTAAGCACAGGTCAGTTATTCTTTGCCATACTTGTCATATTAATCATCAGTTATTATGTTTCTGCATATTGACAAGTGCTTGAAAATAGTAATTATGGTGCTCTTGTTGAAGTTCCACACTTCAAACAAGCTTTCTGTGTGGATTTTTAAAAAAAAATTAATTTATCTGGTATGTGGTTTAAAGCATGCGCTGTGGAAAAATCAAGTGTTTCAGGTTGTACATGCTTATTACATGAAGGCCTGATTATTTTGCCTTACACATTAATAATAAGTGCTAGGGCAATGTCAGTGTGAGCAGAAGAGACCTCATGAAATTGTGTGATTGAATGAATCTATGTTGTGGTCAGCAGTCTGCCCTGATGAAGATCTTTCTGTCATGCTAAACTCAAGTGTCCTGGGTCAGGTTTCAGATGTGTTAATTTATTGAAAAACTCACATTGGAAAAGTCATGAGGCAATGCACATTCACAATGTCATGTTTCAAGAATCACAGTTCACATGCCTGCTCTAACACTTGCCTCACTGCTAAAAGGCAGCTGCTGCTTCGTTGCTTGTTGTTGACAGGATACATGTGCTGCTTTCTTTGCTTGGAGTTCAATCAGTTAGCACCTAAGAACTTTCCAAGTTGCATTTAGGAACCTCTCTTCTGCCTGCTGTATCTTCCAAAATATTTAGTAAAACATGTCTTTTCTTGAACAAATCCTCTTCTCTTACCAAGTGAGCAGTCTGATTCCATTGCAATAAATGTCTGTGAGTGCTAAACTAAGTATGAAGAGTTTTAATTATCATTTCATAATGAGTGATAACTTAGTAGTATGCAATTCCATGCATTTCCTTCCCCATGCAGCTTGGAAAAATAAGAGAATAAAACCCCCCAAAAGTATTTAAATTCTATAGTGCTCATTACTTCTGGTATTTGTTTGTTTGTTTTTTCAGTGAGAAATTATTCTGTCTTAATTCCTGCTGTAAAAGTTATATGCAGTTTTACTGGATGTATTTGCTACATCTTAGTTTTTTCTCATGTTTGCTGAATTGAAAAATCAGCAAAAATTAATGTGGAGAAATTGTACCTAATCATGGACAAGCTGTATAATTTGTCTCCAGCAAGCAGAAGGAACAGAAATAATGCCCAGCCAATGCAAGATGAATCATATTCATTCTAAACTTGATATTTCTACAGTTCTGAAATTTAAATGGCTTTAGTGAGAGCACTGAAATACATGCTGTCGTGTTTTCACTAATGGGAACCACAATAACCACATTATTACACTTTTTGAATCTCTGTCTTTGTTTTTTGGTCGTTAATACTGTAAAATCCACAGGTCATAGAAAGACTATTAGAATTATGAACAATCTTGACCATACATAGAAATTACTTAAACACTGAGAGCAGACTGTATTAAATTATACTGAACTTTGCATAAACATAGAACATACATACCTCTCCCCACCTCCAATAATTTTAAATTATTGACCATTTCTTGAACTAGCTAGGCTTTTATTGCTTGCTTTTGGTTACTGTATGATATATCAATTTAAGTGAGAGAACTTGATTAGATATTTACTACTTCAGTAGTCTTGGTAGTCACTGAGTATAGAGCTTCAATACATTATATTTTCATACATCTTCTTATGTATTCTACCATCTTTTGGGGGCCTCGGGTATTGAAGGAAAGAAAAGAAGGTCAATTGTGAAAAACCTGGCTGAAGACAAATAGGCCACTCAAACTGTTAATTTGTACATAAAGAGTAGATAAAAGACTGTTGCACATATGCAGTCATATTTATTTTATTTTTATTGACAATTGAGAGGACAAGATTGCTTATTCAGAATAAGGTCATGTACCATTGAAAAATGTCATCTATTTTGAGTTTAAAAGTTCTTAGAAGATTTACTTAGGTCTTCACTTTTTGTTCAACTGATACTTTTGAGGTTTTTGTGTCTCTGATAAATTACAGAGGTCATTAAATCAAAAGAAGATTATTATTATTTTTTTTCTCATTGCTGTTGATAGTTGATAGAGAAGTAATGTGGAAAGAGGAACTTCAGTAAAAGCAGAGATCTTCTCAAGTTTAAAAGGTCTTATGGCTGTGCTTATAGAGTGAAACAGGTTCAGGTTGAGATGACCTCAAGTAGTGAAAACAGTTAAGTGACAGATAAAAATTAGCTAAGAAACAACTCTGGAAATGGTACAGGGAATCATGACTTTGAATGTGCTCTTTCAGAAGTATGTCAAACAAAATGAAAGAAGCTAAGAAGTGTCTGGAACTCATTTGCAAACCACTTTTTAAACTCTTAGTTCAGTGTGCAGAGTGTACTGTTGTAAATATATATATAAGTAGACATGAAAGTGCACCATTTCTCCTGTCCATCTCAGTGCAATAAAACAAAACTAATCAAACTGATGCAGACTAGGCTCAAAATTGCCTAGAGTAGCACAGTAGTTCATATAGAGTCATGCTTTCTGGCACTGGAAATGCTAGTCATGGTAGTGAAGATTTCCAAGAAGCTTCAACTGGTTTTGTGGAACTTATCACCAGGATCTCAGAATGCACTTTCTAGAACAAAAAACAAAACTTCAGTGATTTTGTTCAGAACATATGTTTGCCTGATTTCTGATAACTAAACTTGTCTCTACTTAATAGTCATTCATTTTCAGCTCTAGATCACAAAAGTCTTTATATCCAGTCTCTCCAGGGCAAAAGGATATAGAGGAAATTGACAAGAGTTTCCACTTTTATTGAACATTTGCATAAAGAAACATAGGATTGCTGTCTTAAAGAATGAATGGTGATAAATACAATAAAATTTTTTTGATATCTCACATTAGGATAAAGCAGCTTTACTTAAGTTTTTTAATTGATTATGTTCTTCGCCTTTTTCTGACTTAGTGATAAATATCTCTGAGAACTTAGCGTGATCTTCTGCTAACTTCTATGTTTCTCTGGACAAACTTCCTCAAAGCTTAAAAAATGGCTGTTAATCATAAATTAAAAATATGAGTCAAAGTAATGAGATAAAATGAGAGAAAAAACCCAACCCCCCCCCAGTATTTCAGAGTGAAGCAGTGAAAGAAAAAAAACATAGACTTTGAATCCTAAATGTAACAAAGATTCTGTGTCCTTTTCCTTTTTCAGCTTTCCTTTGTTCTTCTAGAAATAGTTCTGTAAAAAGTTTAAACCCAACTTTTAAAAAGCATGATTAACAAATGTGACCTCCTTACTGTTGAAGCTTCTATTTTTAGATGAAGTTAAAAAAGAAAGGTGAATTATTGTTACAGAGATTTATGTTAACCCCTTTAGCATGGAGTGGGGAAATACCAGTTTTGTCATCTACAGACTTGACTGATCTTTGTCTTTTCTGTGGTATACAGATTCTTGGTGTTGTCTGCTGTGTGATCTCAGGCTACGGTGAGCTCTCTCAGAAAGGAGTCCTAAGGGTCTTCTCAGACACTGTTCTAAGGGTGCACTGTTCCAAGTACAGTCTATATGAAGATTTATACTGTGTGTGCCCCCACCACAGGAGTCACAGGGGTTTATTAGTCTTAATGTTGCACAGACTGGCAGAAATAAGTATATTAATGATTCACAGTTACACATAAAGTTTGGATATCACAGGTGCCTCCATATCCCTGTATTAGCTGTTCTATACTGTGATACTTCAGGGATCCAAATAACCATGTCTTTTTTCTCTGGTCCTGAGTCACTAGGTTGTGTGTAGCAAATGGACAGTGTATGGGGTGAAAACTTCCCTGCAGTTCCTGAATAAACATTTAAAATGTTTTTAGGGACCAAGCATAGTATACTATGTCAATTTTGCATTATTTAGGAGCTGAAACAAGTACATTGTGCTTTGAAATATTTTACATGTCTGCTCTAAAAATGTATCAAGTTGCTTAGACATATGAATGGCATGTTAAAATCAGTGTTGGTTGTTTCAGTCAGACTCTAGTTTATTAAAGGGTTCAGCTGAATTCTGGGCAAGTGATAAAAAATCTTTTCTGATTGATGATAGACAAGTTTTCAAAAATTCACCAATTACTTGGCAGTGCTATGTCTGCAGATTGTTGTTATATTTCTTTCTGGAAATATCAGCTATGGCTTTTTATATGACATGTCTTCAGACTGAGAGGTGTAATTCCTTTCTTCACCTGACTTCTGTAATGTATTATGCTGTTAAGACACAATGAAGCATCTTTTAGTGGTCCATTAACAAAGAAGTTGGTTGCACTGTGTGGAGAGAAATATTATCTTCCAGAAGTCTAACTAGTCAAAAAGAAGTTTAGAAAATTGGTGTCAAAAGTCAGGCTATATGCTGGATGTTCTTCCTGTTCTGTGATTTTTAAAATACTGGGCTTTCATACTTTTCTACATATTGTTGCTGATAGCCTTTGGTAGGGATTTTTTAAAAATTACCTTTAAAATTAGATCTGTACTTAGGAGTTTGTTTTCCTGTGAATGAGTCCTGCATTCATGAAAATTTTTGTGATACAAAAGCAGAAGGAAAGAAGCTCTCAAAACTAGACAACTGGGCCAGTGGGTCAGGCTAGTACTTATTGATTTAATGAAGTTCTGTTTGCAGTGGTAAATAGATTATGCTTTTTGGGAAAGAAAAGTGTGCAGCCAGATGCCAAAGATGCTAAAAAGGGTATTTCAAAATTGAACAAAATCATTTGCATGCTAAATGGATCCAGTTAGACCAAATAGATGAGACAGTAAACACACTGAACAGGTAATTAGCTTATAAAAATTTTCTTTTTCTAATGCAGTTTTATTGGACTGGGCATCACAGTGGAAGAGAGACCAGCTTGCCCTTCAATAACAGTCATTGCCAAATACTCACACTAAACAAATCAATTCCATGTCCATCAAGGATATGGAGTATTTCCCAGAGCTGGAAATTAGAAAATGAAAAACATTGAAGAGAAAGATACGAGGAAAATCTAACTTCCTTCAAGCCTAATCACTGTGTCTGAAAAGCTAGTTAAAGGAGAAGACATGCGGAATAAATTACAAATATAAACATTAGACATACATATTTCTACATGAAGTTGTGTACATGAAGTAGCAGTACAAATATAACCAAATGTTATCCATAGGTGGTGTCCCTGTTGGAAATAACCAAGACACACGTTCCTTTTTCTTCAGGTTCTCTTTGAACTGCATGTTTCACTGTTCTATTTACTTTTAGAATGATACGGTACATTCAAATTCAAAGAGGTTTCAAAGCTTCTTTACATAAGGAATTAGAACTGATACCGCTGAAACAGTCAGTAATTGCAAACCTTTGTAATGTTTGTTCATTATTCTGATACACAAAAGTCTATGTTCTTACATAAATTTCCAAGCACTTCATTATTTGTTGCAAAATTCCCTGTGAGCTTCTCACTGAAGTTTGACATGTATGCATCAGGTATTTTTGGTTCTCCTAGTGGTTTCATACAGTACTAGGCTGCCTTTCTAGGTGTAACCATAGAGTGATCCAAGCTCGTAACAGGAGGAGGAAACCCATCTTTGTCTGAACTTGTCAGAATCATATTCTTAGGAGGCATTGGAACATTAGTCTGTCCTTTAAGCCATTCCCCTTATCATGTCTTGGGCTCCAATAGCATCCATGGCAATAAGACACTGTATTAACTAAATATTTAATCTATTGTATTCTTCATCTTGGATGTGTATGGACAATCGGAGTCCTTAGGACAAAACCATTTAAATCTCAATGTGTTTGATGCAGTAATAAAACCCAGTGTTCATTCTCAGAAAACTGTGGAGATAAAATCAAAACTGGTTAAGAACATGTGCTAGCTTGGCTAGTGTTGGGGTGTATATTTTCTAATGAACAAAAAATACGTTATGTATGAAATGTAGCTTAACTGGTAATAATTTGTATAAAAAGGTGCTTTCTTTCCCCTTTTTCTCCTGTTCCACCTTTGCTCTCTTTCCCATCACTCCTTTATCCTACTTTTATCCCCCTTCTACCGTTTTTCCTTCCTTCCTCCAACTTTTTAGTCAACTTCACCCCTGCCTTTTCCCCCTTCCCCTCTTCCCCACTTCTCTCTCTCTTTTTCTCACTGCTTTTTTTTCTACAAACATGAAAAATTCTCCTTCTTTTCCCATGTCTGAGCAAGATAAATGAACTAATTTAAAACATTTTCCATGCCTCATCTGTCCACTCCACAAGCTGTCAATGAGCTTGGATTGGGAGCTTTCATGCCAATAGTCCACAGTGAGCAGTTGTAATATTTTGAAATAAGAATGTTGTTTCCATAGCAAACTTGGAACACTTGCAACTATGCTTACCTCCACATACTTTGGGTTTATGCAAGAAGGATGATACTATGTGATACTTTCTTAACCAAAAGGTCATTTGCTTACATGTCTGCAGTAATGACATCATACTGTTCTTTTATTTTTTTTTTAAATCTCGGGAGGAAGGTAAGAGGAAAACAAATTAAAGATGGAGGGGGAAAACCATTTTAAATATAATGCTTCTGCATTTTTTGCCAATAATAATTTTAACCAGTAAGTATATTAACAACCAATACGTTTCAGTCTAGAGAGAAAAATGATTTGTGGAATTTGTATGATGGCTAAATACTCAAAGGCAAGACTCACCCTCTTCTGCATCTGGTTCTTCTGACTATTTACTTAGTGATGTTAGTACAGGACTTAGAAATGAAGGAAACATTTAGAAATAGCTTTCTATTTCTGAGATACTACAACTGATTGATTTTAGACTGTAGAATTTTTTAATACATTTTAGTATGTCTTAAAGAATATAATACATTTTCTGTTCTGCCTTATCACTTTTGTCTGTTCAAATGACAGTATTTTCCGGTTAGGTATAATGTTAACATCAACTCTGCTGAAAAATAGGTTTTGACTTTTGGCTGAAAGCTTCAGAAATAATCTTTTCTTTGTAAACTATGGAGTCCCTCAAGATTTTTAGAACTGAAAAGTAAACTTTCTGTGATACAGTGCATGTTAAACTTACGTGTGCCTTGACCTCATCCTCAAACAAAAAAACCCCAAACAACAAGAACGAAAAGAAGAAGCCCGCACCAAAAAAAAAATACCCTATAGAGTTCTAATTCTGAAATAGCTGTTTATTCCAAGTTTTGACTTACTTGGTTAAACGTTTATATACCATTGTTAGTACCTGGGAATGGCATGACTCGCATTTGCTTGATTTACTGTAGGAATGACAGGTAACATGGCCAGTAACGTAAGTACACTAAATGTTTTTACTTATCCTAATTTTCTAATAGTGTATTCTGTCCACAGCAGCTTCCCTTCAACAGAGAACAACTTGACAAGCAGCTGTGCCCTCATTCAGTGTACTTCACAAGCACAATATTTTCCTTCCCAGAGGCAAAGTGCATTCACCTACATAATTGGCCATGACCCCTTCTTGCCCAGAGGACAGATACTGAAGTCCATTCCTGCCTTCTAATCTTTTAAGATGCAAAGCAGCACATTAATGTCATACTAGTAGGTAGATGGAATTTTGATATGTGTGCTTTTATTGTCATCAGAGGTTTCTGTTTGAGCTTGACAAGATTCTTGTTTCTGAGCATTTAAACTTACATGTCTTAAACTTTGTATGATTATCTCTTTAGTAATACTGTTTGCTTTTGACTCTGTATGGAACTACATTTTTAGTCTATGGATACTGCCTTGCTGACTAGCCATTCTCAAAAATGATAGTTTATTAGATGGTGCTACCTTTATTTTGATAAAAACTGTCTTTGCATTTTTTTTTTATTTCTTAAATTGTTTTTTGGATATTGCTAAGAATATAATCCTTTCAATGCTGCATCTCGGTGGTCTAATTTTAACTGCTCTCTTATTAGAATAGCAAATTTATGTGCGTTTGTATGTGTTTATATGAAGCACTATAAGGCAATTGTTAAAAAATAAACTATGTAGAAACAGTGCTGATTTCTGTACTAAGTATAAATAATGATGTTACTCAGAGCAATGCTGTGCATTAAATGGCAACTCATGAAGAACTGGAGCCTGAAATGGCCCTACAGTGTCTTAAAATTCTCTATTCATTGCCTGTTAAAGGCTTTTCTGAGCTGGCAAATTCTAGATGTCTTCTCTAACTATTTTGTATAGCCATGCTGTATTTTATGGGGAGTCTGTCTCTTTTGAAACTGAATAATACAAAGTCTGCCACAGGAATTTAGCTTGACTGGCTTTGCAGGAAAACCAGTGGGGATTATGATGGAGAAGTTAAACATCAATCAGCAGTGTGCCCTTGCAGCAGGGGACCAACTGCATCTGGGGCATGATTTGTAATAGTGTACCCATCAGGCCCAAGGTATTGATCCATCCTTCGCTTTTATTTGACTTTTGTTAAGACAGCACCTGGTCTGGCTTTTATTGACATATGGGAGCAAGTTCAATGAAAGGTCACTGGGATGGTCAGGTCTGGAGCACAGAACATGTACAGAGGGACTGAGGAAACTGGGTCTGTTCAACCTGGAAAAGAGACACCTTTTTGCAAAGATCTCACTGCTATTTATACCAAGGTAATCAGAGGATACAGGCAACAGGGAGATGGATGCTTTTTGGAAGTGCATTGTAGTAAGAGGCAAAGAACACAAATCAGAATATGGTAAATTCCAGTGTTGTGAAAAGAGTTTTTTACTATGAAAGCTGATGGTTGAACACTCCAACAGGTGCCCAGGAAGGTTGAGGGATCTTTGTCTTTGCAGATGTTCAAAAGTCAGGTGGATGGGCCTTATGCAACCTGATTTAGGTCTGTTTTGTCAGTGTTGGTGTACATGAGCTCTGCAGGTCCCCACTAACCTCCATTCTTCTTTGGAATAGTTTTGCCCTTGTTTTGCACAGTTGTTTTGTCTCTGTGCCACACACTGGGGTTTAGAACTGTGTGACTGAATGACTGCAGTGCAGAAAAGAACCTGAAGTTGACCATTGCCTTAAATTCCTGTAATGCCTGTAGGAATCAGCTGGAAAAAGTGCAGTTACAGTATAATAATGGGATGCCTGGAGGCTGCAGCAGTGAGGCAGTGAAATGATGCCTCATCACCTTTTCAGCCTAAATGGCATTTCACAGCTTGTCAGATATTTTAGCTTTTGTGTAAATGGCAAATCTATTCAAACTGGTCTATGCAAATCTGAAGGAAAGTTTTAATAAAAAGGCTTTCTTCCTGAAGAATAAAGAAAAGGAGATTATTTCTAGCCTCCTGTATTAATCTTCCTGAAATTTTGCCCTTCCAATACTAGCATCAATCATTTCTTGTTCACTTCAGGATGCCTGAAAGATGCACTGAATACAGGCACAGTGCTTCTGAAAAAAAGGTCTTTTTAAGCTTCTGTGTTTGTTATAGTACATTCTGGAGACTAGAAGGTGAAAATTGTGGGGGATAGAAACACAAAAGAAGACCTGCAACATTTGAAAGCTACAGGGAAAGAAACATTGTCTGGGAAAAAGATTTGTTTTGTACTCTAATAAAAATGCATATTAAAAAAAAAGTGACTATGTAGAAACTAAAGATAAAATCTTGAGAGTCTGCTTATAAGGTTTGGGCTCACAGTCACATAATATTATTTCTGAAAGCAGGTGGATACGAAGTGGGTAAAAGAAGAGTTAGGATGACTAAATTCTCAGTGTCACCTGGTGTATATGAGTCTGGAAGAAAGGGGGGTTTATTCTTGTGTTCAGTTAATATGTGCTAGCAGAATATTCCCTATGTATATAGGGATTCTTCTCTTTGAAGAAAATGTTGGTGATTGAATGTTTTCCTTTTAGTACTTGTTGTAAATAAAACTGAGGAGATAGTAGAGATATGTTTATATGGTATTTTTATTCTATGGTAGAATTAGAGACTTCTCATGTACTTTCAGAGTATCTCTGACAGTATAGAATACTAGTGGTATTGCACTAGCCTGAAAAGAAGTAGGGACTTAATGGCAGTGCTTGGTGTTGAAATGTGATTATGAAGTTGAGAACTTCAAGAATACTGAAAATAAATATACAGCAGTTTATTTGCCAAGATATGGCATAGTCACAGATTTGGTGATTGCAAGTACTACTGTGCAGACCACAGCTGAAGCCCTGACATGGCCTTTTATTTCTTACTTTTTGCCTCACACACTTGTTTTACCAGCTATTGAGACTGCATAGTGTATCACAGGAGCACAAACCCTTTCATGGACTTTCAAAATAAGTACTTCTTCACCAAGTATTTTGTTTTTCTTTCTCTTTTAACCTACAGTTAATGACTCTTTCATTACAATCACACAATCCATGCTTCAGGAGAAACAAGATTTTTCTTAGCTCTGCACTGTATTTTTGTCTTTCTTATTAATTAGAAGCTATTTGTACCTTAACAGTTTGACTGAAATAATAGATGGATACTGTATTTATATGTGATTTTGGCAAGTCCTGGTAGATTTTTATCTGCTGTTGAAGTTGTATTTTAAATCAGTATGTATATGTGGCACAATTTCAGTATCTTTTCATGTTTAGTTCAAAGTTAAACAACTTACAAGTGCACTCATTGAGAGTAGACCCAAAACTACATTACCACAGAGTTATTAGAGAATAGGATTATTGTTTCTAATTGCTACTGATGCAGAAGTGTTATGTTTACTTCTCTGCTGAAATGTGCAACTAAAAGAATTTCGCCTACATCTAGATAATGTCTGCCATCTTTAATTTGCCACAACCCTATCCTATAGGCGGACTTACTGAATAGTAAGAAATTACAAATCATTTTCTATAAGCACTAGGGCTTTTCCCCCTGAGGTACTGGTTGTTATGTTTGAAATACCAGAGTGATGCCAGATAGTCTCTTGATACTTTTTCTAACAACATTCCTAGTTAATTTTATATAATTGCCTAAACATGCTGAGCAATGAAGTAGAATAGATCATCTAACAGTCTCTTTCTTTACATCTTCTGATTCTAAGATCTCTCAGTTTCATAGCTCCAATACTCATCTCAGTTTAAATTAATCAGGAATAAAAGGAAACATAAAACGTAAAAACAGTAATGAGTTTGTTTCCATAGAAACACACCATGCTCTCTGCCAAAATTAAGTGCTGACTTTGTATTCTAAAAGATGGTTGTGCAGACAACATGCGCTCACTAGTCTGCAGATAATGCGTCAAATGTCTTCCTAGTATGCATCTTCTGACTGCATTGTACATTGTTAATGAATCTTTGTGCCAGTACCTTGCTACCAACCTGTGCTATAATATTTTCTCACTTTTATTCCATGTTCTGGCTTTGGAATGGAAAAGATTCGTTTCACTGTGCAGTTTATACTGTAAGTCTCAGGTTATAACAGTTGATAAGCTGGTGAAGCTCTTTCTGTCAGTGTTCCCTGTAAAATCTTTGCTCTGTTAAAAATCTATGGGTATCTGTGGGTTCTGTTGCTTACAGTGGGGTGACTTTTCAAATCTAGGGTGTGGTCATACATAGTATCAATATTGCTTATTTGGTAATATAAATTCTGAAGCAAAATAGATTAATTACAGAATGAAGATATGATAAAGAAGACATTATAGAAAAAAAATACCTGTGATTTTTCATTAATTTTCTTAATGTTAACAATGGTGTCTCTGTCTTAATATTTCAAATGATACATAGAAGGCAAAAAGCTGGCAAATATGTAAAAGAGAAAGAGAATATACAAATCAGTTACTGACTAGTGTTACTAACCAACTGCAGCAGCAGCAGCAGAACTCTTATGGGATGAGTTTTAGTAATATTCAGAAATCTAATAATTTTTAGAGGCTCTCTTGAAATAGCTTCTTTTTGTAGCATTTAATGCTTTACTACAGTGAACTCCTTCACTTAAGTCACTCTGATTGACAAGGCATAGAGATAATTTTGGGAGAAATCAATAGTCAAAATTGTTTCCTAAAATCCATCCCTGGCTTTTTGCTGTGACCTCAGCTTGTGCTTATTTTCATAAATCCTTCCATCAGAAAACACTGCTACTGTGATTAATTCATGATCCCCTTTTAGGGACTGGAATTTTATTTGTAAATACCACTCCTTTTGAGGGAAGCAATTTCTAAATCTTTAAATAAGGATGCATAAAAATTATTATAAAAGTTACCAGTGGGCTTTCTTTTGCAAAGTGCTGACATCCGGTTTCCCCAGACTAGTTTTTAAATATCCATTCTGTTTATAGATTTGCAGACTATTAACATTAAAGAGCTATTCCGTGATGATGGAATTCATTTGCACCAGAATATTTTTCTTTTGGGGGGCAAAAAGGGGTCATTTCACAATCTAGAAAATTGCAGTACATTGTTCTGTCCTATATTCTTAATCTCCAGTTATATAAACAATTTTATTTATTCTCCAATTCTTTTTCATCTGGATTTCTGATTAAGATTGATCCTCAGCTACTTTCCCCTTGGCCTCTGCTTTGCACTAATATCTAGGAATCATTAAATCAAAATTACATTCTTCCTAGCTGTCTACAATTGCTTTAGCTGGTAGGAACAGCTGTAGTTTCAAGTTACTGAAAAACTGTCATTTGGGCATTGAATTAACATTATTGTATTTTAGAAAATGTGTTCATGGTATGTAAAGTTTTTCATTTCACAAGTAGCATACTTACATACCTAAATACAAGGTTTGCTCTGACAAAGAGGTGTTCAGACTTTTTCTTTTGCAGAAATAGTTTGTGATTGGTTCCATTCTATACGATTCCTTCATTTTACAAACTTATGAAAGTCAGACTTCAGGGAAGAGCTGGGGGGAGAGTGAAACCTCAGTCTTCAAAGACAGTAGTTCCCTTTTTTCTCATGAGATTCTAATGCCTTTTTCCTTTGGTCTCTTCCAGTGGGGTTATTTTAATTTTTTATTTTTTGTACATTGGCATCATCCTCCCCTTTTTTTTTCATGTATCACAAAGTTGAAAAAAAGATTTAAATTCATATGTTGTAGAAGCCCAAGTGAGAGTATGAGAAATACATTATTTTTCACAAGCCAGGGAGGGAAAGAATTGCCAGTATGGGCCAGACACAGCACAGTTCAATTTACTATCTATAGCTAATATACAGCTAACATACAGCTAACATACAGCTACTATACAGCTCATGTAGTTCAGCTAATGTTCCAAAAGTCTATGCAAAACAGGTTTTTTATAGCTTTGCTTTTATTCTATGTGTTCTGATTTTATCTATCAGTTAGAGTGGATTGACTATTCAATGTATAGTTTCAAATATGAAGGAGCTTTTTGTCTTATGTCTGAATGGGGCTATGTTTCCTGATACAGTTATGCAAGCTGTAGTTTGCTTGTATACTGGACTTCCATGTGTACTTTTCAAAATTCATGCCTTGGTTTGAGAGTCATTGTAAAGCTGAGATAGATACATCTGCAACATCCTTCTCAGTGTCATGCTTGGACAAAGGACACAGCATCTTACATAAAATAAGAAGCATATTTCTTTATTTGCAAATCTTGATTATTTTCCTGCATTCTTGAAAGAAGGTTTTCATAGTTCTTCTGGTACTCCTTAAGGACAGGGAGAAATAGGATGCTTTTTCTTTTCCTGCATGTACAGTAATATTTTTCTTCCTGTTCACATCCATGATCTTAATCTTGTTGATACCTGAAGAGTATATGAGTGTAGCGCAAAAGATTAATGTTTTGGAGTTAACTGATGTAACAATTACCTTCCTTGTATTGGCAGTGAGATGGATTTATTGCATGGTTTAAATAGGAATTTTTTCACTTTCATCATGCAAACTTAAATCTGCATTCACAGAAATACATATTGCCAAGCAGCGTTCCTTTTATAGAAGAGTAAATTTGAAGCAACTTTACTTCTCATCAGAATTACACTAATTTAACACGAACATGACTGAAATAAGAATATAGACAATAGTAATTGGACAGCTTGTTTTTTAATTAATTATTTTCAGTACTTTCAAGTTGAAACTCTGAAAAACACTGTGAGAAGGGTTTGCTCACACTATGCCGGGTTGTCAGACATGTTCTCCTTAAGTTAACCTGTGCTGGAAGAGAACAGAATAATCAGCCTCTCTTATGGGGAGGGATGAAGTTTTACTCTAATTTCCAAGGATTTGGCCATGCCATTTAATGTGTCCCAGTTGCAGTTTTCCTGACTACATTTCCAGCTTCTTTTTCAGCATTTCTTGCTGTCCTTACATGGCTTTTATTTTCCTCAGATTTTCTACTTCTGGAAGGTAATTAACCTTAAAATATTAATATAGAAGAACAGTTGTACATAATTAGAATTGTAAGTTCATATTTTTTTATGAAGCATTACTCACATAGTGTAGTTTTAGATTTTTGCATCTCCTAGATTTTTATAATACTTTAGTAAGATGCAGGAGAAACTTAAAAACACATTGTAATGTTTACATGTTTGCTCCCTTGTGCATGTGCAACCAGTAATTTAAAGGGGACAGGCACTTCCTGCTGTAACATTACAATTTCTTCAGTTAATGCTAGTTGAGCTGTACTTTAATTCATTCCTTTTCCTCATTCTCCACATTTTGTTTGAACTGCATTTTTGGGGTATTTGTTTCAGGACACGTGGAATTTTTTTGTGTATGGTCTTGGTTTTGGGGTTTTTTGGTTGGTTTGTTGGGGTTTTGGTTGGTTGTTTTTTTGTTGTTGTTGCTTTATTTTGTTTTTCTTTTAATACTCATAAGTGCTCTTCTTCCATTAATTGGATTGGTGCGTTTATGTGTATATCTATGAAAAAGCATTACGGAGGAGTGCTGTTATTTGTATGAACGCAGTGTCTAGACATTTCACATATCAGATTTCAATTGTATTATCTACCTGGAATTTCCACTTAGTAGGTTCTGAATATGTATATATAGAAGAAATCTTTAAGCTCCCTTGGAAAACAGTTACTCCACTTACCTGAAAAGTACCTCATGCACATGAATACAAACGCACAACAAGATGTCAGCACATGAGCGAAATCTCTGAAACATTTCTTTTGATGGCAAAATCATCTTTACGTCTTATAAGGCTTTCAAACCTGATGGTGGTACAGTAGAGTGAGCTGAATTCTGGTCCTTTTAGTGAATGATAGCTAAAATTTTTCACTAGGTTCAGATGCTAGGCACTACTCTTAATTTCTGCTTGTGCAATGCCATGCAGGCAGTTTGCTTTCAAAGGGTGAACATGAAGGCAGAACTTCAAGAGTATTTCACATTCAGGATGATACAGGAACTAGAACCAGTGAGTGTGGCAGGACTAGCCCTTACCAGTATTATTTCTGTCACTGTGTGCCAGAAGTCATTGAAGTTATTTAAGTGCTGAATTATATAATAGAATTTCTGCTGGTTTTATGCAGAATATGAAAATCAATAAACAATGGAGAAGAAAGTTCTCTGGTCACCTGTGAATAAGAATTAGACGTGACTTATTAGTAAATACTTTGAATTATTAATCGTGTAGCAAAAACACATCAAAATTATTTTTACTTGTGTTCTCAACATAGGCAGATGAGTGTGTTTAACAAATCGGTGGGCAGCAAATTTAGAACGAATGGAAGTAAGCAATATTCCAAGAGTATGTTTGACTGAATTAATTGTTTTGTGTCATTGCATAAAATCTATTTATGATAGCTGAGATAATTTTGTGATCATCAATAACATTTGCATTTTTGTTAGTTGTGATGAGAGCTATCAGAGGATAGTTCTCATATGTGATATAAAACAGTTGGCCATAGAAGTTACTGAAATAATTATTCTACCTGGTGTGCTTGTTAATGCCTTATGGTGGCAAGGTACTGTTCATCTTGTATTGTATTTTTTAGTATATTAGAACTTACTCCCCAGACTTGGTTAACCTAGCTTATATCCCTTCATCTTCTTTTCCTAGTGGCTCCTTACTTGTGTCACTTAGAAAATAGTGACATTATTTTGATGTGGTCTTCATTTTTTCAAAAGGAAAGAAACCAGTGTGTCTTGATACCAGTAAGTCTGTTGACATGATGATTGAGTACATGACATGAGGAAATACACGCTACTGTATTGACATTATATTAAATATTCAACCAATGAAAACCAGGCTAAAAAATAAAAATGGTCTTAGGAACAGCCTTCAGCTGTAGAATTATGCAAAGGCTTGAGATAAAGGAAACATCTCTGACTTAGATTTATCCACTGTAACAGGCTATCTGAGGATGTTGTAGAAACTGTTTCCTGAACGTGTTAGATTAGCCATTTTACAAAGACTGTCTACATATATATTTAGTCCAGCTTTATAGTAGGGAACTAAGTTATATGATATATGGAAGTCCTGTTTAGCCCTACATTTCAGTGTGCCTATTCTCTTTATTTTTGAGTCTTGCTGTTGTTTTTTGTCAAATCATGTATAGGGTTTTTGATTTACCAATTTTAGGAGGAATAGGTTAATTTTCAGAGTATGGAATTTAAAATTACACTTTTAAGTATCTGTCTATCTATCTATCTATCTATCTATCTATTTTTCTTGCTATAGCATTGGAACAGATTGTCTTCAAATTGATATAAAAAGGCAAAAATGCTATGTGTTAATTACCATATTACTAAGTTCCTTGTAATTAATAAATGCTTTTCCTTTTGCTGTGCATATTGTAAGGTAAAAAATGTAATAATTGGATCACAAATAACTTTTTGGTCTTTGAGTTACTTGCACGAGTCAGTGAAGTTGGAGTAACAAAGAAAATACTCTGCTTATTTTGTTCCTATAGAAATGTATCTTCTGCAGGCAGAGAGTTAAGAAAATCTCTGGTGCCTGCATTCAGTGTTCATATGGACGCTGCCCAGCATCCTTCCATGTTACCTGTGCCCACGCTACAGGAGTGCTGATGGAACCTGATGACTGGCCATATGTTTTCTACATCACATGTTTCAGGCACAAGATCAACCAAAATGTGGTAAGGAATATATTTTATTTGTTAAAAAATGGAATTGCAGAATTAAATTATGTTTTCAGAGAAAATGGAGGAGAGGATCCACACTATGTATTATAGTAGTTCTGTCTGTCATATTTTCATGCTTAGCAATCTATTACACCTTGAAAGTTTTTCCTTATGCGGTTACCTGGGAGAAATAATTCCTGATATGCCTAACACGTTTTTGCATTTAAAGTCCTTGTTGAATATATTGTTTTGACAGCCAGAACAAATCTCTGAGTTCTCTGTTTTGTTAACCTGAAGTGTATTATAAATACCCAGATCACAGTATCTTGCAAATACTCAGAGATCCTGTGAGATAATGGATGTGGTGTATATGTAAAATCTTTGTTCTGCAGCCAAAGAGTCTCTTGAAAATATCCAATTATAATTATTCTCTCATCTGGCAAAGTCACACTGGCATGCCATGAAAATTCATGTTATGACTGCCTTTTTATTTCTATTCTGTGCTGAGGAGGAGCCTTTAATTTTAGATGAGACACAATGAAGAATTAGTTTAATGTCTTTTACTTGAATAAATGGTTGGTATCTCAGTTAAGAGAGAACTCTTGCTGCTCATCTTGGGCTTTTAAAGCTGTATTTTGCTTCCTAGCAAACTAGAAAGACTTAACATAGTCTTATTAAAAGAACTTGGTAAGTTAGTCAAGTTGGACTTTTTTTTCTCTTTTATACCTTAGGAATGAAAGACATAAACCCAGGTAATGTCTGTGTAATAGATGTTGTTCTTTCAAGACCTTCTCAGTGAATCCTTGGTCTTAATGACAAGACTACTGAAGAGTAGGATTTTCTTTCAAGTGTACTAAATTTTAATGCCTCCCAACTAGAGTAATCAGTCCTGAGTGTTCAATCTGCAGGTGGTTCTTAAAAAGGGAGATATATTGTTTATCCCTGTTTAAATTTTCCATAGAATTGTTAAGCTTTTTAATATTTTTGTTTTACAAGATGAATTAACATGTTAAACCAGTACACTTTACATGGTTTTAATTTCTTCAAACATTTTCCAAGAAAATTAGTCTGGTTTTAAAAACAAACAAACCTCTATCTGTACAGGCAACTTAAGATACTCTACTTGGGGTATTTTGAAAACTTTATAATTAGCTGAAAATTACTGGTTTAAATTAATGGCCAGTAAAAATAGGGCCAACATTTCCCAAATTTTTTCTAGTATCTTTTTGGAAAAAGTCTTTATATTCCAGGTAGTGAGATTTGCATCAGTCCCATAAATCCCATGCTTTCTTGGTGATTTTCTTGACCTATATTAGGTAGTCTACAAGTAAAGAAACCGCATCAACTATGGAAAAAGCCAGGATTTTGTGTGGCTATTGTTTAAGAGGCTGTGTGAAGGACATTGAAAGTATCTTGGAATGAGACTATTACATCCTTCCCTGAAACTCAGCACTAACCTTTTATGAAAAGATTCAGTATTATTACCTTTTTTTTTCCATGGCTCAGCTGAAAGTCAGGCTTGCAGAAGAGAAACAAAAATTAGGCTTTTGTGTTTTCAATTGGGTCAAAACTTGGAAAGAGCAGATACGTTGTTAAAGAATCCTTTTCTGTAAAATTCTTAGCTTACTCCTGAGACAAAGGAGAATGCCATATGTTTTTAAATGCTTGGTTTTATACTCTGTCTTTTGGATAATTAATCTAATCACATCTTTAAGCCTTTGGAAGTTTTTTCACCAGTGGTTTTCTTGTTATGCTTTTCTTAGCTATTAGCTATTTCTTCATGCAGAAATAACATTGCTCTTCACCATTAGGCATAGCAACGTATCTTACTTTTGATCAAATTTTTTTTTTTTTTGCCTGTTTTACTTTCCTTGCTTAGAAGCAGAACAGGGAATCATCCAGACTGAAATATTTTATTAACTTAGCAAATTTTTACAGGAGTCAAATAAATTGTCTTGTCAGTATGTAAAAAATCTCTTCTTGTATTTAACAGAAAACATTGTTCATAAAGCAAGGACAACTATCACTTCTCCTAATTTCAAGGAAAAAAAATTAAAAATGGTCTGATTTTTCATCAAGATGGTGATCTTTAAGTATTGTGTCTAAATGCTCAGTGACTACCTTCTGTGTTTGATGGTTTCTTCAAGTTTAAAAAAAAGTCAAAACCCAAAAACTCAATCAAAGAATGACTTCTGGGTACTAGGAAATATTGTGACACATACCTATAGTGGTATTTTAATATGTAAATCAGTGAGGGTGCTCAACAAGAAAGACCTACCTAAATAGATAAATGTGTATTATTACTATTGTTAGTGTATGTCTTCACCTCAGGCAAGAGCTTATTGTAGTGATGAAGTAGAGTATGCATCCAACTTAATTATGGCTGTAAACTCAAGCAATATTTTTCATCAACATACTTTCAGTAAGTCTTTTCCACTGGGATCAGGTTCTGTATTGTCTTCAGTATTTTGAAGTACTTTTGTGTGTTCAGTCATTGAAAACACTGGTGGGGTCTTCTGAAGAAAAATCATTGAAGGGAAAATCAAAAGGGGAAGCAATAATCCTTGAATTCATCTGGTGCTGCCAAATGAAGTAAATATAGAAATACTAAGAGCTGGAGTTTTTAAATGTTGATAATTCAAAAATATGTTCTCTGCGTGTTCGTGGACTCAAAACTAAGTATGCCTCTTGTATTTGCTAAAGGTGCAGCTTTAGAAGTAACACAAAAATTTGCCAGCAGAAAAAATTTTTTATACAGTGTTTTGGGTTATTGCTGTCACTGCCTATGTTAATTTTTATGTAAATTGGACTGTTAATATACAAGGAAGGCTCTGTGATTTGCTACTTAGAGGTTTTGGTTTGGTTTTTTTAATTTTTTTCTCTTTGACTGTGCTTGTTTCTGGGCATGAAACGTATCACTCACATTTTTGTCATCAAAACTGCAAGAACACTTGGAAGTACAGTTGAGAATAGGTGCTGCAGATGGATTTATTTTGATTAAAGGAACTTGTTCATACACAAGAAAATGAGAAAAAGAAGTTGTCTGCAACTATTCTAATAGAAGAAGAACCAAACCCAAAAGATCCATATGAGATTAGCAAAGACAGCCCTGTGGATCAGAAAAAGCCAGCTGGAGACAAACCTATTCTCACAGCTGTTTCATTTAGAAATTGTGAACGGAAGGGGCTCTCTAGACAGCCCCAGTAACATTTGAAAGAATAACAGTCTTTTAGAAGACAGGAAATGCAAATACCTGCTGTTGCTGGTTTTGGAGCTATTTAAAATTACCTTCTACCATTATTGGCCAGTTCTTAACCTCTGCAGGACACAGGGAATGAAGGGATGTTGTCCAATGGAAGCTGTAGATCCTTCTGTTGAGTAACTTAGTGACGCAGTGTCATTGTTTGCCACTGTCTGCCAACTACTGCCAGCCCCTGAACATCTCAGAAAGACTAAGCCATGCATTCAGAAGGTCATGTTATTGAAAAATCATGAGCTGGATTATTTTTGAAATGTCATGCATAATTTCTATGTCTAAATTCGAATTCCAAGGAGTAAACGATGACATGAGAGTTATGTTACTGAATGGAATAAGTCTCAGATATTTTAGGATCCCTCATTAAAAACTGTAGCCTGAGAAAGTTTCTAGGTATTTAGATGTACATCAGATACCTATTTCATGATAGTTATTCTGAATTCATACTCACATAGTTTATGTATTTAAGGTTTTTGTTTCCTGCCATACAGAAGATTAAGGAGAAAGTAATTTTCCCTTTTATCTTTTTGCAGTTTGCACACAGAAGGGGAGATGAGAGTTTTTTTCTTTGTATCTGGTTGTTTTCTGTATTTCTTCCACTATATTAGTTCACTCTTGGCTTTGGTACCATTAAAGAAAATCATGCTTTTTAAATCACAGCTTTCTCAATAATCTTGTAACTACCACAGCTGTTTCTTTGCTCTGATAGACTTCCTTACATAACAGCTGTCCTTTCTGATCAAAAATGACATTCTTAACATCAATAAATTCGTAAGATTTTCTGTCAGGGAATGATTTCTGGCACACGCCATCAATTACAGAGTATACTTGTGAATATGTTTTTCTGAGAAATAAATTAAGAATCCTATGAAGATAACATACTAAAAAACAATCTTCTCCTTGAGCTAGAATGCATTTCTGGGTTTTATTACTTTTTCTAATGAGAAATGGCATCCTTCTCTGAAAACTTTATCATTAAATGAATCTGTATTATCTCTTAAGATAATTAATTTGCACTCCATCTTCTCTGAACAGTTACACCTTCTTTCAGAGAAGATTTAAACCTTTTAATAGAGCAATATCTCCTTGGGTTTTTTTATAGTATAATACTTTTTCTGTTATCTCATATAAATAAATCAATTAATAGTCTCTAGTTTACATCTGATCCACCTCTGCCCCTGCCAAAAGCTGAATAGGATAATAAATTAGCATGTATGTTTACATATGTTTCAAGGTTGGATAAAACATGCTTATCGACATTTTATCGCTCCTATGATAATAACAGTCAAATGCTATTTATGTAATTAATTTTTATATTTAGTCTAACTATAGACAGTTAAAATGAGGAAGAAATAATTTTATTATACATGTAGTGGTTAAATAATTCGTGAGTATGCTCAGAACATTATTTCTAGGTACACTTGGAAATGCTTTAGGAACATCATTGAGTTTTACTATCTGAGGTGACCTCAACTAAATCCTCCAAATGTCTGTGACAGGCAGAGCTCTGACACACAGAGATTTACTGCACTGCCTATAAAAATGGCACAGAATATTTGTACTTGTTATGCCCTTAGTTTTCAGGAGCAGACAGGTTTAAAAGTTTTAAATCCCATAAATAGGTCCAAGAAAGAAGCCCAGTAGTGACAAGAAGTCAGTGCAAAACCAGAAGTCTTCAAGTTTAGTCTGGGTTTTTCCTCTTACCTTGAAGCATTCACATTACTGCTAGTACTTGAAATCTAACTGAAAGAACTGATGCTGTTCTTTATTCTCTTCAACTCTACTGATAAAAATCCTACAGATGTAGGATTTTCCAGATTTTCATAAGACAATTTTATGACTATTATATTGACTGAAGAATTCACTGTTTTTGAACATTTCAAAAGCAGTGCTAGGAAATTTGATGATTACTTTAGTGTGGACTGTGTATAAAAGTATTCTCTTACAGTTTATATAAACATTTCTAATAAAAAAATATTTCATCCTTAGATATTCCAGTGCACATGTATCTTACATAACTAGAAATGTTCAACTGTTCAGATGTAGCCAAACTTGGAATAGCTCACCTTTGCAAAAAAAAAATGGACCATTGTGAGATACTGAATAGTCAAGCTCATAGGAAAGAAGTGCCTTCTAGACACTTGTGTTACTAGGATGAGAAGATACTGATTTTATATTTCCTGGTGAAGAAGGTTCCTTTTAAAGTGGAAGGTTCATGGGGATACAGTAGTTGGGAACTCTGCATAGTGTGAGCTTCTTAGTGATTGCCTTCCTATAAGGTTCCATTCTTTTTATATTTATAGAAGCCATCAAGTAGATGTAGAATTGTTGTAGAATTTTGACTTAGTTTAACAACCCTGCTAGTCTTCTGATTGATATAATTAGCTCTGGAGAATTACAAATGGAAAGTGAAAAAAAAAAAATATTGTTACTGATATACTATGTAAATAACTGACGAAGAGTGATCAGTGCTGTTTGAATCTTTAAAGCAAAAGTTCCGCACAATATGGGTTAAAAAGTTTCTCAGATACACTGCTGTAGACAGCTCTGGCAAGAACTGGATATGCATTTAGTTACTGCATCTCACTGGGCAAAATTTCATTCTATTATGTAGAATCATACAGAAATCCAGTACTTCAAAATCCCATCATTTAAAAAAAATCATACTCTTGGTTCATTATATCTTATGTCTTTCAGGAAAATTCTACAAATTATACTACAAATAAAAATTACAAATTTTTCTAATTGTGTCTTATTGATCTAATGCAGAATAGTGTTAAGGCATCAGTTGCAAAAATATGCTGTGATCTGGTATTCTTCAGATGTCATTTGTTTTCCCACAAATAGAGAAATTTCATATGTAAAAGAAATTATGTTATCATGATTGAATTTAATTAATTTCATTTGAAGTTTTTATATTGTTATCAACCCTGTTTTTACACTAATAAATTTTTTATGAGTAAGCTGGTATTTTAAATTTACTTTTTCTTTTAAATTCTTCCTTTTTTCAAGAGAGCTAAAGCATGTGAGAAAGCCATTACAGTTGGGCAGACAGTCATCACGAAACATAGAAATACACGATACTATAGTTGCAGAGTCATAGGAGTGACATCTCAGCTTTTCTATGAAGTCATGTTTGATGATGGCTCCTTCAGTCTGGATACTTTTCCTGAAGACATTGTAGTAAGTACTTTCTCAGATTCTTATTCATTCTGGTTTGTTTTCTTGGTTTTTGGTTTTTCGGTGGGTTTTTTTGCAGGATTTGATTGTTCTTCTTTTGTAAATTAGAGAGTTGGAACCTCTTGAACTAATTCTTATGACCTTGAGGAAATAACATCTTAATATTCAGTTCATGTTTCCTACTTTAACTGCTGAGAATGATTATTTTCTAATGGGTTTCCAAACCTTGGTTGTTCTAATTAGTCTTTGCCATTTCGCCAAATGAATCAAGAGTAATCTTAGAAAATCTTTTAATTAAATAAGAAATATGTATTTAATAAAGGATATGAATGAGGGAATTCCATATATCGTTCTCTGTCACTTAGAGATAACTTGTAAAAATTCCTTGCAGAATAGAAAACTTCTGCTGTAATGTGAAGAATAGCTCTCAAGAATCTGTTCTAACAACTTATTTACACTTCTTGATATTTAGTTTGTGAGACTACATTATTAATGATAAAAATCATCAGGGAGAAGATAGTAGTTTATCTATATGTAGTATAGTTTGTTATATTTTCAAAAAGGAGCTGAGATTTTGATTTCCCTTATGCACTTACATAAACTACCACGTCTCTCATAACTGTTGAGGACCCCACTGTGCACTTGGCACATATGAACAAAACTCGCAATTGGAGAAAGATTCTGTTTCCCTCCATGTTTGCAATGAACACATTGGATGTTAAGCTTCGTGGTGTTTATTGAGTGCCCTTTGACATCTCTCTCATGATGTGACTCTAATCCTTGTTTACCTTCATGATCCTCTGAGTCTTTTTTGTGCTAAGCCAGTACTTTTGGAGAACCGCCTACTAATAATCTCTAAAAGTTAGAGCCTCCAGGGAACACTGATATGCAAAAGTGCTGTTTGTTGCAAGACCACTTTTAATTTAGTCCTTTTCTTTATGTAGAGGGGAAGAGCCTGTCTTACACAGTGGTGCCAGAGAATACTGGCTTTGCAGCTCAAGAGATACAACTCCTAGGAGGGCTCCATATTTTTCTCCCATGAAAGTCTCTGAGCTCTTCTGCTTTCTGCACACCTAATATTTTCCTGAAAGTAGCATTAACTGATGGATATGTCAGTGGAAACAATACTGTTGTTCTTAGAAGCTTCTTAGTTACTGAAAAGTCTGGCACCTTTTGAAAAGACGGTATTTGAAAGATCTGCATTTCAGATCAGTGTGTGGGGATTGAGCTGTTTACCTCCCAGTGGTCTGAATAGAAGTCAGTCAGCAAATCTCTCTTATGCGTCTTTGAAAATTTATCCTTTAATGAGAAATACTCCAAAGGGCTCCATTAATGATCAAAGACATTTTGATTTAGGATGATCAAGATACTAAGTAAATGTGGCTGTATTGTTATTAGAAACCCCTTTTGTAAATACCTGTATCAAGGATCTGGTAAGGCTAAGATGAGGAACTGCTTGTTGTCCTAGTGGGGGAGTCTGATCTGGAGCTAAGAATAAATGTAATCAGGTCTGGATATGCCTCAGTGCTTCTCAGATAGTGGATGAGCAACATTTAATTGTTTGATGGAAACACCAAACCAATTTCACATTCCTTAGAGAAATCTTCTTGTGTTTTCATTAGATAATATACCTGCAGCAGTTACTGGAACTGAAAAAAAAGTGTTTTTTCTTCTTCTCAGACTAAAACTTACTAATCCATGCAATGTGCGTATCAGGTGTTAGTGCCGCTGGGAGGACTTATTTATCAAATCTGGTGTGAAAGCAATGTTGCTGCCTATTGAAGAACTTATTTTTCTAATCTGTTTTCACTTTTCAGCCAGCTCACAAAGATAGCAGGAGCTTTTTGCTCTTCTAGTACGTGCTGAATCCACTACATAATTTCAGCTCAGCTCACAATAGACCAGAATTCCAATGTTCAGACACAGGGATTTATTTTTAAGGAGGAAAATAGGGAGCAGGGAAAGTTCAGTCTTGAAGCTTTGTGAAACTCTGTTTGCATTCAATAGCAACCAAATCAGGGTATACATTGTTCTCTTCTCATATGTATTTCTCTTGGTCTGTGTTAGCATTTACTAAATATATTAGCTTGGGACTTTTTAAGTGTGTTAGCTATAGATACATATTTAGATTTTTTAATTTCAACAGTATTTATTGCTTGGGTGTAATACATGATTTCTTAGACTAATCACTCCTCAATTACAGGGTTTAAACCTATGAGTTAGCTGTTCAATATGCTAACCAATCTGTTTTCCTTCAACCCAGAAGATGTAAGAGGTGTAAAAGAGTATATGGGTACAATCTCTTCCTGGAAGCAGCAGCAGGACAAATGCCTCTTGTAATTCATGGGAAGACTACAGTAGGGGGGACAGTACATGGTATCTTAAAGGACATGAGATGACAACTTCAGCAGTTAGTTTAACGATGCGTGCACACAGCTAGGGAGTGCACATACTGCAGTCCTGAGTAACTGATACCAGCAGACAGCATGTATGTGTGCCACTTGCCACTTCTTGAAGTATTAATGCTCTGTAACTTGTCAAACAGCCCCTAGCTCAGCACCAAGAACAGTACTGTTCAACCCAGTAGGCCAGATGTCAGTTCACAGGTTATGCATCAGGAAATTTTTCAGTACTTTGGTCTGATCATTTAGGGAGGGTGTCCCACAGTTCCTTTCCCCCCCCCCGTTGATACCTAATGGATATATCTGCACTGGCATATCTTAGCATTTTGCTAGAAATTAATACTCTTGGTATATAGCTAGAAGTTTTATTTGTTTCTGTATATATTGTGGCTGCCAATATGCCTTATATACATATACGTATAAGATTTGGATGAAGTTGTTCCCATATTACCTTATTAAAATCCCAACAGAACAGGATGCTTTGCAGTATACGTGTTTGGGGGGAGATAGATGCCACCATATTATATTGATTGCGAATCACTGAAAACAGATAATTGCAGAGTGAAGCATGCTTTGAGTCTGTCGAGAGGTCTGATTACAGGAGAGCTGAGCATACACCTCCTGAAGTGGTAAACATCCTTCCAGGCACTTGCCCCATTAAGTGCCCTGTTCCTTCAGTGATGAGTTTACAGAGAATTCTTTGATGTCATGGTTTCACCTTGTGGTTATCAAGAGAACTAGGCAAAGAAAAATGACATGCCAACATAACCACACTGTGTTTTAGTTTACCTTTAAGTGTATAAATGTTGGTGTTATCCACTGAGAAGGTGAAGTTGGTCTTTGGGTAGTCATGTCCACAACCCAAAATGAACTTTGCTTATTAAAATCTATAAATCAAATAACATTGGGTTAACATGGTAGCTTATAGAATGCTGCTGTAATTATTCCTTAAAAGCAAGAGCATCTTAAATGTTGATGAAATGAGATGTGTTTGGAAGGACAATTGATCCTGTATTCAGGAGTTCATGAGGATTTTTTGCAGAACCACTATTTGGTAATTTTCTGAGGTTCTGATAAAATCCAAAAAGCATCCTCTTTAAAAAATACATATTATTTCATGTTAAAACATTCAGATTACAGCTGTCAAAAGC
>NW_008237890.1:1477764-1478794 GCF_000691975.1 Corvus brachyrhynchos
AATCTACCACGCCCGAGCCCACCACTAAACCATGTCCGTAAGTGCCACCTCTGCATGGTTTTTGACTGCAGCAAGGGCTGTTGACTCAACTTCTTCCCTGGGCAGCCTGTTCCAGTGCTTGATAACCCTCTTGATGAAATTTTTCCTCATTTCCAATCTAAATCTCCTCTAGGGCAACCTGAGGCCATTTTCTTACATCCTGTCCCTGGCTGTCTGGGAGAAGAGGCCAACCCCCACCTGGCTACACCCTCCTTTCAGGCAGTTGAAGGGAGTGACAAGGTCCCCCTGAGCCTCCTTTTCTCCAGCCTAAACAACCTCAACTCCATGAGCCGCTCCTCTTTGGACTTGTGCTCCAGAGCCTTCCCCAGCTCCATTGCTCTTCTCTGGACATGCTCCAGCACCTCAGTGTCCTCCTTGGAGTGAGGGGCCTAAATCTGAACACAGGATTCAAGGTGTGGCCTCACCAGTGCCAAGTAAAGGGGGACAAACCCTGCACTGGTCCTGCTGGCCAGACTATTGCTGATACAGGCCAGGATGCCATTGGCCTTCTACCAACCTGGAATGCTGCCTGGGGTTGTTGTGACTCAGGGGCAGGATCCAGAACTTGCCATTGTTGAACCTCCCACCACTGGCTTTGGCCCATCAATCCAGGCTGTCCAGACCCCTCTGCAGAGCCTTCCTACCCTCCAGCAGATCAGCACTCCCACCCAACTTGGTATCCTCTGCAAAATGATGAACAATTCATTTGATCCTGTTGTCCAGGTCATCAGTGAAAATACTAAACAAAACTGGCCCCAGTACTGAGCTCTGGGGACCATCACTAATAGCCAGAGATCTGCCGGGATGAACCACGCTTCTCATAGAGATATGATGGAACTCCGTTTATTCTATTGTCAGTCCCATGGTTATACCCTAATTCCCCAAGCACGCATAAGCAAGCTCCATACTATTGGGTTACAGCTACTGTTCACGCGGCCTTTAATAGCAAGCGATTGGTTACAGATTAATATGCACATGACTAACTAACGTA
>NW_008237890.1:1479889-1481407 GCF_000691975.1 Corvus brachyrhynchos
GGGTTTGCTGCAAGGAGTGCCGATAACTAGACCAACAACCTAAGCACTCACCCTGGTTTCTTTTGTTTTGCATTTGTTGCTCCACTTCCTCATTGATTTTCCCTATATCTGTCACCCATTTTTGAAACGTGTCCTCGAGTGAGATCCATGGCATGCCAATTAGACATGTGCGAAATGGATCTGCTGCCGACCCCATGGCCAGACAGAAATCCATCTCGTTCTCCTGGTGAGCCCATGTTACCTACATGTTTTCTCTTTCTGACACTGAAGTTACCACAGCTTTACTTAGGGTGAAAGTACTTGAGAGGAGGAGCCACATGTAGGGCACCATGGCTGGGTTACAGTGGTCTTTTTACTCACTTGCAGACGTCTGATGGCTTCCTTCCCTGCCCACACTTCCAAGCTTAGTAAAAACTCCTGTGGATCCCTGAATGAGCTAACTCTTATCTGTTGTGGTGGAATTCTGAGCACGATAGACGCACACTGCCTAAAACGTCTTGTCTCAGGCACTATAAACTACCTTGCTCATCTACGTTCCAACTTCCCCTAGTAAGCTCTTCCCCACAGCCCCCACAGCACAAGCGCAAGCACGAGCTATTATAACAGTGTAAACAATTCCTGCAGCAATTAGCATGCACACTTGGGGACTGTTCCCAGACTCCGAGTGGTTGTCCAAATGTGAGGTCATCGGCCACCAAGTGAAGATTCACTTCCCAAAGGTTGGGAACATCTGCTGTACGTGCTACGTCCTGGCTCAGTCGGTCACGCACTCGCTGGAGCCGCTTTTGTCGACAGCAGGACTGGGAGCAGGCTCGGTCCATCTGCTAGGAACCCATATTGGTCTGGTATCTGTGGAAACACAGCTGTTAAATAACAATGGAGCTGCCCCCCCGCATTGTCCCATCCATGGGTCTTTGTAACAAATTTGTACCCCTGGGGTGGCTTGTAACCTAATATGGCTGTTATGTGTGATTACGGGGGTTGGAGCGGAGGGCTCGACCTGAGCCCATTCCTGTAGTTGCAGGGCCGTCTGGGCCACACCCTTTCGGGACTCAGTGGGACCCTGTTGTGGCTCCTGCTTTCGATTGAGCTTTTCTTCCATAGAAGACAGAGCACAATCAAAGTGTTGTTTCATTTGATGCATTGCCTCTTCTACTTGATGAGCCCATCTTTCCAATGCTTGTGGGTTCACGCAAGATCCTGGGGGATGAGCACGTAGCTCATTTGTTGCCTCTGTCATTAGTATGTCATCATCTGTGGCTCTGGCAGGGGAACAGTCTGTGGTCCGGGATGAATCTCTGCTGGCAGCAGAGGTGGAGGGGGCAGGCCAGCAGGGTAGAGGCATGGTTGACAAGA
The DNA here is from genome assembly GCF_000691975.1 of Corvus brachyrhynchos. Taxonomy (NCBI): domain Eukaryota; kingdom Metazoa; phylum Chordata; class Aves; order Passeriformes; family Corvidae; genus Corvus; species Corvus brachyrhynchos. The sequence continues at coordinate 1,481,246 of NW_008237890.1, forward strand.
AGGACCGCCCGTTGCTCCGCCCATTGACTGGTCGACTGTAACTTCCGCATTTGCCTTCAGTTTGCTCTGAGGCACGGTGGCGGTAACTTCCTCTTTTGGCTCTGATTGCAAGAGCTCTTTCTCCTGCTCCTGCAGGAGCTCACTGACAGTCTCAAAGTGCTT
>NW_008237890.1:1481453-1505650 GCF_000691975.1 Corvus brachyrhynchos
TCTTGCATATTTTTCAAGGCATTTATAACAGTTCTCCAGGTGGGCCCTAAGTTTGTAATTTCTTTCCCTTTTCCCTGGATAGTACAGTCCCACAGGTGATCCCCTACTTCCCTCCACTCGGCTGCATCGAAGAGGAGGGGGGGGCTCGCAAATGTCCATGCTCCCACGCCCATAAAACGAGCTCATTTAGATCCTTTTCCTTGACCTCCTCCCCTCGCTTAGCGAGGATACTGAGGAGTAATTTCTGTGCTGCCGCAAACTCTAAATCCATGCTAGCAGGGTATCATGGAGGGAAGGTAGCGACCCTTCTTACTGGCCTGACCGACATCCTTTGACTCGCGGTCGACTCTTTCCGCCTGCAGTATCTCTGTCGCTCGTCATCGTCACCCTTCTTTCGGTGATCAGTGAGCGTATCTTCCTCTGAGGAATGGTCCCTGTTCGGACGCCAGAAATAGCCAGAGATCTGCCGGGATGAACCACGCTTCTCACAGAGATATGATGGAACTCCATTTATTCTATTGTCAGTCCCATGGTTATACCCTAATTCTCCAAGCACGCATAAGCAAGCTCCATACTATTGGGTTACAGCTACTGTTCACGCGGCCTTTAATAGCAAGCGATTGGTTACAGATTAATATGCACATGACTAACTAACGTAAGTCTTTCTCTTTCTATGGTCAGCATCCCCCTCTGCAACATCCTGTCGGCTTGCCACATCAGCACTGCTCTCTTTTTTCCCTAGTCAAGGACAGTTCACTAATATAGCTTGGATTGTGCACGTATACATGTCCTTGTTCACTCAGCCATTTCTCTACAATCGCTGATGACCAGCTTACCACTACCACCCTCTGGGCCCAGCCTTCCAGATGGTTTTTTACCTGGTGAACAGTGTAAGCTGTCCAAGCTGTGGAAGGCCAGTTTTTCCAGGGGAATATTGTGTAAAATGCCATCAAAGGCTTTACCAAAGTCCAGATAGACAACATATATAACCTTTTCCTTATCCACTAAGCTTGTCACCTTGTCACAGAAAGAGATCCTGTTGGTCGAGCAGCACCTGCCTTTCAAAAACCCCTGCTGGCTGGGCCTCATTGCATCATTGTCCTGCACATGCTGTTTGATGACACCTAGGATGATGTGCTCCATGACTTTCCTTGGCACTGAGGGAAAGTGCCTCTTTCTCTGGCACTCGGGCTGACAGGCCTGTAGTTCCCTGAGTTCACGTTTTGACCCATCTTGCAGATGGGTGTGACATTTGTCAACCTCCATTCAACTGGGACCTCCCAGGTTAGCCTGAACTGCTGGTAAATCATGCAACGTGGCTCAGCAAGCTCTTCCGCCAGCACCCTCATTGCCCATGGGTGGATCTCACCCAGTCCCATAGACTTGTGTGTGTCTAAGTGGTGTAGCAGGTTGCTGACCATTTCCTCTTGGATTATGGGGGCTTCATTCTGCTCCCTATACCTGTCTTCTAGCTCAGGGGACTGGTTCTCACAGAACAATCGGTATTAAAGACTGAGGCAAAGAAGGCAGTAAGTACGTCAGCCCTTTCCTCATTCTTTGTCACTATGCTTCCTCACAGCATCCAGTTAAGGATGGAGAGTGTTTTTAGCCCTCCTTTTGGTGTGAATGTTTATAGAAACATTTTTCATTGTCTTTTATGGCAGTAGACAGATTAAATTCTAGCTGGGCTTTGGCCCTGCTAATTTTCTCCCTGCATAACCTCACAACATCCTTGTCGTCCTCTGGAGCTGGCTGCCTCTTCTCATTATGGTGATAAACTCTCCTTTCTTTCCTGAGCTCCAGCTAGACCTCTCTGTTCAGAGATAATTTCAGTTCATTTTTGCATGTATCACGTTGCTCCCTCCAACATTTTCCTCGATTTTTTTTGTCTACCAGTTTTTTTAAGTGGATGCCACCTTATCTTCAGATAAATTCAAGCATGAGAAAAGCACCACCAAGCAGTGAATTTTTTAACGTATCAACAGTGATACCTGAATCCTTAACAGAATTTTGTTGATACTTATTGCAAGTACCTTCCTCCAGCAGTGGACCCAAGAAAGCCCTCAGTGTGAAGAGAAAAAGAGGAGATTAAACTCTGTCTTTGTGTGTCCATCAATACTTTAAATTTGCCACTGTCAGGAGAGGGAGGAACAGGGCTATTGGGAACTCTGACAACCAAATTACTTCAATGAAATTATTACAAAGGCTACAATTTCTAACTGTGTTCACCTAGATTTCACAGCATCTAAAATTGTTGTCCCCTGCTTTCTTTGTTAAAAAAACAAAAAAAAGGCAAAAATAAAAAAAAACCCCACATTTTTATTACTAGTATTTGAAGAAAAACCTGCCAATGTGACAGCAATGTCATTTAAGAATCTGTTAATGAAATAAACCCCTGACAATAACCCACAACTTTTTTCAGTGAGGGACCTCTTTGCAAACGTCTACTCTCCTAGACAACAACTGCTCACTTCCTACAAAAAATATCCTACAAAATTATGAAATAGAAGTTTTGACATCCCATGATCCACATGCTATTGTATATACGTACTGTATACACATATGCTCTATACACTTTGTGTATAAAGCTGCCAGTCTATCTGCCATGGACTTACTGAGGTTTTGCATGATCCTTCCTGGCCTAGGTATCTGGCAGGGGTTCGAAACTGTACAGGCATTTCTAATCTTAGTAATTACCTGAGACAAGGTGAACTAATTGGGGTAAATTACAGGTGAAGGAGTCAGACTGAATACAGATTGTCCCAAGACACTTAGGTATTATTAGACAAATGAGAGACAGAACAGATTTACTTTATCCTCCTTTGAGATGCAGAACAAATGGGATTTAGCTGGACAGTTTTTCAAAAATTATTTCCTCCAGGCCAGCTAAAGGCAATATTAGTAGAAAACCATAATGTGCCATTATCTTGGTAGGACTTTTTGCATGTGCAGGTTAGAAACGGTAACTCACTTTTGAGACCTGTGAGTGTCAGTGCTCTGGATGTTGTTTTAAGAACAAAATCTTACTTGTTTTCATGAACTTGTCCCTTATGACTTTGTCCATGACTACTGACTTTCACTGGTGCAGGAATTGTGTGTCTGCAGATGTGACACTCAGTCAGCTTCCCAGTATCTGTTATGTTAATACATTTGCCTCTGCTTTTGAAAATCCATACTTCTTGAACAATAGACATTTGGAGATAACTGGGCTAGCATGTGTCTTGAGAGCCCATTTAATGTCCACCTGTATCTAAAAGAACAGAGGTTTAGACTCTAGCCCTAGTAATTCCTAAGAGATGCTGTTTTCTATTGAAAATCTGTTCTGCAAAGAAGACATGTGTTACTTTTCTTCTATCAACGTTGTCTGGCATTATAAATGACTAAACTCCTGACTAGTTTCCAGCATTTTTTCCTAGTGATTTCTCTTCTTTATACCTTTCTCTCTTTACATCTTCTGACAATTCTTTTCTGCTTGTCTACCTGTTCAAATCAAGGTTTTAAATAGTAGTGCTTACTGCCTCTTTGTATCTGTGAAAGATCCATTAGACTGCTGGTATACAATAATACCTTATTGTTCAAGTTTTATTATAATGGTATTTAAATCTGTAAAAATTGGTAAGGAAATTAGACTGGTTGAATGAGCACACTTTCTGGGCAGTCTATAGATTTTGGATGCACTCCAGTATCACCATCACCAGCAATTTCTGAGAATGTGAAATAGGAAAGTAATGCATTTCTGAAGGTAGCAAGAGGCTAGATTGTATTTGGTATAAACTTGGTCAAAAAGTTCTGAGAATTGTTTTTGTGATGTGGGAAAAGAGACATAATGAATTGGTTTAGCTATTCAATTTTCTGTTGTGTTCTTTTGTCTTTCTCTGCCTCTGTCTTTTGGTTCTTTCACTCAAAGTTCAGATTGAAATGCAGGAGATGCAGAGTTTTTCTTTGGACTCAGATGTTTATTATTTCTTATCTATAGTGCAGCTGCAAAGAATGTGCCTCTAAGTTAACAAGGTGAAAATGGCCCCAGAGTTCTACCTTCCAAGGTCTTTTAAAGCCCAAACTACCCAATTATGGAATACTAACTAATTTATTTTTGCTTATAATCCAATAACTAATCATTTGTGTTCCACACTGCGGGTTTTTTTTGAACCAATACCAGATCACCCAGGCTTGTGAAGAGGAAGGAAGAAGAAAGAAGAACTAACCTACACCCAAAATCCTACATCTTGTTACATGTCTACATCTCTACATATTCCACCCAGTGATACAACAAACTTCTTTTTTAATTACACAGCAACAATCTCAATGCTATCACATAATTTGGGAAGCCTTTCCCAAGGCCTCAGGTCAAGTGCAGTGTGCTTTTGAGGATCCCTGCCTGTCAGCACTGAAAGACTAAAATTCTCTTAACCCAGGGTTCCAGCATTTAGCAACTTTCCAAAAAGTTTCTTAACTGTGACATTGAGTCTATAAACTGAATAATGTGCAATTCATGTTGGGCTGGTACACTTGTTTTTTTGCAGCATTACAAAATTGCTGTGTAATTGAAATTACTACTCAGCAAGTTGTATGATGTGATCATTGACAGGTAATTCTGAAAAATTTTGGAAAGCAAATTTGAGAGATGCATGACATGTCTCAGAAAAAAACTTAGGTTTCTTTTCCTGGTTTGATGGATTTATAGAAATTGTGTAGGATTTTGCATTCTTGTCTTGAGAAATACTCTAATAAGTATTTATATATGTTTTGGAGAATTTACTTCGCTTTTGTGTGAACAGCGAAAATTTATTTTAACACATTTTTGTAGTTGTGAACTTTTCCCACTAGATTTACAAGTGCTTATACACAGAATGCTATGCTTTTTACATGTGAATAATTGTTTGCATCTTCTGAATACTAATACAAATTAATTCCCGTTTTTAAAACTGTACTTTTAATAAGTTAAAATCAAGCTATTGCAAAACCAAAGACTACGTTCTAAGGCTGCAGAGTGAAGGGTTTTATTCCACTGTTTAACTCCTGAAGCTACAAAAAATCAACAGATGCAATAGTCTGATCTAAAATTTATACAGTACTATAACTGTATTGATTTAAGTTAGTTACTTTCACTTTATTCCATTATGGAGAACAGGAATAATTTTTCTGTGTCTCTTGCTTTTTTGTTTCCTATTACAGCAGAAAGACAGGCAACTTAGTAGATAAGCATAAAAAAAATGAATATATAACAGATTATAGGCAAATTAAAGCCTCAAATGTAAATATTATCTTTATATGGTTTCCTTGTAGAATAGCTTTTCCACTTTATGATGAAATGCTTTATGGATCCTTAACAATAATGATGTTAGATGAGTTGAAGGTAATGCCTCACAGCTCAGCAGGAGAAACAAAATGGAAGATAAGTCATTACTTTGCAGTTCATGGTAAGATGGCTGATGTTGCAGTGAGGCAGGTGAGAGACAGAGTTATAGTACAATGTTTCTTGTGTTTGAAAAGACAGTGTGTGTCCTTGTCCAGGACCACAATGAGTACATCTGTGATGAGCCTGTGGAGCATGGTGAAATCCCTGGAACTGGACAGGAACCACTGAGATGAGGTGGGACTGCTGGGATTCGGATAGGAGCATTATTTCACCTCCCACCGCTTTTCGGAGGTAATCCAGGAATTGTAGGATTTTTGTATCTGTTAATTCACACTACTGTTGTGCAGAAGCAGATTATTTCCAGAGTTACTGGGGGACAGTGGAGGAAGTGTTGGAAGACTTGCATTTTCCTTCATGTGTGTATTGTGTCCTGAGGAGGGGGCATGAGCAGCACATGAACTGGTCTTTGTACTCATCTGACTATAACTGGTTTACAGGGAGCCAGTATACAGGTGGGCAGGATATGAGGTAGTAGTATTCAGTCTCATCTGACTTAACTGTAAGCAAAAGCTAGGATTTTCTGTTGCACTACAGAAGCTTTGTTCCTCATAGCAAATCAGACATCCTGGTGTCCTTGGCAACTTCAGCTTCCTACTGCTGACACTCAGTTTTGTCCCATAAGAGTATATTGTACCCTTTAGTGTCCTCTCTACTGTACCTTATTGTGATGCCCAGTACCACCCTGGACATCCTAAGTCGCATTCTGCAATGCGGGTTTGAGTTGTTGCCTTCGGGGCGATTCTGTGTCTATCTATTAGCATTATGCTTGAATCTGTGTTATAAATACTTTGCTGAAAGGCAATGCAATGCTTAAAATAGTAACTTTCTAAGGTAGATAGAAAATAAGAATGCATGGTCCAATTTATGTTCCAGTTTTCTTTTGTAAAAGCATATATTCACTTTGTAGAAGAACATTCAGTAGTATTTTAAAGACAACATATACATAAATTCAAAATAATTTTATACTTGCATTACATGATTCAAGGTTAAATTTGTTGAATTACAGTAACTATTCTGTTAATCTGGTGATTTCACTGAATTTATACCAGTTCAAACCCAGAATTGCACTCCTGGGAATCAGGCCTTCTCTTTCAAATGCTAATGCACTGTGTAAATTGCTGTTCCTGTTTAGATAAAATTCTGACTGTGACAAATTAGCTACCACTCTCCTTTTCATTCAAATTGTCTTGGAACATATGAAACTGAATTTTGTGTTTCTAAAAATTTGTGTCAACTAGTGTATACTATCAGCTTCTGAAAGAAAAACAAAGTTTGACAATCTGTTGAGATTAGTGGCTGTTTCAGAGAGTTTCCACTATTTTTTTCTCCACTTACCCTTTAATGGTGTTGGTAGATATATTCAGTGTTTGCAGTTGTGGTGTGGTATTTGTCTGTATGGCCAGCTTCTCTAAATTGTAGGTATTAGTTGTAATTGCATTAGTCATGCTCCTTATGAAACAATCACCAGTGAGCAGGACTGTGGAAGCTTAATCACTAGCATTCATGTTGAAAGTTAATATTAGCTGAAGGAATGTAGGCAGAGAAGAAAATTTGTGTTAAGTGCTTTTGCAGAATGGCCTTGGAAAGGCCATTTCCTGACGATATGGCTACCCTGTGCTTGTTTCTGCACTCTTAAACTGTCTTCATGGTTTCTGTCTGTACAGGGAGCAATGTCTCATGATGTGTACCCTAGCAGCAATGAACTAGGATAGTAAATTTAACTCAGGTTCTAATTTAAAGGGAAAATTTAAAAGCTATTCCTCCACTTCAGCTGGAGTAACCATGAGGACCATTTCTGTGCAAAAGCCAAATAAACAGGCCTGGATTTTTCTTACTTTTTTATGTTTTAAGTCTAGGGAAAACCCACTTGAAGTCTTACCAGTGAAAATCAGATGTACTCAGTGTGTTTTGTCTGTGTTGTGAGAAGTTACTGTTAATTTTGTGATTAACACAAGAATACTCATTTGCTTTAAATTGAAATGAATATGCTATGAATTCAGTTTGCTGTAAAGTGAATTTCAGTTTCTCAAATATAAGAGGACAAAGGTGTTTTGGAGTTTTGACTTTTGGAGACCATGTATTAATTTTAAGTTATTTTTCAGAAACTATGACATTTCTAGGATAAAAGTTGATACTGTGGCTTGCTTCATGCAAATTGTGGTTAGATAGACTAATAGGAAGGTCCAAACTATTCTTAGGTATTTAAGAAATGCAGGGGATGACAGAAAATGAACAGTTTCTATTTCTCTGATTGATTTTAACAATATGTATAAATTTATGAACAAACACAGTATGATTTAGAGTAAAAATGGTATGTAGGTACATAGGAAAGCCAAGTTTAGCGCAATTACAGAACCTGAGTTCTCTCTAGTCGGTCTTTCAGTATCTGCTTCTCTTTGATCTTTGTAACCTCAGGGCTAGATTACGAGCTTTCAGTCTACCAGGAGGAGCATTAATATATTGTGCCATGGACCCCCTGCAAAAGGGATGGAACAATACAGAATGTATCTGTTTCACCAGGCACACTGTGGGGCTGAAGCCAAACTTCTGCTTACCTCTGCCTTTTGCCATTCCATCTCGCCTGATTGCATGGACAAGAGCATACTGGAATTTGGAAGAACTTTATAATACAGAAAGCTGCAGCAGCACAATGAAATGGATTCTTAAACAGTCTTTCTGGAAGACTGCTGTTGAGTGATTGGAATATGATTTCCTAGAGGGTTTTGGTGTCGTATGATACAGAAATAATGAGTGACTTTGATAGATGAGAAAATCCATTCAGCTAAAATAATTGTTACAAATACTACTTTTGAACTAACATTTGAAGCATCTTTAAACTCATAGCATCCCAGGAGAAATAATCCCAGTCAGCTGTGTATTTTTATTCAATTCCATTACCATTAAGTGAAATAATTTATTAAATTTCTGTGTATTTTATTCTCTTGCTATGTTTACAGTGCCATACAGCAAAAAACAGATTAGAAGTATGTACTAGTTCATAAAACCTGTTGCAAGAGGCACACTTAAACACTTTCAACCTATGTTGTTTATATCAATTATACCGTCAGTGGTATTTGACAAGAATTTCAGTAAACAATGAGGCATTTTGTACCTTGTTTGGAAACAAAGCAGATCAGGAAGTGAAAGCCAGGAGTGTCAAGGAGATGCAGAAATGTTTGCTAAGTGACATTGAGGAAAATACTGTAGTTTTAATACAATTTAAACAAACAAAAATAATTTATTTTGAATACAGTCTAAACCAGAGTGATTTGAAAAGTAACAAAGCTCAGTGCTGTATCTGCCAGTTAAACAGATAAACAGTTCTATTAGTGTTGAGGAAAATAAAATGGTAGCTCCTGAGGTTGTTCACAGGACTGGGATTACTCAGTTAAGACACTCCTGAAGAAAGAGGTGCCAGTCAGATTTGTTTTCTGTCTTAGTTAATGCTTGATGACAGTTGACTGCTCTGTGTTACGGATTTTGCAGAGTCCTCCCCCCGGGGAAATGGGTGGAAGAATGTTATTGGTATGGTAGGTGTGAAAATTACTTAATAGTTTGAAAAGAATGAAATGGTTCAGAAAAAGAGGAGGCTATTCTGCCTGTCTAAAAATTTACTTCAAATTATGCCAGTTGATGAATGTAAACCTCAGGTTTGTAAACAGTGTTATGAGAAAAAAATTTATGCTTATTCAGATGAGTTAGTGGTGAATATGAGTAATCTTCAAGAGGGAACCACTAGCAGAGAATATTCACATTTATTACTGTATACCATAAATTTATTTTTCTTCAACACCTTTCCAAGTTGTTGGCCTTATCATTTCATACATAGGAAAAGAAATCTCAATCTTTATTGTATTGGGGTTTTTTTAGATACAAATTTTTAGGGCTGTGTCAGGGAAATGTCTCAGGAATACTCATCAGCTTTAGAGAAAGGTCTTCAGACTTGCTACTTACGGATTGCAAATGTCTTTTACCTTGCAGTGTTTTATTCTTCTCTCCCCTAGTAAGCCTACTGTAAGAGCACAGATGTGAGAACTGAGTTTACTAATCTCCCACTCTGATCTGATCAAAATGAATATCGATTTTGTTCATCCTGATAGGAGAAGTTCTACAGAATGCTTATGCAAAAGCATGAGGGGGAGGCAAAAGCAGCTTTGAAAGCAAGCACACCAGTCTAAGTTATCAATTGCAGGATCAAGTTGGGGATCTTCATCATCACAACTCATCTATCCTCTCTTGAGTCAGGGTGGGATCACATCATCCAAACTATTAACAAGAGCCAGGTGATGTGATAGACCCCTGATTTGAATGGACAAGTATTGGTGATTTTCTATTAGAGTATTATTATTTTCTGCAGCAGTTATAAATATTTGTCTACCGTTGGGTTTATACTTCCTCTAAAAGATGCCATATGGGCCACATTTTCCTGTTTTCAAACAAGCTCTTGAGATACAATAACCAGTGCCCTCCCTGACAGTAGACAGTACCAGATAGCTTCCTGTACCACACTGACTGCAAGGAACCCCTTCTCCCCAGAAGAGAGTTCCTTTCCCTGTGCCCAGCAATGACACGAGGTGGTATAGAAAAACCTCCAGGCCCTATCCATGCCCCCCTCCTGGCTACTGCAAAAATTAACCCTGTCCTGGCCAGAACCAGAACACCATCATAGAAGGCAACTAGAGCAGTCAGGCATGATTTGCCCTTAGCAAAGCCATGCTGGCTGTCTTGGATCACCTCCTTGTCTTGCACGTGCCTTGACATGTCTTCCATGAGGATCTGCTCCATGATCTTCTGAAGCACAGAGGTGAGGCTCAAAGGCCTGTATTTTCCTGTCTCTACTTTCTCCTCATTTTAAAAATAGGAGTGATGTTTCCTTTTATAGTCACCAGGAACTTTGTCTGACTGCTCCGAATTTTCAAATATGATAGAGAGTGGCTTGAGAAAAGCACCAGCCAGTTCCCTCTGGTCCCTAGGCTGCATATCACCAGGTCCCATAGACTTGTACCTATTCAGTTTCATCAGGTGGACACAAACCTTTGCTTCGTTTACAGTGGAAGGAACACTGCTCCTCCAAGCCCATACAGAGGTTCAGGGGTAGATATTGTTTTCAGTGTGGCTCCTTTGGATCAAATCTAAAAGAAGTCGAAGGCTCCTATAGTCTTACAATTTTAAAAATAATTACTGAGTTTGAGATAGCTGATTTAATAACCTAATGATCAGGGAAAACATTATTGAAATAAAATCATAGGCATCCAAGGTACATCAGTTTTTGACAGCTTGGGAGAATAATCTCAGTAGTTCATATGTTCGCCTTAGACCAGAATATCTATACCTTTTAGCCTTGATTTAGGAAAGCATTTGAATGTATCTGAAGATACTTTCTTCAAGTGTCAGTGGCTGTATTCAAATTATGGGAATATTGCAACATTTCCAGTTCCTGGATTCCAGTGCATGCTTCAGGTGCAGTCTTCCTTTTATTTCCTTAGTGTGGCTCCACAGTTCCTAGTCTGTGTCAACCATCTCCTACCACTGCAATTGGATTTGTTATTCGCAAATTTGCAGTCCCGTCTTAATAACCAAATCAACCTGTCTGTTAAAAACAACGGAATATCAGAGGAAGAATAGAAAAAAAATATCTTCTTTATCTGCAGTGCTGTACATGTGAATTCCTTAGTGTAGAAGACAACGCCAGTATTTCAACATGTATTTCCAAAATCTATTGCAAATAGATTGCTTACTATTTTAGTTTAGTGTGTATAATTAATTCCAGAAGAAATGTTTCTAAACCTTTAATGAACAAGAAAACTTCCAGAACTATTATTATTATTTACAGGTTTTGCTCCTAAAGTGTCTATTTGAAGGGCTGTAAACACAACACTGGGAAGACTATATCTGCAGTAATGTGTCTAGTTATGGTCTTACCTGTACAAGAAGGATGTGGACATAGAGGAGCAAATATGGTAAAAGGCTATGAAAGTGATGGAGGAACTGAAGCATCTGTCATGTGAGGGGGCTGACAGAGCTGGGACTGTTCAGCAGAACAGTAGACTCAGAAGGATCTTATTCAAATGTATAAACACGCCATGGGGGAAGTAAAGAGGATGAAGCCACACACTTCTTGGTAATGCAGAGTGACAGGATGAAAGACAACAGGTACCAACTGAAATACAGGAAGTTCCTCAACACAGAATTTTTCTTCATTTAAGAAAAGGCTTTTTCTCTGTGAGGGTTGCTGAATGCTGGATTAATGGCTCAGGGAGGCCTTGAAGTATTCATCTTTAGAGATAGCTAGTCATGGTTGGAGTTGGAGCTCTGAGCTGTGCCAACAGGAGGAATGTGAAACTGGACATAAAAGTGAATTGTATTTTCAGTACAGATGGACACGATTTGTCCATTTCTATAAAGAAGGAAATACATTATGTAATTGTATGGGAAATGTACATGGTTTATAAGCTGAATGTAGGTTGAACCCACACTATGTGTTATTTACGGCTGGTATATGAGGATGTTGAAGGATTGCCATACCCTGCTGTCTGACTTTTCATTATACAATTGAAAAAAGTGAGGTTGCATTTTTGCCATTTTGTCAGTCTAAGAAATAGATCTAATCATTCCCAAGAAAAAAATTGTAAGAATTAATTGTGCAGTAGAAAGAGAATCTCAAATGGTTACGATCCTGTGAAAATAAAAGGTAGGAGCTCTGGTAGAAATTAATAAAAACTAGTACCAATTTCCCAAATATTGTTCCATAGACTAAGACATTGTGATGATACATGAAGAATGAGGTTGTTATTTGTCTAGTTATTTGCATGAGGACTCTAATTTTCCAAATGAGCAATTCCATTAGCTATTCAAGAGAGTCTGTGAGATATTTTTTCTTGTGCAAGTTGCAAAGGGAGTAATTCATGCTGGGCTTTTGTTCTTGGAAAATTAATGTTAGGCTTGACGTTGTTGCTGGATTGTTAGTTTTCAGGAAATTTACTCCATTCCATGGTGCATTTTAAAAGTTTGTTTCAAGACACTTAGCCAAGACTCATTTTTGCACTTTTGCAGTAAATAGACAGCAGAAGTATCATAATGACAATAACCATTTTGACAGTCATCACTGAGGAGAAAGCAACTAAAAATACAGTCTAATTTAATTTATAGTCAGAGGTATGATAGTATTTAGTAATCCCTGTCCCCTGCGAAGTCATAATGATTCCACTGCAGCAGCCATCCCTTCCCCTTTCCTTCTGCCTCTCCTGAAAATATTGGGAAGGATAATACAGTAATTCCACCTACTCCAAATATATGGTGACATTGAAAGGACATATCTTTCTGTGTTTGTCACAGCAACCTTTGCCAGGCAAACACAGAGGGCATATTTTAAAGCTGTCCCCTTTGCACGGCACCTGAGGGGTGACAGAGACAGTATTGTCATGCAGGACAGTGTTTCTGTGAAAATCCAGCTCTTAATTTCTTTCATCCTGTGTTGAATCAAACTCATGGATTAAGATACATGTGACTAAAATGAGTTTATAAAGGTTGAATTTGGCTCGAATGATATTATATCAAGATAACATCCAAGTGAGGATCACTGTAGTGCATTTTTGCTCCACATTTTAGGTTCATTGTCATGACAATCATTGGCCTCTGTTGGAAGTGAATTGTTCAACTCAAAATACAAATAGTTTTCTAAGTTATTCTAAATAAATCTAAGAAAATGGTGATACTATTGTGGCAGCCTGAGATAGCGCCACGTCCTGCAGGACCTTGTCACTGAGTCCTTATACCTGAGTCCTTGTCTTTATCTTTTCTCTTCCCACTCTAGACCACTTATGAGTGAGCTCAGGTAATGTGGTCACTGAGTAAGTCCTCTAACACCTAGGAGAATACCACTAAATTAGCACTAATTTACAGGACAGGTCTTGTCATGTAATCACTATGAAGTAGAAATGCCTTTGTTGGGGTGAGCATTTGACCAAAGAATTGGTGAGCCCAGATGTGACACATCATTTTCTGATCCTTTGTCTTATTTCCTCATGTGAGCAGCTGCTGGTATGGGTGTGTGGTTGGCATGCTCTGAAAATGAGTCGTTTAGTTTGTACCAAGACATATGGGACAAAAGAAAACAGCTACTGATACTCTGACATGCTCAACAAGTCAGGCACAAAAGTTGGCCAAACCATTGGAACAAAAATGCTTTATATCTTACGGGAAAAAAATATTTCCCCCTAATTTTATTTTGTAAGCATTTGGATTCTTTCAGTGTTTCTCCAGCAGCTAAGCAAAAATCTCATTGGCATTCTCACGATTTATGGTTTGATCCACATATGTTTCAGTCAGCAAAGATAGCATCAAGCAAAAATGTGCTGTGGTTAACAAAACATGAATTACTGGGATATGCAAAAGAGAAAGTGTTGCACATATGCAATTGCACTTTAGTGATCCTTATTTTCAATGTGTGTTAGAAATTAATTTTGGTGGAAGTGTATCACAGTTGCTGATAGCTGTCTGATTTATGCATACGTTGTCTTGCCAATGCAGCATCAAGCTGTAAAGAGAGTGTTTCTTTGGTCAGTATTTCATTTTCATAAGGGCTAACATTAGCATTAGCTCATTAGCAGGATTATAAAACTTGAAACATGCATGGTAATAAATCTTCTCCAATTACAAAGTTGTAAAAGCATCTTACTGGTAATTTAAGTTCAGTGGCTCACACACTGATTTGAGAATCCATCCTTCTTTGTAAATAGAGCAGAGACTGTGTAAGGCTGGGTCCACCTGCAGAGGGAGAGGTTGTCCAAGTGAAATGGCCTGATGGAAAACTGTATGGTGCAAAGTATCTGGGAACAAATACAGCTCACATGTATCAGGTGAGTATCTATATTTATTACCATGCACTTGCTTTTCAGATGTCTTTATTGTAAATTGCTCGTTTGGCTCTAGTATTAGAGTGGCCAGAATGCTGAAGAGTGGACTCTTACTGTAACTGTTACCACACTTTAACTAATACATAAAACTTTCTAACCCAGTAGCAAGTGTTGTGCACTCTTCGGGTGTGAGGTTTCACTTGTTCTTACAAAATCAAGAAAATCTCTTCTTTACTAAGAAGTCAGATAAACAGGTGAAACATTAAGATTGCAAGATAACATTTGTTATTTTCTGTGGGTTATTTACTTTTATTTTATATCAGCTAATTAGATGATTAATGACATAAAATCAAGTATTGGTATTTGCCTACAGTGAACCTGAGGCATTCTGTAAGTGGTTGGGAGCGAGGACAGTAAGAAGAGTATAACATTCATTTGTCTGAGGCATTTTTGAATTTATTAATCTTAAGGAGCATTTTATACTCAGCAAAGGCAAAAAGGAAATGAACAGTGAAGGCAAGGCTAAAAAGCTGACTTCTGGTTTCAGAGTAACAATTACTGGTTTTTTATGGGCTTGCCTTTGAGAAAAATCAGTCAGCAGCTTTGAGTACCCAAGTGAATGGTTGAAACTGCAATAAAACAATCACAATAATAATAGCACTTCTGAAAGAATGAGAATCTAGATACATTTCCTTTATATATATGTAATAATTTTCACTTATGTAACTCTTTTCATCAGGAGGCCTCACATTACTGTACGAAAATGGCAAATTTACTATTATATCTGTAGATAAATTAAGGCACAGGGAAGCTAAATCACTTGCTGCATTGACCTTCTCACTTTGCCAATGACTTGCAATCGAATTCAAGTCCTCAAATGCCTAAAGCCTTGAGCTAGTCTCTAAATCTTACCTCTTCCCTTATATTTAGCAGCTGTATTATGTTGTGAAGGTGGAAAGTTCTTTATAAAGTATGAAGATTATTTTTCTATAGTAACATTAATCTTCAAATCATTTAATCTTTTGAACAACTGGTCTTCTGAAGAGTACTGTGAGGTAAATTAGATGAATGTTGTTATCTTTCATATTTGAAGGAATCTGACATAGTCAAAACAAACAACTTTGTCTTATTTTAGACCTCTTCAGCAACATGATGAGACCAGTTTTGTTTAAGGAAAATGGATAAGCATGTGGAGGCTCAGCAAGATTTAGAGTTCCTCAGCATAACAAACATAAATTCCTGTAAATTGCCTTTAACAACCCCTATAATGGGGGAAATGACAAAGTTTAAAGATGAGAGGGAGTCCATATTGCAATACATGGAACTATAGAGACAAGCAGGTGTTTCAGTCTGCAGGATGAGAGAGGAGGCTGCCATGTGGCTACAGATTACAAAAAGTTTATGACAGCGAGGGTGCAAGGTTAACTTCAAGACCTATAAGTAGTTCTTCCTCTGGTCTTTATAAACAGTGTCTGAAAGCTCTCAGGACGCACACACACACACAAAGGTTTATTTTCTTCTAGTGTGATCTGTGTTGCACCTTTGAGATTCTCTTATCCAGTCTTTTGTGTGATTTCTTAGATCTCATATGGCAAATCTGTTCTCATTGAAAAAATCTGTGAATTTTCCTCATGTTCATCAGACATTTGTACCAAATGTGGGAGTACTTGAGCATACAGGAGGTATGACACAAGGCATCAGAATTTGTGTCATACAGTTTGACATTTGTAAGCCAGTATCCTACACAGTCCCTAAGCAGAGCTATAACAGCCGAATGAAGCAGGTGTTCAAGTGAAATTGTTAATGTGATCTACATTTGATTTCTTGATGATTTCTGATATTGAGGTTCACAATTGAGTTAGAGTTTATTAAATTATCCATTCACTCCGTTAGTTGCTTTCTAACAGCTTTTGCTTTAATTTATTATGTTCTTATAGAAGAAAATCCCAATGAAGATAGTAACATGTAATACAGACTCAGTATGGCAGCAGAATCCAAATAAAACAACTTACTTGATAAAACTGATGATTTGAAATGTAGGATCTGCCATCTGAATTGAATTTGAGCTATTAGAGATGGTGGGCTTATATTTTGCATGAATCATGATACTGTTGAAAGTCTTAGAGAAGCTCTTGTTGTGTTTGCTATCAAGTGTAGGCAAATTATTTCCAGTGTGATATGCTGGATTATAACTGAAGAACTTCCAGTTACTCTTCTGATAAATGTGCAATGTATTTCATACTGCAAGCGTGACAGATTCTCTGGTATGAAGCACTTGCATCCTACTGCACACTGTGAGTAAAAACAAAGATACTGACCGTTTAAGAGGAGATTTTCTTATCACATGGAGTGGCAGAGTTAATTTCCTACCCAGTATTTTCACCACGGATACAAAAAACATTATTACCAACTCTATTGTGCAAGAACATTACCAAATGTGTATTGTGCAGGAAAGAGCAGGGATAGCAGAAAGACTGTTGCTGCATCCTGGATTGCCATCATTTAATTAAAAAAGCTTAAGGCACTTCAACGTTTAAGTTCCTCTAAGATACTGGTAACAGAGTAGGCTTATGGGGTTAGTAACAGGAGCAGAGAGGAGTAAGGATGACTCCTATGACTTTGTTATCCATCTGTGTGCTCTATGCATTTTAAATGCATTCCAGATTTGGGCATCCCTGTTAGCTGCAGTGAAAAAATTGTTTTTAAAGAAGTTAATAGATCATAGTCTTCATCCTGGCTTTCAAGAATGGATATACAGTATTGGATTTTTCAGCTGTTCACATATTAATCTGACATACTCAGCCATGGCAAGCTTTTAATTTGAAACTAAAAACCCAGTCCATTTACGAGTTCAAATGCATGCTTTTTCAGTTTTATCTGTAATAATACTTTTGATAAGTCAGTGTTCTCTTATGTTTGTATTTATGCTTATTCTTCTAGTCAAGTGTGCTGTTGTCATTCACATAGTCTCATTAAATCACCTGAGGATGTAGAATGAGACTTCTAATTTTATACCAAACTTTAAATTATAGTTTCTGTGGGAGCTAAACTGCCATCACAGATAATAGCTGGAATTCAAAACTGTTAGATGAAGTATTAAAATAGAGGAAAAAATCAGCAGCTACTGAAAAAGCTTAAATGCTTCAAAGCCTCAGCATTTTAACATTCCTCACACCTAGTTACATTTCCTTTCTCATTTTCTGCTAACGGGGTTCATATTGGATTAAATCTAAACCTAAGCATGATAAAGCTTTTCATCTTCTGAACAGAGCATTTAAAAGAAATTCCATCAGATTCAATAAAATTCTGTTAACTGGTATTTCCTTAGTTGTCACTCACACTTTCTTTTGACATGGTCTTCCTCAACCTTGAATCATGGATGTTAAAATTAATTTTTTATTTATTAGAAGCAAGTAAAAAAATTAGAGACAACTAAAAATGATACAAGGACATTTTAATATGTCACTCCTGCTAAATAATGTTGCCTGTCTTGTTACTTGTTCAGCATTCCTAATCTAACAAGTTTTACTTTATTATATATGTGTCAGTACTGATTTTGAAGCCTCTGCTTAGATATTATTTTCAATGTAACTATGTGTTGCAATTCATAAAAAGTAACATTTTTTATGTTTCAGCCTAGTTTTGTGCTAAAACAGCAAAATGTTTGTGTGTAAGTCTTCTTTGCTAACATATGTATTTTTATCTGGAAACACTTACAGGAACTTCCTGCAAGAGTTAATTATTATTTTATTTTCAAATACCCATTTTTTCAATTAATTGGAATTTGAAGATGGTTCTCAAATAGTAATGAAGAGAGAGGAAATATATACACTGGATGAAGAGCTTCCGAAGAGAGTAAAAGCACGTTTAGTGAGTATTTGCTGGTGCTAACTTTATTTTATATACATATATATATATATATATATACACACGTATATATATATATGCTCAAAATGCCAATAACACAATACTTGGATTTATTCTGGATTTTTGGTTTAAACTGACTCATGTTTTGTAAAGTCTGTGCTATTAAGAGTGGCTAAATCAGCCCAATTAGGAGATGTGTCCATTTGCTGGTGAGATGGTTAGTTGTTCTTCCAGGCAAGTACTGTTGTCAGACATAATTCTTTTCTCCTAAAAGGCACATCATGTTTGATCATCTGTCAGATCAGGAATGATCAAGTTAGTAAACATTTAAATTGACAGACATTCTATTCTTTCAGTATGCTTATTACATGTATAGTTTTTAAAAAACTTCCCAGCTTCTCAGAGCTTTGTGATTTTAAAAGCCTTGAATTAATAAGCAGGCAATTAACTTCTTGTAAGAAACAATGTAACTGATCGAAACTCATTAAAGTTGCTGGCAGGATTTATCAGCATTTCACTAGTCTTTGGTTTAAGACCAAATATTTGCTCCTTTTTTAAAGTTTCCTGCTGTTTCAAAACACATCCACTAGCTATGTATGTATGTATGCCAAGTGGAAAAGTGCTGAAGCTCAGAGAGATCATAATACTTAAGAGGCTGAAAAAGGCTAACATACATTTGTTAGAGGAGATGGCTGCTTTTACCTGTGTTAAGACAGTTCTTTCTAATGCAAAGTGCACTGGTCAGATATTCTGGGTTAAGAAAACTTTTTGTCAGTGAATTAGGGATAAATGCACAGATCTTTCAGTGTCCTGATTAGGGTTAAGACAGATGTCTTGGAAAATGTTAAAAGAACCGTTTGATTATATTCAATGGGGTTTTTTTCTTATATTTGGAAAGCATCCCATTGCCATTTTTTTGTTTTTGAGACCAAATGGAAACAGCTTCTCTAATTAACTGCATGCTCTAAAGAATGCAAACTGTTACATTCTCAAGATAATAGTAACAGGATTTATGCTATTGATTTTAAAATTGATTTTCTATAAATCAGTATTTCTATTTATTTATTTTTTTAATTTTACATCATTAACTTCGTTAGGGAGTTAACTATAGGTTAGAAACATTAAACTTGGTCAGCTGAATAAAACACACCATAGCCATTGCTCAGACCTTTGCATGAT
Source organism: Corvus brachyrhynchos (assembly GCF_000691975.1). Taxonomy (NCBI): domain Eukaryota; kingdom Metazoa; phylum Chordata; class Aves; order Passeriformes; family Corvidae; genus Corvus; species Corvus brachyrhynchos. Next base: position 1,500,774 of record NW_008237890.1, read on the forward strand.
TTTCTACTAGTGCCTCAAATTCTAGAAATATGTAAGTTAGTCCTCAAGGCATGCCCAAGACCTCCTCCCCTCCTTGCACTGAACACAGTGCAAGTTAAAGATAGCCTATGATACTGTTTTTGTCTATTGAAGTTAAAACACACCAGTTCCTTCTAAATGATGTTTTTCTTTATCTTGGGAATTTTTCCATAACTCTAGCAGTGAAAGTTGGTCTGAAGTATTCTGCCTCTGACTTTGTCCAAACAGCTTGCTGTTTTTTGTCCCACTGCTTTATTAGATTCCCAGCTGGTTTAAGTTTGATGACAAGTGACCAAACTGTGACCCTGATCCTTTGCAAATTAGGCAGTGCCCAGGTTTCTCTTCAGGCATCCATGACGTAGTACCTCGTATTTAAAGCTTCCCTGAATAACACAAGGTGGTGAATACAACAGGATACTGCTAGGATCAAACCTGCCCAACAGCTGCATCACTTCCATAGCACTGTTTTCTCACCTAGAATTAGCATGATTGTGTGATACCTGGATAAAATCCAGACTAACAACAGGTGTTAGTTACATGTTTCCAAGCAACACTACAGATGTAGAGAATTAAATACTGAATAGGACCTGCAAAATATGGAAAGGTAAAAATTGTGCATATGTGTAATTAAGGTCTGGTTTTAGTCTACAGCTTCTGACATGAGATTTGAAGACACATTTTATGGAGCAGATATTATCTTGGGAGAGAAGAAAAGGCAGAGAGTATTGAGTTCTCGTTTTAAGAATGAATATGTGGATGATCCAGGATACCGCACCTTCTTAAAAAGCTCATTCCAGAAGAAATGCCAGAAGGGACTATAAAGCAAGCGAGAGAAGAGAGAGGGTTCTTGATTAAAAAGCATGCAGCATTATTTGCAATTGGGTTTCCTTTAACTGAACACTCTGTTTTACAGTGAACTAATCCATGCACCAGCCTTGTAATCTGAAGTACTTGAGTTCTGATTTCTTTAGTTACTGTATTTAAGAATTTGTAATATTTTGCATTATAAAACTAGGGTGAAAACCAAGAGAGATTACTAAATGATACACTGAAGTTTCAGTCCTGCTCTCATTGAAATAAGTGGTAAAATTCCTTTGAATTTTTCGATTCACAATTCTGAGAAGGAGACGTTTTAGTAAACAGATAAAATGTCAGTGGCTCACTTTTTTCTGCACATGGGAAAGGATGTTAAGTTCAAGAATAGCAGTTTTTATAAAACATTTTTAAAACAAAAACAGGTATGTACAGTACTGAGACAAACAAAGGCTGTACTTACTTTGTACAGTGCTTTTACATTTTTATGTCACTACTGTTTTCAGTAGGATTGATGTGGACTCAGCTATTGGCTTACATATTTTTGGCTTTAAAGAGAACACAGCAAGCACAGCACAGCAAGGATATTTTGTATATTTAAAGAGACAGATTTTGATGGTTATTTTTAAACATGTTTTTCATAAAGTCTATTAAAAATACCTACTTGTAAAATAAAATAAGTTTCTTTCACTATGTGTATGCAAATTAGAGTTTAAATATATATGCTTAACAGTCTAGTTTTGAATGAATATATTATGGTTTTTATTTTGAGATAATGTTCTAGCAAGGTAATAATGTTTTAAAATAAATACTTTACTACAATTGCAACATTTTTCCTGTTGATGTGATTTTCAACCCTGTTGTTTCATACCTATAGGAATCATGATTCCTATAGCATAGGAATATGCTGTATTTTCCTGAACACAACAGAATATACACACAGACACTCACATAGCTTAATGTTAAAATGCAGAGTTGATAAGTACTGTACTTCAATTTCTTGTCTTTCTATTTCTCATCAGTCTTTGGGATCTTGACCTTTTCAGATGTTTCACAGAAAGCAGAAAGTCTGAATTTGTCTGAACACTTGGGTATGTGAACCTAGAAGGGAGCTTTATCAAAATGACATCATCTGTTTCTTGTAAATTGGACAGTCAGCAGGATTTCTGACTGTCTGCCACAGGAAAAAGAGCCCTCTCAAAATCCAATTTATATCTGAGCACTGCTGTTTCTAGGGTTCTGCTTCCAAAAAACAGAATACATGGACCCAAAGATTTTTTCTGTGCAAAACCCCAGTCCTTTATATGCTGAGGTATACAGATCTTTGTTTCACTGAAGCCCTTGCATGATTATTCTTATTTTTTCAAGTGGACAGTAAAATCCTTTTGATTGCTATGTGACACCTCAAATGACAGTGTAAGTTTTCTGTGTTACATTAACTATCTTTTCTTGTACCATGAAATCACTCAGAATCCCTTTAGTCTAAGAAATTGCTTAGCTGTGACAGTTGGAATGTATATCTAATTGATAACACTTTCTCTAAAGGCACTGGTTTTGGTGGATGCTGTCTGGCATATTTCGGAGTATCAGGGCTCCTTCTTTTATTGTAAAGAAAAGATGAAAACTAGTGATAGATTTGCAAAACGCAAGATTGCTGCTGCCTTCTGCAGTTCTGTGCAGCTAATGATCATGTTGTGGGGGGTTTGTGTGACTGGGTTTTTGTAGTGGGGTCTACAGGGGTGGCTTCTGTGAGAAGCTGCTGAAAGCTTCCCCCCTGTCCAGCAGAGCCAATGCCAGCCAGCTCCAAGACAGACCCACGCTGGAGCAGGCTGTGCCTGATGGATTGCACCCATGGAAGAGTGACACACATTGCAGCAGTTCAAGGACAGCTGTTGTTGCCTATGCATGAGCTCACACTGGAGAAGTTCATAGAGAGCTGTCTCCTGTGGGAGGGACCCCATGTTGGAACAGACTCCTCTCCCTGAGCACTGGGAGGAACAATGTGTGATGAACTGACCATAACCCCCATTCACTGTCATCCTGTACCTCTGGGAGTAGGAGGAAGAGCCCAGGGGAAAGAGGGAGACATGGGAGGAAGGTGTTTTTAGGATTTTATTTTAGTTCTCATTATCCTGCTCTGATTTTTTTAGTAATAAATTCCGTTAATATCCCCAGTTTGAGTCTTGTTTTACCTGAGATGGTAATTGGTTTGTGATCTCTCCCTGTCCTTAACTCATTAACTTTTTGTTACATTCGCTTCTCCCTGTCCAGCTTTGGGGGTGAGTGACAGTGGCTTTGGTGGGTGCCTGGTAGCCAGGGTCAACCCACTACAACTAATTACTGAAGCTTAGTTTCAAAATACTGTGTTCTGTGGTAAGAAAGCTTTTATACTCTTCCATTAAGGTTCAAAAAAACTATGGCATTATTAAATGGTTAAATACATATTAAAATATTTTGTAATTGAATAGGTGATGCTGTGTGGTACAAGAGAGGCTAGAAATCAAATGCATGTTCTTTTCCTGGTTCTGATATGACACCATGTTATGACACCGTGAATAAACCCCCTCATTTCTATAGAGTGGATCCAGCATCTTTCTTTTCAAGATCCTTAAAATTTGTTGACTAACGGGTTGCAATTTTTTTTTTAAATATTCATGCAAAAAGTTGGCTTGTTTCCCCTTCTACCTTTCATCAAGAAGATCACTGTGGAATTTCTCAAAGACACTGAAATTAGTTCTGACCTTTGTAAGGTACTAAGAAAGGTACCTGAGTGAATGAAAAGTGTAGTGTCATCATTGCAGTTTCACACCTCCTGTTTCAGGACTCATGGTCTTTGCAAGCTGGATTGGCTAAACAACTGGCCTAGAAAGACAGTTCCTGTTCCCTTACAATTCCTCAAGAGTCTTGTTTTCTGTTCCACAACAGATATTGTTATGGACCTTTCAGGTATATGAGAGAGAGTATACACTGGTGTGCAATGCTCTGGGAAACCAGAAGCTTGCCATGAACTGAATCAGGTAGGTGGACACCAAAACAGGGCTGCTTATTATCTGTGTAACCAGTTCCCAATAGTCAATTTCTCACTCCATTAAAACCTCTCCTGCTGTTAGAGACAGATACATCTTTCCTGGTGAAAAAGCATGTCACCATTCATGACCATTTCATTGACATACACAGTGACTGTATGAGGAAGAGTGCAGTAGGTAGGAAGAGTCAAGCCCTTTTAAAGACTGGCTAACTGAATTGGCATGGTATTCCTAGGATTAAACAAAACCCCAAAAGCACCAAAAAAACCCCACAAAAATTGAATGTTCATAACAAGAGAGCACAGCATACCCCAGGATAGGACAAACCATTTCTATTACCTTATACGTACAAGAGCGAAGCAGCTGTTCTGTGTATTCAAAAATCCTGAAGGTCATGGGTGAGTACTGAAAGTAGTGGTTTGGTCAGGATACATTGAAATTATTCACTCTCATCTGAAAAATTTCAAGGAAGAATCTGAAGTACTTCAGTTTATGCTGGGCTGTGAAGTAGAATGCATAAATGCTATGACGTTGATTTCCACAGCTATAAGCAAGGTCTGATAAAATCAAATTACTAGAATTAGATAAAAATTAGATTACTTCTTTTGAATCCTATTTGCTATTGTATTACTGTAGCAAAGCAATTTTATTGATGCTTAATAGGAGTTCTACAATATATTGTGTTGTGCTATGGTGGTTAAAAATTTTCAATTAGAGTAATAGAAAAATTTTACAAAATATTTTTGCTTTGAAGTTTCTTTATATTTTCCAACTGTGATGCAAGTGAACAGCAATGTTTTCTGTCTTGGTTTTGAAAGACAGGTGTCTGCTAAGGAAGGCAGAAGCCTCCCTTGAAGTGGCAGATGTAACCCCTTTCCCTCAGAGTTACTATAATTTTGAAATCAAGGGCCTTTAGGCAAAGATGTGGGAAATAGGAAGAACAGTTCTTTACTATTATATATCTAAATGTGTATAACCAGTCAAACAAACAGCAATAACTCTGGCAGTAACACAAACCCA
>NW_008237890.1:1506232-1519648 GCF_000691975.1 Corvus brachyrhynchos
CACCCGGGCCTCCAGCGGGGCAGGGAAGGCGGGCCATGGATCCTGGGATCTTTCTCCGCAGAAAGAAAAACGGCCGAAAAGCACCAGCAGCTTCTCCCTCCTAGAACGCCGAGAGCGAACTGACCCCACACCCAGGTGAAACAAAGGAGTAGCCAGGCCCACCCCACCTCCACTGGGCAGCTCTTTTGTCTTTCTTAAGTACAGCCATTTGTCCCCTAGCAACATGCATATGGGAAAAAATTCCTTTAACAGGAAAAAAAACTAGGACTGAACTAAACCCCCAACATTTTGTAACAGAGAACTTAATATGATATCCTGATATTTACAAGCAAAATAGAGCAATGTAAAAGCTGTGCCTTCTTATGCAGTTCCACTCTTTCTGATTTTGTGAGATGTTTTCCAGTGTAGAAGACATTATCGGGAGAAATAACTGCTAAGCTAAATTCTGCTTGAATGATCTAAATAACGAAATATTTGTTATTTGTGCTAAATAACAAATATTTCTATTTGCTATCTGTGCTTCTCAATATAGCCATCTCTGTTTAGTGGCACAATCTTTGTTAACTTTGACAGTAGATGAAGGCAAAATTATAATTTCATTTACTGGTATGAAATGCTGCTTTTTCTTCAGTCTCTAAATTTTGTAGTAGTTTTTCTGTTTCTTGTTAGCCAATTGAAGTATTTGATGCCAGTGTTCAACAGCATATTAGTAGGAGAGAAAGCTTATATAGGGCGGGCAAAAGGAATCTTTCCTGCACATGTGCACAAAGGGCATACCCATCTCTTTTTAAAAACTGCAGAACTATCTGATAGATTTATCATACATTTTCACATTTCAAAAGCCATCTCTGAGGCTTCTAGTCTTAAATTCCAAATGCCTTAGATAGCATTTTTCTCTGACACATCTAAGCAAGAAGAAAATGATGATGTTATGGTAGGGCATAAAAGTTTTACTGGAATTCATCTTAGCTATTGTATATACAGTCTACTTGGTTATAGCTTCACTAACTATCAGACTGAATTGTCCTACAGCCATACTGCTGTTGTTCTCAACACTTAAATGTATTTCCACTATACTTAGATTTGTAGGCAGAGCTGGTAGCTGCTAAAACTTAGAGCTGCTAAAACTGTAAGAGCCTGTTTTGAGTTACTAAAAACTTTGGCAATTTAGATATCCTACAGCTGAAATTTTTATGTGCTGCTTCATGTCTGAAAAAGTCAGGAAACTTTACCTCAAGCAGTTTGGTCTTTTGGAAGGATTTTGAAGAGGAGGATTAAGGATAAAAAAGTAGTCGTTCTTTCTGTCCCAAAGTTTCACAGGCATTTATTTGACAACCTCTTTGGTTCCTTTGTGAAACAGGGACTTGCTCGTGATTGACTGAAAGAGTGATTCCCATTAGAATTTAGAGGTAGGTTTGTGAAGTGTTTCTGTAGATGTGCTATCATTTGACTGAGCTGTCATAAACTGGTCTGTGACTGGGGCTCCGAGGTAAAGTCTTGGAAGAACCTGTACCATGTAAGGGCTCGTTCCACCAGGGTGCCCTTCTGCAGTGATGGACTGGGCTGTGCATGCATTGCCACCACAGCTCAGCGCTGGCCTTGCCAGCCTTGCAGTCTGGGAGAGCCTTTCGTCCTTTTCTTGTTCACCCTAGTTACTACAGTGGAACACAGTGGCAAGGTCTTGTTCTCAATGGCCTAATAAAGTTGCTGTTGTAGTATAGAAAAACAGGATGGAAAATAAAAACCTAAACAAGAAATATAAGGAACCTAAACTGCTTCAATACAAAAGTGTAAAAAGTTGGAGGCAAATATGGAGAATTCATGGAGCTGGAAGGAGAAGAAACAGGGGTACCAGCTTCTTAAAAAGAAATCTGTTCACAGTCTCTGCAGAACCCAGGATGCCTGAGGGGGAAATTTCTTGTGGTATAAGCAAATAGCTGTGAAATGTACCAGCAAATTACTGAATGACTGCCTTTAGGAACAGCTATTCCTGATGCCAATTACTGCATGAACTCAAGGAGCAGTCTGTTCTTCTAAGGATGTGGTCCTTCTATACAGATGGAAAGTCAGTTATGTGGGATGAGATTTTAAATTTTTTTTCCCATATTGGTTACTAAAAAAACCCAGGTTTTGTGTTTGAGTGCTTTTAAATTACTATGCTAGAGTTAAGGATGCAAAATATGAGGTATACAGCCAATGCCAAAATTTTCCCAGAAGATACACAATGCTTGAAACTTCTTCTTATGTTCCTTACAGATTCAGTCACAGAGGAACTGTAGGAAAGAATCACCATAATGACTCTGGAATGCACAGGAGTTAAAAGCAAGGAAGAATAGAGATGAGGCACTGCATTCCCAAAGGTGTTTTTTTGGCACAGTACTAACATTTGATCGCAATGTCATGCTACATTACTGAGGAGGAAAAGCTCAAGGAACAATGTAACAGAACAAAATTATCTTTGAGAAGCTTCCATATCTGACGTAGGCCACTGCAATCCACATCCTCCTTTCTCTGTGGGTCATATGTAGTGTACGCGAGTAGTAAAAATGCTGCTAACCTCAGACCAGTGCAGGTGTGGCAACCAAGGGTGACTTGCATGACCCTGTTATTTTTCTTCAAGTCCTATTAGGTGAGTAAAAGCAGGAACAGATGAATTCATACTTTATTATTTTTTAGCTGGAAAGAGAAAGGAGCAGAACAGTTGCCTTTTCCTGTTGGCATATTGAAATAGAGGTAAGATAGATTTCTGTGCTAAATCTCTCTTTTCCTTATTTCAAGTGTTCAGTCCTCTCAAAGGAAGAGATGGAACCACTCTGTTCTCTGCTTATCTAGTTTTGTATTTCCCACTTCGAAGTCTCCCACCAAAAAGCAGACTAAAATGAGCTAAAATTCTTCCAGCTCCAATGACACAAGTACAAAAAAGGATGGCTTCCTATTATTCTGTGACAACCATGTGGGGCCAAGATGCAAGGGACAGAGGTCTCTGGAATGGGAAGGAGTTCAGTGTCTCCAGGGTGTCTTCATGCTCCCTCTGTGGGTTTTATCTATCCAGTGCTTTAAGACTTGGCTTGAGACAGGCAGAATATGTTCTGCTTCACTTGTTCATGTATAATGCCAGTATGGTCTGTAGAGAGGGAGCAGTGCTATCTCAGATAACAAAATGGGTACTGACTGTACTGCATTTTGGAGACTACTGAGTAAAGACATAGCTACAGGAAACAGTGGTGCTGTAGGCTAAAACCAGAAATCATCAGGTTCTCAATGCTCTTACCCTTGTCATCCACTGAAACAAAGGAACACAGAACAGCATATTGTAGCAAGAGCTCACAACTCTGATGCTATCTTCCTGGTTTGATTTTGGGAAGGTGTCATAGGTAAGCAAGCATAGTCCCGGAAGGGACGTCCTTGCTAAGGGGTGCTTACAGTTTCCTCTGGGAACTGATAGAACCTATCAGCTGGCCAGTTTGGATATGGACAATTCTCTAAGCCACTTAAAGTTGTGATCACCTCTGTGATCCACATTTAAGAATAGGCAAACTCCCCCTCCAAGCTCTCTCTCGTTTCCGGCGCTGGCACAGGTGGCTGCAGGCCCCGTGTGGGGGCCAGCTATGATATATCAGAGTATCCTGTTGTAATTTCATGAAGATATGGGGGGTGGAGTGTTCAACTCGTGAGCAGAAGCACCTGCGCTGAGATAGGCAGATGCTGACGCAGCTGTAATTTCATGAGAAGTTTGGACAGGGAGAGATGGACCAGATGAGGACTTTTTGCTCCAAATGGGAAAGGAGAAAACCTCAGTCCGTAGAGATGAACCAGATGAGGACTTTTGCTCCAAATGGGAAAGGAGAAAACCTCAGTCCGTAGAGATGAACCAGATGAGGACTTTTGCTCCAAACGGGAAAGGAGAAAACCTCAGTCCCTAGAGATGAACCAGATGAGGACTTTTGCTCCAAATGGGAAAGGAGAAAACCTCAGTTCCTAGAGATGCTCCCAGAGATAGTCCTAACGATGAAGATGATGAAGACCCTTTGCTCCCAGGGAAGGAGAAGGGCCTCTGTTTTTGTTTCTGAACGGCTCAACCTTAAAATTGTACCCCAAAAAACTTCAAGAGTGGACCCTCGAAAGCAGTTGCGGGAAAAGCTGCAAGTCGGGGGAAAGGACTCACACGCAGGCAGAGAGACTCCTCTTCCTAAATGGACTGAACAATATTTGGAAGTGGGCGGCTGTCTCGTTGTGATAATGTTTTCATAGCATGAGCAAGAAGAGACTTCTCTTTCTAAATGGACTGAACAAGGTTATTATGGAAGTGGTAAACAGACTGAACATCTTAAGGGTTGTCTTTTCACATTGTCAGTGGGAGAAGGGAGGAAGGTGGGGGGAGGAGGAGAGTTCTGAAGGTGGTATAATTTTTTTTTCTTCTTTTAGGTCTGTTAATAAACTTCTTTATATTCTTTCAAGTTTGGTGCCTGTTTTGCATTTCTCCTAATTCTTATCTCACAGCAGATAAACAGTAATGAGTATTTTGGACCAAACCACTACACTAAATTGGTGTTTCTGCCCGGTTACAAACCGAACCCGCAACAGAAGGTCTCCAGGGACCATGTCTTTGCTTAGAGAAGTTAGTGAATGTGAGACCATGTAAGCTGGTTCAGTAAGAATATTTGAAAAATAAATGGAAGGTTCATTGTCAAATAACACAAAGAACTACATGAATGAAATTCTTCAGTAGCTCCTTTGGGCCAAGGTAAAGTCAAGGAGAGGCTACATGAGATGGGTGCCGTAACTGGAGGTGAATCTTTGCAGAAAGAACTTTGAGCTGCAGGATACCCCTGAGACAGTGGCGTAAGTATCACTGTGTGCTCAGAGAACAAGCGGGACCAAGACACAATCATGTGTGCAGAAATTTTTCCCCAATATTTTGAAACACTAAAGGAGAATTTAAATCAACTGTTGAGCTTTCCAAGATCCTTTTTCCCAAAGAAGGTGGATGTCTGATATGCAATAATAGTGTTGCGCGCTACAGCACTCTAAGATTTTGGAATAATCAAAGAAGATTGTTTCTCAGGAAAATTCACCTGCTATTTGACTGGGCTTCCACTGCTGGGGTTACTGACAAGTGCTGTAGGGGTGCCTATAAACCACAACCCCCACCCTATACAAACATGTGATCTGAGTGCATTACTCTCAAGTTTCAGCACTTTGCTCTGTGGCACTCCCCCAAAGCTATTTAACTATAAGGCACTTCATGAAAAATAAACAAAAAATTCTCTTGCAGATATTTCCTTGTGAAGTGTCCATCAAATAAACTGCTGAGATAGTAATGAGAAAATTCATGTCAATTAGTAATGTTTTTAAAAGACAGGAGAAACCAATTGAGAAACCCCAGGAGGGTAATCACTTGCCATCTGAATTATTATTTTCATGATGCGTTTTAAGAGAAAGAACATGACAGCCGCTAAAGGAGGCCCTGGAGGAACACAATACTGGTATGTCAACACAATTGATTTCTCAGTGATTCAAAGCAAATTGTCTTAGTGGCAAGTTTAAAAGTTTCCAGTTGAAAAGACGCCACTTCTGGGCCAGTGGAGGGTCCTACATGGCTATGATTGCTGGGCAAGGAGCGACCAAAAGGGTTGGCGCACCTTACCAACTTTTTTTGCCTTTTTTGCCATTTTTTACCAGATGTGCTGGGATATATCACAGGTGTATTCACTAGTTGCACAACTTCTCTGTCTTGTCTTCTCCCCTTCCTTGCCAGTCTTATGCCTTAAAGGATGAAATGATAGTTCAAGTCTGAAACATGCACATCTCTACTCTTTTCATCGTGTTGTAGTGAAAGAGCAGCTCTGACTCCATGGCAAATACTATTGCAGCAATTTGTATGACATGTCTGACAGTGCTTTAAATGAGGAAGGTCAAAAGTTTCCATAGAGAGTAACACCAGATTTTTCAAATGGAGAATGGAGGCCGAAATTACTTGTTAAATGCTGCGTAGCACTAATGTGAGAGCTGACTGAGTGAAAGCTGCAAGTTTTTGCCCAATAAAAATTATAACAATACAGCAATTATAGCTTAGTTCTGCTATGAGAACAGTCTCTGGCATCCCCTTACTGTTGTCAGGCCATGAAATCCATTTTCTCTAGTGAATTATGTGGTATTCCCTATGGCAAAAATACTGCTTTGCATTTTGCTCCATTTCTTTTTATCTGGATTTTGTGTTTTATGCTTTGCATATAGCCCTTAGCCAATATAATTTCCTTGCTAGGATCTCTCCTTTCCTGTCTGGTACTCCCTTCCCCAGCAGTTTTTAACATGTGAAGGGCAAGGTAGAACGGATGACTGAAAATATTCTTATCTTCTATACAGCTCTGTACGTACTCCTCCAGTGTCTGTGGCAGACTCATCTTTAGTTTCCATAATGAGCTTTATTTTCTCCTGCCTTGTTGCATAGTGAGTTAAGATTTTAAGTGTGCATTACATGCTGTACTCTTCCCTCTGAATCTTTTAGAATTTGTTAGGGTGTAGTTCTGGGGTTAAGGTTCAGGCCAGAGGGAAATACCTCAAGAATCCTTGCTAAATCAGTACGCTACATGAATATCCTTCTTGTTCTACTTCTAGTTTTTCTGTGATAGTATACTGCAAGAATACTGATCCATAACGGCATTAGAACTAATTACCTGGCAATTTTTATGTAAAAAATCAGTTTTCTAAAAATTTTGTAAACAGCATGTATAATTAAAAGGTGGATTTTTTTGACATTGGTTTTTTCAGCTTGATATGAAAATATATCCAGAAAAAGTGAGGTTTTCCTTGTTACTTTCTATCACAGTACTTCATAAACTGAATTTTACCAAATTTATTCCCACATATCCATAGAAGGACCTAATTCTAAAGCAAATTTTTCATTAAAAAAGAGTAACAGTAGAAAACCCAAGTTCTGTATCTGGACATTTGGAGCAGCAGCCTCTGAATGTAAAATATACTTCTAGGTGTATATTTTCAGATAGAACTTCAGAAACTCATCAGTAGTGTAACCTTTTGAAAGATTACACTACTTTTGAAAGTTACACGATTTTTGAAAGTCTTTTAGCAGCTTCCCCAGAGAGGTAATGGAAGCTGTGATGGCATTCCATTTGATAGTGATTTTGTCATTAGCAGTCCTTTCAGAAAAGGAATTATGCTTAGTGACAAATGGTCACTTTTGCAGAAATAGAGCACTACTTTAACTCCAGTTTCTTATTTTTGATTTGTCTTTACATGTAAAAATGCAGTAAATTACTCTCAGATGTGAGATCCATGATACGACATCTGAAGTAGTTGAATTTTTAATTAGACATACTCTGCAATGTAACACACATCCTTCAGTAGTAACCTGCATACTTTAACCATGCAAGGCAATTGTCTGAGTACTTCATTTCAGGCGGATTGTTTGTGTTTTATTTGATTGTGTTGTTTGTTTGTTTATGGGAAAAGAGCTGGCCACTGCAGAAATTAAGAGAACTGTTTGCAAATGAAATACAATGGATTGCTACAAAATTGGGTATCTCCTTTTGCTCTCAAGCTTTGAGAGCATTGAAATAAGAAAGCAGGAGGTGATCTTATAGCACAGCACAGGCTGTACTCAAGCGTACATTTCTGAAGAAATAAAATAATGCATAGACCATAGAAGGGAACCAAAGTATTTGGACTGAATGTTCACTGGATTTTAACTAGAATTTATGGATTCATAAAAGACTCTCTGTCTGCAGCAAAATTAATTCTGATAATCTGCTTTTGAAGCAAAGTAAAACAAGGGAATGCATACGCTTCTTAGTCCTATCTCTTCTAATAATGTTTTCGTGGGGTAGAATGGGGCATTTCAAGTTTATAAATGGAAAGTAATTTTTTCTTAAATGACTGAAAATGCACATTCTAGAAAAGAAAGAATAAGGCAAAGTAATTCTTAATGGTTCTCTCCTTTTAGACTAGCTGGCAGATGCAACCATCAATTCTTTAGTCATGTAGGTTTAGTGAGAAAATTATGAGAAAATGACAGTAATCTCAACTAAGCCCTACAGAACCAAAGAATGTACTTAAAATGCATATTAAAAAACAAACAAACCAAACAAAAACTCCACACCTTCAAAAAGTTGTCTTGTGACAGATAGATCAATGGTCATTTAATTTTGAATGAAAGCCTATTCCTGTTTCATTTTTTCCAGGCAATATGGAAACACATGATTTAGATAATTTGTGGCTTCAGCTGAAATGCTGAAAATAGTTAAAATGGAATGAAAATATCCCACTAAAGTTCTAAAGAAAGTTAAACCTCCTCCCTTGGTGAAGGGTTTAAGGCTGAAGTCATAGTGGCTGGTACTCATGATGAATTGGAAGCTGTCTTCCTTGCAGTGGCCTGTCATCACTCTGCTCTCTGTTCCCCTTGTGATTTGATTGTTGGTTGACTGGTGGCATGAACAAGATACCCCTTGATCTCATTGGGATTTAGTAAGTTTGGATGTATTCTTCAATGAAGTACAAGGAACATAGTCTTATATAAAAGCTTTTCATAATCAAAAAAAAAAAAAGTTTTTGAAAACCTAATTTTTAAGCAGACTTTTAGCTTAAACAGTCATTGAGGCAGTAAGTGCTTCCTCCCCACCAGACTTCCAGGGACAGCTTCATTGTTGCATTTGGGAGGAAACTACCAGACCCTGCTCTATAGTTAAGTCCCCAGTTATGGTTGATTTTTAATAGTTTCTTTGGTTTTTAAGCATTCTGGCATCAAATCAAACTTTTCTCATTTAACAAGATGTGGCTCTCTACATTTGGATACAAAGTTATTACAAAGATACAGGGAAGAGAGGGAGCTGCATTCACCGAAGGAGAATTTTTGTTCCAAACTTAGTTAGTGTGAGGATGTACTTGTTCCCTGGGTGAATAGAAATCCTGAGCAGTTAATCATGGATAGTGTGACTGGAATACTACTTTCCAAGGGAGAATCCTGCCTAAGGAAGCCTGGCTGGATGTTAATAGCTGTGGCTTGGCTTTGCTGGCAGTTCCTGTGCTAATTAAAGTAACAACATGAAGATTTATAAAATGCACAACAAAGTCCTAAACACAGACACCAAGGGGGATGGAGATGATTTTAGTTCAAATCACACAGGCTACCAAGACAAGCTGGTAATAAATGACCTTGAGAGATGCAGTTTTAGTCCCTTGTTTTTCCTGCCAGTTGAGGGACAGCTCTGTTAAAACAAACAACGTGCTGTGATATGCATTGTGAAATCTCTGTTGCTGTAGGTCTTTAGGAAAATTTTAGACCAACATCTGTCTAAAATAGGCAAGGAATAGCAAGAGCTGTTTTGGGGCAGGAAGCTTCTTTCTGCCACAGTTTTGTGCCGTAAAAAGGATGGGTGCTTCAAAAACCTCAGACTGAATATGGCTAGTTATATGTAAGCTTTGATTATAGGGTAAGGACTACGGAGCAAGTTACTGGTGGTCAGAAAAGGAAAATATTCTTGGTACTAACATTAAGAAGACATTTACCATGAAATTCAATTTTTGGAAAACATATGGGTTTCCATTTTATCTTCAAATGAAGTCTGTTTATGATGACTCTAGTTAAAAATATCCAAAGTTTTGTTTGTAAAATTTCATTGTCCTGCTAAAGAAGATGCCTGTATATTAATTCTGTGTAAATAAAAGTATTCTGTCAGGGGAAAACAATCAGGAGATAATATATTTCAACTTTAATATGGCTGTACTACCACAATGCTACTATCTTGAATTTCAAATTAATTTAATGGAGCTCTAATGAATAAAAATTATTTGTCCTATTGTAATTATAATCTCAACTGAATGATTTAGCAAATTAATATAATGGTAATTGCAGTTGACTTGATCTTTCTGCAACCTGAGATTCTCAGCTGCATCTGTCCCTTTCCCATTCCCCATGTAAAAGATGGTGAGTAACCCCAGAGAGTGGGTATTGGAGCTGCTCTTTAGTGCTGCTTACTGTAGCAGTCTCATTGCAGAACAAATTGCAAAGCTAGTGAAATGAAAGACTGAAGAAACAAGCCTTTTACTGGAGGCAGGGTGGAGAAAAGTCAATGTTAATAATTGCACAGTGCTGAATACCTTTTCATACTATAAATAAAAGCAGTGGCAGCATGATTCATTTGATACTTTGAGAACTGAACCTTGACAATACTGGTTATGAAATAAATACATGAGCTCAGAGAGTGGTTCTGGTCATCTTTGTGGAAAGCATCTTTGTGATTTAATTTTCACAGAGACTCTCAGAATGGTTTGGGTTGAAGGGACCTTTAAAGATCATCTAGTCCAAGCCCCTGCCATGGGCAGGGACACCTTGCACTACACCAAGTTGCTCAAACACCCATCCAGCCTGACCTGGAATGTTTGCAGGGATGGGGCATTTACAACCCCTCTGGACATCCTGTTCCACTCTTGCACCACTGTTATTATCATATGATGTAGTTTTTCCATCCTAATCATAGCAATGTAACAATTCCTCTGTTCTTCTCTACTTAGGGACACAAGCTTGGCTGCATTTAATGAAGACAGGTGTTAGAAGTATGAATACATATTTGATGTGTCACATGATTTCTTAAGTTTTCAAATGTTACCTTCTCATCATTTAATAATTTAATAAATCATTTAATATTAATTAACTCGGGAAGGAACAAGCCTCCTCTACCACCCAACCCCTCTAGCCTGCAAATATTAGCAATGCCTTATTGCTAATAAGAGCTATGGGAGAGCTGTGTAGAGGGAATAATAACAGGAAAAGTATTTTTGAAGTTTGCGGTACATCTCCGTTTCTTTCACTGTTTCTATTTGGACACATCATAAACCCTCTGTGTGTTATGTTTTCCTTTATTTATCAGATCCTTTTTCTAGTGTGACATAATCAACCACAGCAGTGCTATGCAACTGCATGTCCTGCCTCAGACTCATCTGATCTTTGATTTGCTGGCAAGCAGAGAGCTGTTCTCTGTTCTCGCACATGCAGTGAGATCACTTCATTAACCTTCCTTACTGATTCATTGGAAGGGTGCACTAGACCTGGGGCTGTGTATTATCAGTCAGGAAGTTTTCCAATTTAAATCCTGAGAAAGTTGGATATCTGGAAGCTGGATGTGTCAGTCAGCGGAGACACCCAACAAGGAATTCCTAAACATACTCTGACTGTCAAAACAGTCAGAAAAGGAGATAAGGAGAATGAAGTAATACTCTTTGTGGGGGTTTTTTGGTTTGGTTTGGGTTTTTTTTTGCATGTACTGTATCAATAAATATGCTTGAAAGAAGTAAAAAAGAAATTTTGCAGTTAGGTAATGGCTGTGCCTTCTGTTCTTTTCTAAAAGGCAGGCCGTGAACCTGAATGTTGCTTGTCTTTCAAAGTGAGTTTCGTGGTGTACATATAACCTCTAGCTGGGCTGGCTTGTTTATCTTACATGGAAGTAACTAAGACTTTTTGCAATTATGTAACTTGCTAGCTGTGGGGGGGTTTACAACACTGTTCTCACAGAGCACACCTTGCTCTTGTTACTATTTCTGCACCACTGCTGCAGCTACTGTTGTTCTCCATAGAAAATAAATTTGTCTGAAGCAGAAAAACCTGACTACTCTTTGTGTATGGAATACCACAGTAAGATGGTGTGTTGCCCCTCCCACCCAACAACAGAATTTTGCCGAATATTAGAAGGTATGACTAACAACACAAGCACAGAGTTTTCATGTGTCGTTGGCCATGTTTTTGATTCATTGCTTTAGGTCTGTGTTTAAAATCTCAAAAGATACATGTGTGATCTGTATATTATCTGAATTTTACCTCATTAGATTTAGTATGACAGAGGAACAAAGCAGATAAAAGAGCTTCATTTTCTCTTCAATATTTCCTAAAATCATCAATAAGAAAGTATGACAAACATGCACAGACAGCAATAAAATAAATACAAGCAAGGGAAAATGTTGCCTTCGATACAGTGACATGGATTTCCTTTTAATCCTGATGCATCTTTTCATACCCTCCTTTGACTGCATCATTTCATCCTCTCAGAAGATATAACACTGGTACCTGCAGTGTATTGCTGGTTATACTTGGAACCAGCTGTGAAAGTAATCATGCAATAACAGTAGGCTCTATTCTTTCAGCTGCCTTCATGAGTAATTCTGACACCTTTCTAGTACTTGACCAGTGCACTGAAAATTTTTTTTTCTTTTTGTGTATTTGATTTTATATGGCCACCCTTTGCTTTCCATGCTGTTTTATCCTATCCCAAACACCAGAAAGTCATATGTTGGTTTCAGATGGGGAGACCACTGACTTTTTGCTGATTATCTGTACATGGAATAGGAATGGGAAAGATGAAGCAAATCAGTTGGAATTCCTGAACCTTCCTGGGTAGCAAAGTAAAAGATAATGAACACACATTTCTTTGTCCTGTGCCACTACTAATTGATACATTGCAGCATGGAGACCAGTATTTATAGCATAACCAGCTAATATGATAGTAACCATCCACATGAAATCAAACCTGAGCAACTAAAAAGCAAAAGGGAAAAGTTCCCATCCTTGCTGCTTCCTTTGTGCTTAGAGGTCTTGCATAGAAACAAGGGATCTGGTTTCAAGGAAATACAAAACAAAATACCCAGAGGCAGATGGGATAAAACTTAAGAACATGGAAAAAATAAAAGGTTTTGTTGGGTTTTGAGCATTTGAGTAGGTAGGCGTAAATAGCATATTCATGCAAATGAAAAAGAAATATTATAGACCTGAATTTCCCTCAGGCAAGTCTATTCTGCAGGCAGAGAGAGAGCTGAGAGTAACACTTGTGTTGGAACAGTTAGAGAAGTTACACGCATTGCTCAAGTTGACAGAGCAAAGAACTCATAGTGTCCTGACACACTCTCCTCTCTATGTCATCTGGACTCAGGGGATTCAGGGGGATTATGTAGTGTTGCCAAGGAGAAGATGCCCCATTCTGGCTACAGTTCTGCTAATTTCTAAGTTCATTCTATCCTCAAGATAAATTTAATGCTAGGAGACTTTGGTTTGTAATGGAAACATGAAAAGAAAGTGAGACATGAAAAGCAGAAGAGAGCCTTTACGCCTGGGATCTGCCATAGCTGGCAGGGTAAACTCTCATTTGGTCCAGAAGCCTGAAGGCAGACCCTGAAACCCTGAGTAAATAATAGACACTCACTCACCGCCCATCTCAGCTGGAAGGTATCTGTAAGCAGAGGTTTTTACCTACACTCCCCACATAGGACTGATGTAGTTTCTTCTGAGCTATCAGTCTAGCAGCCAGTATGGTTCCTGAGAAAAAAGTGTAGCTTTCTTACCAGCAGATCCTGGTACTGGGGAAGCAGTGCTACATACAAGGAGTGCCAAAGTAATTAATCCCTGAAACAATA
>NW_008237890.1:1519682-1525394 GCF_000691975.1 Corvus brachyrhynchos
CTCTTTCTTTCTCTTGCATTCTGAATGCTACACTCTGCAAGAATCCAAATCACATGTGGGAGTTTTGCTTTATTTTCTGTGAAATTCCAACAATTCCTCTCTGGAAGTTCAGTAAATCCTCTGAAGCAGTTTGTATTGAATTGCTGCAATACAGTGATTCACAAAGCAATTCTATTTATGGGCCTGATCAAAAGTGCGTTGAAACTGTTCCATTGATTTCCATGGGCTCTGAATCTCTCCCATAATAATTAAACATGGCTACAAAGCATATTTTTTTTTTCTGGCATTAAACAGTGTTTTACTCTTTTTCCCAAGACAGATCAATTGCATCTCTTTGTTTGGAGAAATAGCATACTTGCTATAGCATCCATGGTACGTAAAACTCCTGCTTTTAAAGATTTATCTCTAGCAATATGCCTATGAATTTATTAACCAATCCACCTCTGCCTGCCGTTCATGACAGGAAAAATATTCACTAATTTTCCAAAGAGAATCTATCAGAAATGAGGTTTCATGAAATCAGAAGAATTTTTTTCATTGTGTTGGCAGCCTGTCACCACAAACATGGGCAAAAAGGTTTGGTGTTACCTGATTTTTTATAAATGGACATGAAGTCAGGAGATATTCCAAAATGTCTGAAAGCTGAATGTTCTGCAGCTTTGAAAAAACCACATCATTAAAGTTCATGTAGTTCCACAGTTTATGATTCAGTTCAATGTAATGGAGTTTACCTGTCTGTGTATAATGAGTTAGCTAGGTTAAACCCACTAAGAAAGGAACTACAGGATGCCATAGCTTATTTAAGGAAAGTCTAGCTTATTCACCTGTGTCAGATAAAGTCCATGAATAGCATGCCACTTCTCTAAAGAAGCCACCTAGGAATATTGGAGGGTAGCATGCTGAGAAAATGGTTCAGTTTAGACAGGAATTTCATTGTTATTGTGCTAGTCCTTTCATGTAATAAATGAGAAAAAAACCCCAACACAAAACCACCAGGTTTTATCTTTCTGTGTCAGACTCAATTTGATGGAGAAAGCTACCTGAACTGCCAAAAATTAATCACATCTGCAAGATATTTCACTCCTTTCTATATACCCAAAGGGACTGTACTGCTTGGACTACAGATGGTGTACTAAAACAATACATTTAATTTCTACCAGCCCATTAGAAAGGTCTTTTCCCTTTGATAAGGCAGGTATCACGAAGTGTACTGTTAACACTGCATTATAACATGACCTGTGTTTTTGGGCTTCGTCTGTGATTCAGAACAGGAGCTTTGCAACCACCATGGGTGGAAATATAGAAGGACAAATAAACATGATGTTCATGTTACCCCTACTGATTTTACTAGATTCTTCCTTTCAAGTCATGGCAGTAAGTTGAAAAGGGGTTAACATGGAAAGACTAGTTCAGTTAGAGATACCATTCACCATTCCCGGTGAAAATTCATATGAGACTTACAGCAAAATTCTATAGCTACAACTCACAAACTCTCTCAAGCTGCTGGATTCAGGTTCTAGGAAAAGCTGTAAAGTAAATTAGATTTATGAAAAATCATGTTGATCAGGAAATATTTATGGTCATTGGCTCAAGGACTGAGGTGCCCAAATTGTCACTGGGCATATTGTTGGCACCATGAAGTCCTGTTTTCCCTGTTAGAGCATTTCTGGCTTGTCCTGCTGTGAGGCTTTTTCTTCAGTCTTTGTTATCCTATATAATTGCATTTTTATTTTTTATACTTTGTAATATCAGAACAATTTATGACACTATTTTAGTTGGACTTTTCTGTGCCAGCTTGGCATGCATATCCATAATCTTTATTGTTGTAAAGAGGGCTATGCACATGTAAGAGGACAAAATTATATATTTTTTCCAATAATATTCTTCTTGGATGTTGCATTTACCTCTGCAAATTATTAGATGTTTTCTGCTCTATATGTTGAGCTGTACTTTGCTGGATAAAATCTCATGGTTTTTAAACTTTCAGGGCATTAGATTTTGTTGTTTTCCATAACTATGCCTCCAAACCAAAACAACAGAGAAAACCGGTGATTTATATGCCCTTCAATATTTTGGCCCTATGGCTGCAGGTATGAAAAAGTAAATACAATTCACTAAAGAAATCAACTCACAATCGTGTTTTAATGCTAAAAAAGTGCTGCCAATGATGCTACTGAGCAAATGATGAAACATTTCAAAACCAAGTTATTCGTAGAGTTACCCAACTTTAATGTCCCCAAAGCTTTGGACAATGAAAACAAATTCAATTGTTAACCATGTTTATGAAAATATTTGTGAAACAACTTAAAATTGTTTAAGAGTATTTTATCAGGGAGACTATGAAATATTGTTAAATCAGATTTAAAAAAAAAGATAGTAGAGATAGGAAGAATAGGAACAAGATAAAATTAATTTTTAAGACTCGAGGCAGATAATGCATAAATGTGAAGTGGTTAAAAGGCACTGCTCTTGGGTTTCTGAGTCTTCCCAACATCCAAAATGATTATAGTTTAAGTAATTGTTGCGACTAACTTTGCTTTATGATGTATTTATAAAGAAGATTGCCTCAAAAATGCCATTGTTCCAAAGTTCCCTATGTACTCCAGAAGAAAAACTAGTGTCTCTTAAACTTTAAGAATTTAATATTGAAGAGAATTTCCCGAAGTTTTTGAACCAGGAGCATTTCCTTTTATTAAAAATACATTAACAGATAATGCGCATTAGTGGGATTATTATTAGTGGGCTGGAGGAATGTTTTATATAGTTAAAAAAATGTTGACTTGTATTGTGTCCTTAACAAAATTTGCATATTGATGAAAAAAGAATAAAAATAGAGAAAAAGACAAGTTAGAAGGGGAGAACTTACATTCAAGGAAGTGTAGAGGTTTTGTAAAAAGCAGCCATCCCAAGAAACCATAGGCACTTAAATTTCTGTTTAGAGATGTGCAGGTGCAGTAAACTACATCAAGTGGCATAGCTGGGTATGACTTGAGTGGTCTCTTCTGGTAAGCACGCACTACTGGCAGCCACATTCCTCCTCAGAAAAGGGGCACCAGGACATTCACTTTGAAAGAAAAATGAAAAACTCCCTAAAGTTTGCTTAGTCTGGGCCTACTGAATTCTTCATTGTCCCTTCCACTGGGCAGGGAGGCTGCTCCCCTGGGTTGACAGTAACTCACTTGGGAAATAATTGCTTGCATGCTTTGAAATACCGTTGTGCTAACATCAGCCAGCTTTTAATACTCTTGCTCCTGCAAATATTAAATTTTGAATTTTGAAATGTATTGTGCAACTGGCACTAAGGGAAATCTGGCCCAGTTTGCCTTGGATTAGAATTTGTTAGACAGGTCTATTTACCAAAGGACTTTTGAAAGAAAAATCTCATGAATATTAAGATCCTGCAGTAATCAGCTCTTTTAGAGCTAGGATTTCAGGTTACCTAAGGCTTACTGTGTTGGTTGATTTGCTAGGCAGATGTGTGTGTGGTGACAAATACTTTTAAATTATTTGAGTCTTTTGTGCTTGATTTGTCTTTGTAGGTGGATCTTGTCCCTACTTTTCAGTTGGGTATTGGCACCAGATTGAAAAATGCATCAGGAAAAAAAGGAAAATACTGGTGGTATGTAGAAAGAAATGAATAATATGAAAAACAACGCTGGGCTACAGCAGAGCAGTTCCTGCAATGATCCTTCTGGATATACTTCTGCTAAATAAAAATCCACATGTTAGGGCATCTTTCTGAATATTGAAGCATGCCTTCCCACAAAAATTTGTCTAAATAATTGGTCTGTAAATACTGATAGTACTTTATCAGTTCTTTTCATGGCAGGTTAAACAGGAATTATGTTTTCAATTTACAGTATGAAACATTTTCACCTTTCCTTTAGAGCCGTATTGGTGTTTGAGCTTGAGGGTTTGGTAATTGCTTTGGGCTGGGGCATTTTAATATTTGAAAAGTCTGCTTGACAAGATGCAGAAAGTTGCTTAAAGCTGAAAAACCATTTAGAGAAGTGTATCAGAAGAGAGATACGTGGCAGGCACCCTGTAGATGGACGGAGAACCTTCTTGATATGTATAATTTACACACTGCTTTGGATTTCTCCTGCATGTGAAAACCAACAATTTTGGCAGTAGAACAGCATGCTACTGTCATGGGAACTGAATTAGTTCTCTACCTGCTTTGATATGCTGGCTAATAAACAGTTTCCAGAACTGGAGGACACACATTTAAATGTTGACTTCGCACTGAGAGTTAACAATTTCAAATGCATGATCAATCTGCGTATTTATGTGGCTTTACCTAAAGGATGTAATCAGTTTAAAATGTGTTCCCCATTATGTGTCTTAAACTAATAAACAGACAATTATGTATGTGCTAGTTTCTACTGAGACAGTTTTTGCCAGATACTAAATGACTGCTTTGCATCTGTGGGACAGAGACCAAAATGCAGTGTTGCAAGCCTGTAGATTACTTTTCCCACTAAAGGATCAATTTCCCTTGGAAAAGCAAATGTGTAAAGAAAGGCTTTTTTTTTTTTTTTCTGTATCCTACCATGCACTTATTAGACTGTAGTTCATAACTGTTATCGGTATCATCTAGAGAACTATTTTAAAATTATCCATCATATATCAGGACAAGTGAATAAGTGTTTGGAGCAGGTTGTTACCTTCCTCTTGTGTAATACATTCTCCACGGTCGTGCCACTCAGAGACCCCTAAACATTCAACGTTAGCATCATCTTAGCTTTATCCCAAAAGATACTTTGTAGAACTATGTGCATACTTGATTTCAGACCTGTATGGAGGGTTTATGCTTGCATTTTTCTGTTAATTGTGTTGTTTATTGTTAACATGGAACTGAAGCATACTGTCTTTGACTTACAGGTTAAAAGAATGAAATTAGTTTATCATGAATTGTAGAAAATTTCAGATGTTTTTGGCTAAGTTTATTAGTTCAAAACTAAGTGGTCAACAATGAACTCTGCTCAGATCTGTTGTTTTAACGGTAGGCTATTCACTTTGAATAGAGATTTGTGTAACATCACAATTTCAGGGTAAGAATTTGTGAAATTAATTAATAAAGATTGATTCTCCATGTGAGAATCAGGTTCATGTCAGGTTTGCAGTTTTAATCCCTTTACCATAATGTAGCACTTATTTTATTTATGTGATGCAGTTTTTTGTTCTCTTTAATGTAAAATACAGGACCTAGACATATAAAAATGTAGCAAAAAGTCCAATTGTGCCTCTGGAAAAACAAAGGGGAATGCAAGGAAATAAAAGAATTTTGGTATTTGAAATTTTTTGTTATCTAATTTTAATGTTAATTTAAAAAGAATATCTAAATTTTAAAATAATAAATCTTAATAGAAAAATAATATCTAATTTGGAGAAAGATCAAATCTCCCATCTCATGAAAGAAATTTTTTCTTTCAGAGTGGAGGGTATTCCACTACTACATAGTCTCATACAAAGCACTTAAAAGTGTTTTTATTACTTGCATACTTGCATGCTTTCCAAAAGACAATCATAGAATCTAGGATCATAGAATATCCTGAGTTGGAAGGGACCCACAAGGATCACTGAGTCCAGTTCCTGGCTCTGCTCAAGACACCCCAAGAGTCACACCGTGTGCCTGAGAGCATTGTCCAAATGCTTCATGAGCTCTCTCAGGCTGGTGCTGTGACCCCTTCACTGGGGAGCCCATTCCCT
>NW_008237890.1:1525691-1529527 GCF_000691975.1 Corvus brachyrhynchos
TTATTCCTCGCGTATCCTGTGGCCCCCAAAGCTGCCCCAGCACTGGCGGTGAGGCTGCCCCAGTGCAGAGCAGAGCGGGACAATCCCCTCCCTTGCCCTGCCATGCCTGATGCCCCCAGGACATGGGTACCTTCCTGGCTGCCAGGGCTAATAACATGCCAGAAATGGCTGCTGAGAACTGTTTGACAGACACACATAGTAGAAAGCGATAAATTCAATTTGTATTCCATTTCAAGGAACGTAGTTACAGCTGACTTATATTGGTCTGCTGCACAAATCTTGCTTGATTAGAAAGATAGTTTTATCCACTGAATATCTACCTGTTGTTATGCTACCCGCATTCTCTATCAGGGTGGGTCTAAAGTTACTGGTTCAGAGATTAATCAAGCACTGAAAAAAATGGCTGGAATTCAAGTTCAAGTTAGATTTCATATAGAAACTACCATGAGGGTGTTAGTTTGCATTAGAAGAAGTTCTTGTCTCCTCATTTGCCTCCTGCCGCATCCAGGATTTAATATGAGCTGTTGTTTACTTGCAGCCTTTGTACTGAAATGGGGAAACTAGCTGCAGCTGTTGGCAAAAGCTTGGTTTGGCTTTCATAGCTGCTAATATTCTTGATGATACCAATGTTTATACATCTTTCAAGTCTAGTGTTGTTTCAGCTGTGCTGGAAACCTGCTCACTGATACCAAGTGACAGGAGATAGAAAACTGCCTTCAACTATAGAGAAATTAAATAAGAACTTAATTTTTATTGTTCATTACCAGGTGCTTCATTAGCCCTGTGAATATTTGGTCCTTTGTGTTTGGAGATTTAAATGGCTTGATCAAAAGAAATTTACCATTGTTTCTGACATCTGAGTAGTATTCATGTGCTGATGGATTACCTGAGCAGATTTTAATCTCTAACCTATCTAGGCTTTTAGAAAACTGATGTAGGAATCCATTTTTTTCTCTGTGTGAATGACGAAACTGAAAAAATGTAGAGACAATAAGCCAGAAAGATCATAAAGGGTTTAGGCAGCTACCTGCCACTTTGGTTGTCTAAATTTGGAAGTGCAATCAGTAGCTGCTGCTTAGCCTTGGAGCTTCTGAAAGTATGTGGGTAGGTAATTCTTAGATCACCAGGAAAGTTCTGGTAGGACATAATGAGAGAGATTTGCATTTATAAACATCCCCATTGGTGCGTAGCTAATGATTTTAAGTTAGGTTGTTTTGTTCATTGTTGTATGCTAAAGTTTCTTGAGAAGAAAAGAAGGCTATAGAAATATTTGCTTGTGGGATCCACTGGTAGAATTAGCAGCAGGGAGTAGGTTAGATGCCTGCATGTACAATAAAACAGGAATATTCTCCAACTTCTCTGTCTTGAAAGGGTGTCCGTACTGCCCCATAGCTCAGATTGTTCAAACCTGAGAATGGAGACAGAGTGTTGACCACAGAGTGCTTTCTTTATGTGGATTTGCAATAACAACAACAATTCACAGGAGCGAGGCCCTTCCTCTAATATGTGAAAGTAAATAGCCAGCTTATGGGACACAGAATAGTTATCCTGGTGTCATTCCATAGCTGGACATCTATCCCACCCTTTCAACTATATCCCTTAAGAGACTCCTTTTATTAATCTTATGAGCGTGCTTTACTTCAAACCTCTTTGTTAACTTTCCTGATGAAACAGCTTAACCTCAGCACCAAGCCTGCCAGAGTTCAAGGAGAGTTTGGATGACACTCTCAGGTACATGGTGTGATTCTTGAGGATGCCCTGTCCAGGACCAGGAACTGGACTCGATGATCCTTGTGGATCCCTTCCAATTCAGGGCAGTCTACGATTCCATGACCAAGGGAAAAGCTGTTTGGATCACTTTTTTTTTGCAAACATATCTAAATTTTAGCACAAGAACATATTTTCATGTTGATTGTTGTGTTATAAATGTGATTTGACTTCACAAAAATATGTGAAGATGCACTTGCCAAAAATACCCACCCAGCATTAGAGGAAAATTTGGACTTAGATTTTGGTATATATTTTGGCTCACAGTGATCCTCAGCTTTGAATGTATCCTATCTAGTGTGCTGGTTTCAGCTGGGGTAGAGTTACCATTCTTCACAGTGGCTGGCATTGGCACTGTGTTTTGGATTTGTGCTGAACAGTGGGTTGATAGTGTAGAGATGTGTTTGTTATTGCTGAGCAGGGCTTACACAGAGCCAAGGCCTTTTCTGCTTTTGGTACTGCCACACTGGGGAGGGGACTGGGGGTGCTTAGGAGCTTGGGAGGGGACAGAGCCAGGACAGGTGACCCTACCTGGCAAAAGGGAGAATCCAGACCATGTGGTACCATGCTCAGTGTATTAAGGGGGGGTGGGGAAAGAACAAAGAAGGGGGGAACATTTGGAGTGATGGCATTTGTCTTCTGAAGTCATCATCATGCATGATAAGGCCCTGCTTTACTGGAAGTCACTGAACACCTGCCTGCCCATGGGAGGCACTGAATTAATTCCTTGTTTTCTTTGCTTGTGTGCGTAGCTTTTGCTTTCCCTGCTAAATTGCGTTTATTTCAACCCATGAGTTTTCTATGTTTTACCCTTCCCATTCTCTCCCTGATCCCTCTGCTGGGAAGTGAGTGAGAGGCTGTGGCGGACTTGCCTTCTGGCTGGGGTTAAACTACAACACCTAGTTTTGCCCAAACACTCTTAATTGAATTACTTTACATAAAAGCATTAAGAAATGAATTTGGGGAAATAAATGTGGCAATGCTCTAACCGTTATAAGAATGACATAGCAAAACCTGAAAATTTCTGTGTGGTTTTTGCAAATAATTTGATTTAAATTCCAACTCCTCTTATTAGCTGGAGAAATATAAATACAAAGTGTAATTGGTGAGATAAGAAAAATGCTACAACTTTGCCTCAAAAACAGTACTTAAACCAAACCTTCCCCAGCCAAATTGAAAAACACGAGCAATATATGTAAGTTTTAACATTTATTTTAACATAGCCAGTCTGACAAAGAATAATATGCAGCTTGATCTCAAGATTGGAAAAGCTGCAGACAAGAATAGGAAATTGAAATCAGTTTTTCAAAGAGATGTGTGCACTCAAAAAGGCAAGCTCAAAAAAATCTTAATATGTATCATATGTGGTGTCACAACTCTTCCCTCCCTTCACCCCACACAGAAAAGCATGTGTGGTTTACATTTTATGTATTTTTTTTTTTTATTAAAATGAAAGCTCTGCAGCACTGAGTCTATTATCAGAATGAATGGATTCAATATCTGTTCAATGATGTGTTCAAAATGAAAGCAACATCGTTAAATGTCAAAGATGTCATCAGCACATTTTACTTCTTACCCGAATAAAACAGGCATTATCTCCTCAGGCACCCGCGAGGCTTCCTCGCTCGCTGTTCCCGGCTGGAAGGTGGCGGTGGGCGTGCCCCGCCAGAAGGGGGCGTGGCGGGGAGCCCACCTCCGAGGAGCACGCACAGGTACCGCTGCCACTGCAGACCTGCGCCCGTGGTTGTTAAGGCTGGGATCCTGCTGGATGGCTATTTAAACACGGATTCTGTCCTGCTTCTGCAATGGCAGGCCATTAGCTTCCTGAGCCTTTCTTTCCCTCAACTGGCATAATAAGGGAATGACTGCAAGGGCCTGTTAGCAGAGGAAGAGTGCTGACTTGTAGCCCTGTAACAATATCCAACAAGGGAATGTTCTAAACTTCATCTCCTGGAAGTCTCGTATCTGTTACATGCCTGGAGCTATTACCCACTAAAGGACTTCACATTTTTGAATACTTAAACTGAAAGAAACAGATATGGGAGAAAATACATAAATCCATTATTGCA
>NW_008237890.1:1530290-1547354 GCF_000691975.1 Corvus brachyrhynchos
CAGGAATATCTTTCTGCTTCAGGCAGAGAGGATAAATTGCCACCAAAGCGATACAAAGTTGGTTTGATTATTTCATTGGATCAAATATATCATGCTGTCTTGAAATCTCTTTGCTTTTAAGTCAAAATTAAAGAATTTTACCATAACCATATTAGACACTATAATTTGCATATTTTTCATCTCAAAAGAGACTTTTGAAGTTATGTAATTCTTAAGTATTTAATTGTTCTTCACATCATTGAAATATCAAATTATATCCAGAAACAGAGAGGATTCTCCTGCTAGATAGGAGTGATTGACTCTCTATCTGACAAGAACAGAATTCTTGTGTCAGGGAAAGAAACAGCATTAAGAAAGTAACTCAAAGAGCACCAGCTCTTATTTTGTTCAACACTGGGGTTTGAGCATTCTTTTTGTTTGGAACTAAGAATGACAATATTTTGTGCTTGCACAAAAAAACAGTCATTGACTTAATACTAATTTATTCTGTAAGATCACAATGGTTCTTGCTCAAAAAGGGTGAAAGCCTCATTCTGCATGGATTTCTTTTGCATAGCTTATCAGTGACATCTTGATTTACTTGCAAATGCAGACAAAATAATTGGCACAGCCGGGGGATATGGGAACATTCGTAAATTAAATTCTTCCTGCTAAAATTTTACAAGTACAGGTTTAAGTTTGTTTTAACTATAGAGGATTAAGAAAAAACAAAAAAATCCTAAACCAGCAGGAAAGTTTGTGAAATCCTTAGTGCTTTCCAGATGAATTTATTTCGGCTTAACTGTTCTCTTTCTACCTAATTTTACTTTATGCAGGCTTGATACAACCCAGCAGTCAGAAACCGTAGCTGTTTTGTTTGCAGTTAATTCAGCTCTTTCTCGACATTTTGCCGGTGATGTTATGGATGAGATCATAAATTTTGGTTCCAGGAACTAAGTGAGGTGCAGGTACCAAGAAGATGTTTTCTGATGCCAGGGTGTGAGGAAGAGTTAAATCTTTTTGACAATTCAATGGTTCCCTTTGGGTTTGCACAAATGGCACCTGTTGTTGAAGTCAATAGAGCTTACAATTTAATTTCATCTGCCTGCAAACAATCTCACTCATTAGGGGGTGAAATGATGATAGAATTCACTGAGGCATGCAGTTTCACTTTCTACAGGGCACTACGTAAGTACAGTCATCATTTTCAGTGAAGGGAGGCACAATTATCTTGGAAACTGATTGTAAAGTAGAAGAAAGGAAAAATATCTGGGAAAAACACCATAAAAATTCAGTCTCACTACATTTTTCTGCTAATGTCAATTTGCAATCTAATTGTTATATTTAACATGATACGGAAAAGTAGAAATCAGAAAAAAAAAATAAAGGACTAATAATACATTTTCTCCTCTATTTCAAAATGACCTCAGCAGTTTTGGAAAACAGGTACATGTGAATAAATACCTCAGTGGGGACCAGGGGTTAATTCACCCCCAAATTAATTTATTCGCATTGAAAATACCTGCTTCTACTTGCTGCAGCTCTTTAGGTGAATTAACCGGCCAGATAATGTGTTTCCTATATTTTAGTGCAAAGGGTGTGAACTTAACAGCATATTAAGCTAATGGGGCCCAACATTCCCTACCTCACATTAAATTGACTGACTTCCAGTTGGTATCCCAGAATGCTTTGCATCCTGCTAGGACTAACAGATCAATTTGTCAATGTGCCTCAATTGCTTTTGTGTCAGGCTGCTGTATGTCAGCTCCTTCCTCAGATGTTTGGCTGGAGCAAAAAATAATCTACCTGAATTAATGGGATTTAATAAAATAAAAACATTATCTTCAGTTTTCTCAAGAAGTCTTTTGCTGACTTTTTTGTATACATATTACTCTAGGTCAAGAACATTGAAGTTCTGAATTCTTATGTAGAATTATATATTTCTAATTGATACAACATGTATCTAGAGTTACAGTGAGTGACATATCACTTCCACAATACTGAAAATCAGAATAAAACTAATTTATACAAAAATTATTGGGTATTCTTACCGTTAAGATGTCTGTGGCCGTGCAGGTGGCTCCAGCCACTCTGTCTCCTGAGGAGAACTCAGACAACCAGCTGTGGTGGTCAGCACCCCAATTTAGCACATAACTCTGCAGTCCCGGTGAGAACCCAAAATGCCTTTGTTCTGCTGTTTGCATGTTTTCCCCTGATTGGTTAATGTTTTCCCCTCCCTGTTTTATGTACGAAGTTATGTATATTCATATCCCTTGCTTAATATGTATCAGTTCTAGAAAGTTCTTCGTTCCTTGACACCCTATTGGATCCTTCCCTAAGTCCCGCCTATGTGTTGTTCGCACTGGTTCCCTTGCTGTCGACCCCACCTACTTCCCTTTACCCCATTGGCTAAGATTCCTTTCCCCGCTATTCTGTACTCAGTATAAAGTCCCTGGACCCTGGCAGACATTTGGCTCTTCGTCCCTGTCTTTTCACTGCAATGAGCCTGCATGGAACACACACGGAGAGTCCCCTCTCTTTCTTCTTTGCCTTTGTGCCTTTATTCTAGCAACAGGAGCAAAGCTCCTGTAGGTAAGGAGCTCTACCCCTTCCTTTTGTGTTCTCAGCCGGGATTGCTGCCTTCCAGAGGGGTTGTAGCTTTGACCTCTGGGCTTCCTTTTGTTGGCACGCGAGGGGTGAACCCCCTTCAGCTTCCTCTCAGCTGCAAAAACCCCTCAGATGTCAACTCAGCCTTATGTTACGTTACACCTTCCCAGGTGATATGTTCCATAGGTGGCTATCTAGTGGAAACCTTTCAGTGCATTTGGAAGGAAGAGTGTGGAGATGGATGCCTGGGAAATCCTGAGATTTGGAAATAAGTCAGGGTGGGCTAGATGGTGAATTTATATTGTTTGCAGAGCAGAGATTTAATGAAGAGAGACAGATGCCCTACTGCAGCTCCACCATGTCTGCCTAAGTCTCCATGGAAAAAGTTTCAGAGCAGTTCCACAATACTTTTTTGATATCAGCTCCATGACAAATTCAAAGCAGAAATCTGTTTCTCTGCAGGAGATAGGAACCTAACTTGACAGCATCAAAATTTTTCTGCTTTGTCTCTTATCCTGTTCCACTATTTTCAGTTCATCATCACCTCCTAGGTGACAACCCTGGTGAATACAAATCTAAAAAGATTAATTTTTACTTCCTTAAGCAGTCTTGTCACCTCTGAGGAATTGTTCAATATGAAGACTGCTGTAATATGCTGGGTCTGGCTGGGATGGTGTTAATTTTCCTCACAGCAGCCTGAATGGTGCTGTGTTTTGGATTTGTGAATAAACCAATGTTGATAACAGTATCTTGGCAAATGCTCAGCAGTGCTTGTACAGCATTAGTTTCTCTTTTTCCTATTCTGCCTTCACAGAGTAGGGTGAAGGTATCCAAGAAGTGAGATGGGAACACAGCTAGGATATCTGAACAAAACTGACAAGAGGGTAACTCCAAATTATATAATATCATGTTGAAAATAAAAACAGAGAAGAGGGTTTCTCTGGGGAGAGAGAGATTGCCCAGAGACTGGCTGGACATTGTGGGAGATGGTGAATTATGGCATCTACATCTCTTGTTTTTTGGTTTTTTTTCTTCCTTTTTATTAAACTACCTTTATAGTAACTGATGAATTTCCTGATTTTTGCACTTCCTAGTGTCTCTCCTGTATCCTTGGAGGTGTAAGGGGAGTGAGGGGTTCTTAGCTACTGGCCAGAGTCTCAATGTTACAAGTCTCCCTAAAGCTCTGCTGTCTTCCACTGCTATGGTATGTGGCCCAATGTTTGTCCCGCTGCTGACCAACTCCCCTACCTTAACAGGACAAGAAGAGAAATATGATGAAAAATCTTGTGTGTTGAGATAAAGACAAGGAAATAATTTACCCAGTTCTGTCATGGACAAAACAGGCTTGACCTAGGAAACATTAATTTGATTTATAGCCAGTTGATATAGGTTTAGATAGGGAGAACCAAAGCCATCTTCCCAGGCTCAGCTCCAATCCATTGCCAACTCGTCTCTTCCAATGCTGAGCAGTGCAGGGGGATGGGGAATGGTAGGTGTGGTTGGTCCATAACAGTTCCTCTCTACCACTCCTTCCTCGTCACACTTCCTTTGCTTCAGTATGGGGTCTCCCCTCATGCTGTGGTCTTAGTTTAAACCCAGTCCTGTGTCGGCTGTCCATGGACAATGGGGAAATACCTGCTCCAGCATGCAACACCTCCTCCCAGTCATCTTTCTCTGTCCTGGATGTTTCCTCTTTCGTTTCTTACTCTTTTTTTTCCCCTCCTCCTCTGACTGTCTGACTTTTGCCCTTTCTTAAGTTTCTTTCCCAGAGGAGCCACCATCTTGTCTGTGGTGAATTTGTTGGAACCACGTGAAATGGGATGTATCCAGCATGGGGCAGCTCCAACCTCTCCTCACACAAATTGCCCCTGCACTGCTTGGGCATATGCACCCTACACAGATGTGAAAGAGAGACATCTCACATCCACTTGCTGGGAAAGGGGTCTTTGAATATGGCCTCTAGAAAAGGAATGTAAATTTAACTTGTTCATTAATTTACCCAAGTTATAACCGTTATAGGTTTATAACTATAATGAAAGTCTATTATCGCACTGTGTTTTCCCAAAACTGGATAGATATCTTCTGCATTTTCATTGCTTTCAGTTTTCTTTAAGACAGAACTTACAGCAATTGAAAAATATAAGAACCTTCTGGCATTTTAGGTCATAGACTGGGCCTGCTTTAACATGTTAATCATGTAAGGAAAAGTCTGTATTTCTTTTTAAATTTACCATTTTATCATTTAGGGTCATAAGTATTAAGCAAAGACAATTAGCTATTGAAATATCTTACCAACATTAGTATTGAATTATCCTAACTGTGGCAATTTTTTTATCAGAATTGGTTGTTTGTAACAGACATGCTTCAGCTTGTACAATAATTAATTTTGTGCCCTGTGTTACTTAAAATGAATCAACACTGTTCCCTTTTGCCCACAGCCTATGAAACTTCAGGGAAAGCTTGACTCCTGTGAATGCGTACACAATTTTTTTGTTTACTTACTGGAAGAAGACAGCAAGAGACAGCTTTTATCCCAGAATTGCTATATGGCTGTGATACTTTGGGTGATGTGCCTAGCTGGTAAGAAGCATAAATACCTCAGAGACTTCCTGGCTTGGTTTCCTGAATCAAGGAAACAATGTTGGGCAATTGGATTTATTACTTTTATATCTATGCTTTAGCATGAAACTTGGTATTAAATTCTGGACCAGAGTGTTTTAAAAAACAATAATCATAAATAATGCTCTAGACAATTTTTCTTTAGCTGTGAACAAGTCCACCCTCAAGCATATCAAAGTCCCTACAGAGATGGAAAACAACATGTTGAAGCTTAGGCTTCAGAAGACATAAATGAAAGGACAGCACATAAAAGTGAAAGTCAGGAGTAGATTTTACTGCAAAGATTACCTTGGATTAATTTTCTTTTAATTTTTCTGCCCTTTGTTTTAGATAAAGAAAAAAAAATTAGCGTTCATGGAAGAATAGGTACAAATAGCTCTAGAATCATTGTGCTGTCTTTAAAAAGCAGCCTACAGTCTTAATCCCACCTCTGTCCTGATATATTTGCCTTCTAAAGAGATTGCTGAAGTGCATGGAAGACAACTTTCTGACACAGCTGTTGAGCGATCCAACTAGGGAAGGCACCCCATTGTGAACAGAGAAGTATGCATGGGTGATATGATGGTTGGAAGCTGTCTTAGGCATAGGAATAATGCAGCCTTAGAGTTTCTGATTCTTGGAGTAGTAAGGAGGCAGATCAGCAAAACTCTTGCCTTGGACTTCCAGATGGCAGTGTAGGAGACTGGTTGCCTCCATTGGGAGGCAGTTCTGAAGAGCAAAAGTGTCCAGGAATGTTGGAGGTTTTCCAAGAAGGAAATCTTAGAGGTGCAAGAGCAGGCCATCCCCATATGCTGAAAGATAAGACAGTGGGAATGAAGACCAGCCTGGCTGAAAAGAGAGCTTTGGCTTGAACTCAGGTTAAGAAGGAGAGTTTATGACCTTGGGAAGAAGGGGCATGCAACTCAGTAGAACTCCAAGGATGTTGTGAAGTTATGCAGGGAAAAAATCAGTAGGGCCAAAGTCCAACTAGAATTTTATCTGGCTACTGCCATAAAACATCATTGAAAGTGTTGCTATGAACACATTAGCAGGAAAAAGGACACTCTCCATCCTGTATTGGATGCTGTGTGGAAGCGTAGTGACAAAAGATGAGGAAAGGGTTGAGGTACTTAATGCCTTCTTTGCCTCAGTCTTCAATAATAAGACAAATTGTTCTGTGAGGACCCAGCTCCCTGAGCTGGCAGGCAGGGATGGGGAGCAGAATGAAGCTCCCACAATCCAAGGAGAAATGGTCAGCAACCTGCTACACCACTTAGACACACACGAGTCTGTGGGAGTCAGATGAGACTCATCCAGGGGCACTGAGGAAGCTGAAGTGCTCCCTGGAGCCACTTTGCATCTTTTACCAGAAGTCCTGTCTAACTTGAGAGGCCCCAGGTGACCGGTGGTTGGCAAATTTAATGTCCATCTACAGGATGAGTCAGAAGGAGGACCCAGGGAACTACAGGCCTTTCAGCCTGGAGCAGATCATCCTAAGTGCCATCACATGACAATCAGGCCCAGCCAGCAGGGGTTTGTGAAAGGCTGATCCTGTTTGACCAACCTGAGCTTTGTCTGTGATAAGATGAGCTGATTAGTGAATAACCCTGAGGATGTTGTCTACCTGGACTTCAGTATTGCCTTTGACACCATTTTCCACATCATTCTCCTGAAGAAACTGGCAGCCCACAAATGTAAAGGGTGTGCTGTTCAACTGGGTAAAGAACTGGCTGTATGGCCAGGCGCAGAGAGTGGTGGTGGAGGGAGTTACATCCAGCTGGCACACAGTCACTTGTGGTATTCCCCAGGCTTCAGTACTGGGGCCATTTTTGTTTAATACCTTTATTGATGACCTGTACAAAGAGCTCGAGTATATCCTCAGTCAGTTTGTGGACGATACCAAGTTGGGCAGGAGTGCTGATCTTCTAGAGGGATCTGGACATTCTGGATCAATGGGCCAAGGCCAGTGGTGTGAGGCTCAACAAGGCCGAGTGCTGGGTCACAACAACCCCAGGCAGTGCCACAGGCTGGGGCAGAGTGGCTGCAAAGCTGCCCACAGGAAAAGGACCTGGGGGTGCTGGTGCCAGCAGCTGAACATGAGCCAGGGTGTGCCCAGGTGGCCAAGAAGGCCAATGGCATCCTGGCCTGTATGGCCATGAGGACCAGGGCAGGGATTGTCCCCCTGTACTCAGCACTGGTGAGGCCACATCTCAAATCCTGTGTTCAGTTCTGGGCCCCTCACTACAAGAAAGACATTGAGGTGCTGGAGTGTGTCCAGAGAAGGGTAACAGAGCTGGTAAAGGCCCTGGAACATAAGTTCTGTGAGGAGCAGCTGATGGAAGGTTGGAGTTGTTTAGCCTGCAGAAAAGGAGATTCAGGGGAGACTTTATTACTTTATTACTCTGCATATATGTAACCACCTGAAAGGAGGCTACAGCCAGCTGGGGATTGGTCTCTTTTCCCAGGTAACTTCTGGTAGGACAAGACATTAAAATGGGAAACATTTCTTCACTGGAAGGGTTGTCAAGCATTGGAACAGACTGCCCAGGGAAATGCTTGAGTCACCATCCCTGGAAATATTTAAAAATGTGTAGGTGTGCTGCTCAGGAACATGGTTTGGTGGTGACCTTGGCTGTGCCAGGTTAACAGTCAGACTTGATGATCCTAAATGTCTTTTCCAACCTAAATGATTCTATCATTCTATTCTGTATTATAGGTAAAGCCCACGAGACTGGGATAACTTCAAGTAGGTTACAAGAAGATGAAGTAACCTGCTTGAAGTTATATGGCAGAATTCATAGAAGAACGAGGAGCAGAATTAGGAACTAGATGCTCTGGGCATCAGAAGATTGGTGAATTACAATATTTCTATGCTATGTACTCTTCA
This sequence comes from Corvus brachyrhynchos, assembly GCF_000691975.1. Lineage (NCBI taxonomy): Eukaryota > Metazoa > Chordata > Aves > Passeriformes > Corvidae > Corvus > Corvus brachyrhynchos. The sequence goes on from NW_008237890.1 coordinate 1,538,362, forward strand.
CTCTCACTATATGTGATGGAAAAAATTGTTTGGTTATTGTATATTTATATTAGCATAATCTGATCAGATGGGTAAGCTTTTGAAAACAGGTGAGATCCAGGGATAAATAACTGGCCCCTAATTGGTAAACGTTTTTTTTCCATCTTTTTTTTCCCTTTTGCTCTTCTAAGATTATTGACGTTTGTGGATGTCACGTACTGAAAGCAGCAGGCATCTGCATTGCAGATAGGCACTCCTGCAGTGCTAGTCTGGGAGGAACATTTCCTCCAGTGTTATTACCAACCATCCACAAATTACTAAGAAAGTAATAGCATGAGGTGAGAGATGCTCAGTTTTGCTACTAAGCTTAAGGAATATTTGAAAGGAGAGGACACGGAGGGAAACTCCTCTGGAGGATCATATTTACTAATATTTTTTTAGTACATTAAACTTGATGGTTTGTAAACTCTGCGTTTATTGTACTTAATGCCTAGGAAAGAATAGCACATACAAAGTACAGCTTTAAGAATTGTATTAGTCTCTGATACTTTCCTACTTCAGCTAAAGTAGAGTATTTGTGCCCCACCTATCCTCTGAGTGCTTTTCTGTCTACAGAATTAGTACTGACAGCAGGTGGCCCAAAGAAATTACAAAACAACAGCTGATCCGAGTCGGAGCAGACTGTGGATCCCTGCAACTCTATTCTATTGCTTGCTCAGTCAGGAGCCTCCCCTATCAGCACTCAGATCCACCCTTCAGTAGCAGGAGGCTTTTCAGATCTAACTCAGTGAACATTACAGAGTTTAATTTAACTCCTGCTTTTAAACACTCTTTGTTTGAAGAGTGTCAAGGGGTTGAGGTCTGGTTTCATAGATTATGTGATTTTCACCTTACTCTTAGCAAATGACCTTTGTTGCCCAAAAGACAAATTTGCAGGTAAGCTGTACAGAATTGAACTTGTGTGGCACTGTGTGTGATAACGAAGGGTGGCAGGACTGTCTTCAGAGAAGCTGTAAGAACCATACTCCCATTCCAGCTGGACACCCTGAGTGAAAAACTATAGAATGAAAGGACAGACAAAGTCCCATCCAGGGAAGGTGCTTATTTTTCTGGTTGTCAGTAAGAGCAGAACCAGATGATTTTTCTTTTTTTTTTTTTTTTTGGAAGGCCAGCTTAGCCAGAGCTGGCAATTTGTTTCATAATCTTCACAGCAGGCTTAGCAAAACATAAATGGTCATGATAGAATGAAACTACTCAGTCTTGTCAGAAGCCGAGGTTAGCTTGAGGACTAGGGAGATGCAGTACAAGACAGAACAGGACTAAGGGATAGTACCAAAAAGGAAAGTTTGTATATGGTTTGGGGAAAGCTGGATCTTGGAAAAGGGAAAAATAATTTTATATTCAAATAATGTGCTTTAGAAAACCACAGTCTGTAAAAATAGTCCAAGGCATGTTTTTATATCCCTCAGCAGAGAGCAAACAGGGCATTCTGCACATACTCATTTTATATTATATCCAAAATCTGTATTATCTGACACTTAGCCCCAGTTTTCCAATCTATATGCAATTTGCCTTGCCTGTGCATCAGAGGTGAAAAGATGGGAGCATTTGAATGGCATCAGGTTTAAGTAGTCAGTTTTGTCTGGGAATCAAGCAAATCCTAGTTTCTGGATATGCCCACAGAATGAATTCATAGCATCTATAGCTGTATCTTACCAATATATCTGGCAAAGCTGCTTGGTAATACCAATGACCACAGATTGGTTTGCAAAACCCATCCTGAATACTTTTTGCTGTTGATTTAGAAGATAATTCAAGTGTATTTGGGCACATGGTTGCCACATTTTCTCAAACTACTGTAGCTGTACCCTGGCATCTCGAGCTCCTCAGTTTAATACATTCTGTATATATTTGAAAGCAGAACTGTAAAAATCTTTATTCTGGTGCAAGAACTTATAGTTAGGCATAATGTAATTCGGTTTAGTGGAACTCGTGGTAATTTGAATTCAGGTGCTACTAATATAACACCTTCAAATACAAAATGCCTGTGATTTTGGCATGCCATAAACTCACAGTTTTATTATGTTATATTTGGTGTCCTTGCATTGAAATTTCAGCAAATCCAAAGACCAAGAAATAACATATTGTCCACTGTACTTGTATAGACATTAAAGTAAAGCAATAGCAACAAATGTTGTACAGTAAGCATTGTCAAAGTATATAAACAATTTCAATATTCCCAAAAGTATTTTAAATATTTTAAAATTTGTTATTCAGCAAAGCAGTCAATAATTTTAATTTACCACATTGCCTGAAAAGAAAACTACTTAAATATTCCATATCCCTTTCTATAAAACAGTTTGATTTAAGACCAAAATTTGATCTTTCATTATATTAAATTTTATTTTTCAGGACAGCAGAATGTATTCCAAATCACTTAATTTATGTTTTATCTGGTTTTGATAAGGCTGTGTATGGGGAAGGGAATGTGCAGGTGGAATGTAGAAGCAGAGTCTCTGCCCAGAAACTGATAAACAGAGTGCTGCTGGTAGGCAGTATACCATTTATACTGGAGTGAATATAATGTAATTACATATATATAAAAGTATATATTTATAGTCAGTGTAATTTTATCTCATTTAGATTTCTGGAAGGGTAGGATTTTGTTCCTGTGTTTGCATAATCTTCTTCTTATCCATGGAATCCTACTTTTTTTCCTTCAGAATTCACGTTAACACCCATATGCTTTCCAGTGAGGCTTGGTTGGGTGAAAATACTTATCTAATTGTGGTGAATTAAGTAACTGTTAGCCATACAAGTAATATAAAAGCTAGTAGGTTTCTTCATTTTAAAGGAATTAGATACCTACATTTTCTTGAGAATCATAATCACTGCACACTATGGGGATCATGTTTGTGCTATCAGAAGTCAGGAGCTACTTTGCAGCATGGTAGGTAACCTCTGTTGGTAATGAATGGACTTGGGCTAGGCTGTAGAGAGTAATCTCTCCTCAGATTCTAATTTCTTTGCTCCTGAAACAGGCTGAAAAAAGCCTGTTTAACAGTCTGCTTGTATGAAGCTCCAAAAAGATTGTCTGTTTCAGTCAACTGAAGCACTGCAACTGTCGCTACTTGTTCTTTATGCAGCTGTAGTCTATTGGTTCATGTCTCAGATAATCACCTTAATGTTATAGTTTATGTGTCAATGATTAGGGTGAACTTTGGCAGAAGACATTGGGTTCAAAGAGGTTGTAATTTAACTAGAGTTTGTGCTTCTCATCCTAGTAATTGCAGCACTGAATATTTTCTGGGTTTGCTAGAAAGGACATTCATACTTTGCCTGATATTTCAGAGAGAGCTTCTATGGAATTTCCTGTGAAAACCACAGCAGAAAATCTAGTTCAAAAAGTGTTAACAGAACTTTGTAGGAATAGCTTGTGGCAACTGGGGCAAGCTAGATTCTTGAAGCAGATATTTGCAGGAATGGAGAATAGGTTCGTAGCAATATTACGAACAGTCTACCAAAGTCTGAATATACTTTTTTAGTAAGTTATTGAAACTCATAGAAATATTTGTCTAATCTATTAAGAACACATACTGTATGTATGGTTTGCAAAATTAGAATGAGACATGGCTATACTGGGTTGTGCTGTTACTGTATCTAAAGAGTTGTTTCAGTCAGTGTTTCAGAGGGCAACTTTCCTCAAAGGGGAAAAAAAAGTTGTCATAAATTCTACCAATTAGGGAGCTGCAGTTCTTTCCCCTTGAGTGGCAGATAATTGGGCAGGTGAAAACAGTATGGAACCATCAATGAAGGTGCGTCTGAGTCATCCTGAGCCTTTGTTCACCGCCTCACACAGGATCATATCACAGCACAATTGCCTTAGAGATTGGCTCAATTTTCAATAATCCTGCAAAAATAATCTCTGTAGGGGGAAGTATTGTATCTAATTACTATCAAAATGAGGTAAGTTAAAATAGAACCAGAGAATTTTAAGGTAGCTGAGTGAGATTGTTTTTTTCTTAAGTTGCAGGCCTTCTCCTCCATCATAGGTGTTAGGTTAGTTTTCTCTTTTATCTCAGTACCTACAAGCTATGATGTATGTGAGAAATAACTGTAAAACTAATTTCCTATTTTTTCTACCTTCTTTTTCTGCAGTTAGGTTATAGGTGGGTTTGCAGATTTCTAATGTTTTCCCAAATTTTATGCCTCTTTTTCAGGAATGCAGCCCAGCTGCAGAGTGTTTGTTGATGTGTACACACACACTGAAGTTTACATAAATTCCCATCTCTTGGTTTTTCACAAGTACAATTTTCAGTGCAACGTATACTCCTCTTTCTGGTCCAAGCCCAGGAAATTCAGACATTTATTGCATCCGTACATTGTATTTTCTCACTTAAATACTTCTAGAGAAGCCTAGAAATCTACACAGTCTCTCTACTAAATTATTTCAACAGCAATACAAAGGGCTTGTCCCATAAACCCCAGATACAGCAGGCTGAATTCTCTACTTAGTAGTCAACTTAGAGCCATTATTTCTTTGAGCTTTCTCTTATGGCTGCACAAATCTTACTAGCTTTCCAGTAGGGTTCTTTCAGAAACTACAGCCAGCTCTACAACTTAAACTTGAAACACATTAATTGGAAATAATACGTATGTAAGGAAACACCAAAAGAAATTATAAACTAAAACTGGCTTCAATCAAGATCTTTTCATTGGGAATGTAATAGATCTTGCACAATTATGCAAAATTCTCCTATTTACATACACAGTTATTTCAGTTCCTGTCTATCAAGAAAAGCTTAATTCTTTATATCCCCAGATCATACCAGGGTAGAAAACAGACTCTGGTATTCACATTTTTAGCTTTTCAAGTTGTTTTTCTCTTTCTTCTACTGTCTAAGATTATCTGTCTCTTGACTCTTTCACGTCTTGTTGTCCTCAACCTGGGTGCTTATGTGTATGTGCTGGTGTATTTGGCTGAGTAGTCTGATGGTGTGACGGACAGATGTTTTCCAGTTTTGCTTTTTTTTCAGAACACTGTGTTTCTTTTATGCTGAAATTGCTCAGAAATATACCTGTAGTTCAGCTGTGCTTCTGGATGATCCAAATGAGTTTAAAAAAATAAAAAGACAAGATTTTATGTATTTTTTACTTTTCGTCTAATGAATGCTTTCTACCTAATAAATAAATACAACTGCAGATTAAATGTTTCTTTTGTATTTTTTCATTTGGACATACAGTTCTTGTAGAAATTACGTAACTGCTTTCTCAGCTTCCTAAGATCAAACTGCGTGCTTCTAATACTTGAATGCTTCTAGTAGTTGAATGCTTCTTAAATACTTGTGCCATGTTATAAAAGGCATGTACAAATTAAGGAGATGGTTTGGTTAGAAACTGCATCTTCTCCCCATATCTGCTACTTGTTTTGGCATTTTAAGTAAAATTTGGAGGGACTGCTTATGTACATGGAATCTGAGGCTACTACAGGGATGCCATACAGAAAATTTAGATACTGAAATAACTACTGGTAAGAGGCACACCTTACTAGTGTGATTAAACAGCATACCCTTGCAAACCTTTGTCTCTTGACCAAAGGCTGAATGATAATATTCTGAAGACTTCCTGTTGATTCTGATGAAATTACAGGTAGGTTGGACTGTGAAAATATTTTAAAATGTGCAATTAACCTGTGGAAACTTCCCAAAATCTTGATTTTTTTAGTATAAAGGAAAAACAAGCAACAGTCTTTCCATGTATCAGCATTGCAAACAGTTCACTGCATGAGAAAGTAGATATTTGAGGAAAAATATGAGAGCTACTCAAACCCACTAATCGTAGAAAAGGGCATATAAGAGGCACAAAGCCTGCTGTTATGCCTGTTTGTAGTGCAGTACTCTGTGCATGTACCTGTGCATCTGTTTGCTGAAGTAAATGGTTTTGGTTTTGTTTCTTCTTCCAAAGCAGCTTGAGTCTTGTTGCTAGTGTGAAGGCACTTTGGGTAAGTGGAACTCCCTCTCGGATGCCTTCAGGGATACGATGCTGAGGAAGGCATGAGCTGCCTTACTGTTGGGATGAGACACAGTGTTGAGACTACCCGCAGGCCTGTGGAACCGGGGCGTTGATGAGTATTTCCTTTTTTTCCCCCTAGATCTCACAGGCTTTGAAAATTGTTAGGTGATATCTAACAAATACATGATCATATCAATATTTTTCAAGGGTCTGAAGAGACATTCGTTGTGCACAATGCTTAAATAAGATATTCTCAATTCTTTGTTTAGATGGGTTTTCAGTAATTAGAGAACATAAGAATTTTATTTGGATCCAACATTCTTCATTTGCCATTATCCTCTTGAAGTCCCTTTGTAATTATTCTTTTTTTATGATCCTTTACATTAGCATATTCAATCTAAATTATTTAATTAGATGATAGTTTACTCAAATTAGAGATGCATAAGTTTTCTCTATAAAGTGAAGAAAATAGAGAGCTTTTGAGCTTGTGATAAGCTAAGAAGAAAAAAAAATTGTATTGTTAACTGCTAATTCAAATTTACTCTTTTTAAGTCCCTATTCTATTTACTCTGAGTAGAAACAAATCCTGTGCTATTATTTAGACGAATCCTTAGTAAAATGGGATTTGATATTTAAAACACAGAGTTATAAAACTGTGTACAATGCATATTTTTTAAGTTAGGATGAACTCACTGGAATAAGTTAGTGTACCAGAAAGACATAACGTATGCACATCTGCATAAAAGAAGAAAAATCTCGTACCTGTCTCAGTTTCATGTATCAAAATCTTCAGGAGGATCTAGAACTATCTGATAGCCATGAAGCTTACTTCATTAGCTGACACATTCATTTCATAATTGATGATAAACTCAGTATTTTTCTTCATTTTTTTTCATGACAGCCAGTCAAATTCTTACCCTAGGAGATGCCAAATATTAAAGTATTACTTGGTCAATACCAAGTTTCTGCCAGTTTCTAACAATAATTTCAGGAATTTTGAGGATCAAAGTATGAAGCTAAGAAGCTTAGGATTTTCATGAGGAAACCACTGACTTAAACGTTACCATTTGATAGTTACTTAGTGTTGCTGAGTGGTAAGGTCACATGTTTACACTGAAAACTACTGTGTAATGTTGGAAATAAAGTAAGCAATATCTTCTTTCTCTTGACTGCTATCTCTGAATTCCCTCAGCTGTGGCTGTGAGACAGGTCAGTGTGAAAGAAATACCATGAAAGACTGTCTGTCAAAAGTTAACATGTTATAAAATATTGCAGGTTTCACTGGCAAAATAGTAATATAAGACACAATTTGCCAGATAGTATGACAGTTGTAACAACCGTCTGGAAGATTCCTACTCTTGTAATGGGTTGTCCCTGTCCAGTGGGTAAGAAAAACACAGAGACTTTCCCCATCCTGGTGGAATAGAAGACAGAATAGAAAAAGCAAAACCAAGAAGGATTGTAGTTTGTGAGAAAGTCAATTTAATGGGTTAAGGAAAGCTGAGCGTGCCAGCAAAGCAAAGTTGAATTTTTTTCTTCCCGTTGGCAGGGAGGTGTTTAGGTGTTACTGAAAAGCAAGGCCTCAGAGTGCTGTGATGGTTGCTTAGGGAAGTGAATGCTGCAACCGTGAGTGTACATAGTTCCTCCTCCTTTCCCCCAGCTTTTATTGTTGACCATGATGTCATATGGCACAGAATGTCGTTTAGTTTAATTTGGGTCAAGTCTGCTGGCTGTTTCCCTCTTGCCTACTCACTGGAGGAGAGAGGATGGAAAAAAGAGAGAAGCTCAAAGCTGTGCAAACACTGCTCAGCAGCAGAGAACATACTGGTGTGTTGTCAGTACTGGTTTAGTCACCAATCCAAAACATAGCAGCATACAAATCCTGTGAAGGAGATCATCTCCATTCCATCCACCCTCAGTCAGCTGTTAATGACTGAGTTACTTCATCAGGATCACAGTACTGCAAAGACCCTTTGAGAGGTCCCTACTACATGATGTCAATAATAAGTCCTGGATGCCCACCTGTGTTCAAATGGAGAGATGGCACCTCGTCAGATGACTTGGAAGAGCAGAAGACACATACAAAATACAAATATGCTAGTATATACTAGGGTAGTAGCAAATGAATTCCAGAAGGCTGTTTACAAGACTATCCACACAAATCTCAAAAAGGAAAAACATCATTGCAACAGAGATTTAAGTCTAAGGAAAAGTGCTCTCTGTGACAATAAGGGGAAATGCATCTTATTAAAATGGTGCTTGCTGTTGCTTATCACCATATAACTGCTGGGTGGAAACAAGGTTAAGACTGAAATTCTCAGGTGAATGCCAGAAGAGGAAGTAGGTCAAATACTTGAAATGCAGTTTTGTTTTGGCCCTTCAACATCCCAGTCTAACTTTTCAAGAGAAAAAGAGAAGACTGAGAGGATACAGAAAGTCAAATAAAGGTTCTTACAGGCAAAGGGACAGTAATGACTCAAAGCCCCAAGACAAAAAAAAAAGCAACCATACTTCTGCTATCAGAGACTAGGAAATTCAGATTTTCCACTTCTATGGCAGAAGTAGTATTGATCAGTAGCTACTGCTATTAGGTCTGTGAAATTCTTCATATTTCACTGTCTTTCCAGTTTCCTGCCCTGTTATAAATAGCAGAGTTTTTTGATGCATGTGTATTATATGCTGTCCTGGTTTAAAAAACAGGTGTCTGCCAAGGAAGGCAGGAACTTTCCTGGAATGGAAAAGATGACCCCCCTCCCTCCAAATTGTTGTACCTTTGAAATTATGGGGCTTTCAGGCAAAGATATGGGAAAAGGAACAACAGTTTTTACTAATAGATATATATGTACAAATATATAAAAAAACCCATATATATACATACATATATATATATATATATATATCTATAAAACCAAGACAGACAAACAACAACACCAACAACACAAACAAAAAGGGGAAGCCCAATATCGGCTTTCCCCCTTGGTGTAGTTACAATCACCACCAGC
>NW_008237890.1:1547432-1578842 GCF_000691975.1 Corvus brachyrhynchos
TGGCTGCAGGGAGCACTGCTGGCTCCTGGTGAGGCAGAGGGGTGGAGTGCCTCTCCCATGGCTGCATGGGTGCTGTTGGCTCGGGCGGCTCCAGAGCTCTGAGCTGCCCCAGGGAGAGAGAGAAGGTGGAGAGGACGGGTGTTTCAGGTTTCTCCTGGCTCTCATGTATGCTGTGTGGTGTTCTGGTGATAGCAGCAGCAGCCAAGGCTCCAGTAAGCAGCTGGGAGGTGCTTCCTTCAGAGAGAGGAAGGAGGCGGAGGCCAGGTTTCCCCTGAGGCACCCAGGGAGATGGTGAGGGTCTCTCTCCCAGCAAGGGCGGATGTCAAAATGTCCCAGTCCAATGACCGCTTCTGCGAGCAGCGGCTGAGGAAGGGGCAGTCAACAGCTAACTCATGTAAGCACAAGTTAACTATTGGGAGACAGCAAATACTAGTTCAGACAACAGACGTTAATTACAAAACCCAAGAAACTGAATTCGCCCTAATCTCGTCAAGATAGAGGGGACAAGGATCATCTCAGAGACTGCTGAATCATTCCTCAAAGGACTACACGTGCCCAGGGAGAAAGGTGAAAAGTGCGCTGTGAGGAAGACTACTGACTTTCATCAGAAAGACCCCCGAGGAAGAGAAGAGGCCTTCCTCAGCGCAACCACCAAGACACGCACTGCATGCTAATGATATTAATGACTTCCGAGAAATAATTTGTATAACTGCGCCTGTCCCAAGGAATGTGATGAATATTCATAATTTAACCCATAGTACTGTGTTGTAAGGAGCACCGGTGTGTGTGTTTGGAGGAGTGATCCCCACACACCTGGTGCGCCGAATAAATACCCACTTCTCTGACTCTGTCTCTGAAGTGTTTCCTGGCCTGGTTTCGGCACGATTCACGGCCCACTGATAGCAATGAGGAATGGCAAGAAGGCTCAGCTGTAGCACCAAGTCCCCCTGGGCAGAGAAGTCCTGCACCAAAAACCCAAAGCTGTGCACCCTCCCAACTGTGCAAAGACTGACCCACCCCCAGCTAAGAAACTGCCAACACCACACCACTTCTCCTCCCCTCCCAGGACCAGTTCAATGGTATGCCAAAGGCCCTGGCTACATCTTTTGTCCTTTAAATGGACATCTGTTCACCATCTCTATGATAACATATGGGAAGAAAATTCCCTAAAGAAAAAAAGAAAACCTAACCCCCAACATATGCTGTGGTACCTTTTTTGTTATCCCTTTCTCCTGAGCTTAGTCTTCTTTCTTCGCTTTGCTAGGCAGGCAGTGTAAGTAAGAACACAAGCTAAGGCAACTGGAAATGCTTGGCACATGCCTCTGCTTTTGGTAGCAAAGTTGGTTGAAAGCTAGATTCAATCAAGAGGCAGGAATGACATCTTAATGGTTTCTATCTGATTCAAGATACAGTTGGTACACAGTAAGGAACATTATACCAAAAGAAGCAGTATGATGATAAAATGCTGGGACATAGACTTGTTTTACCTTGTAGAGTGTTCTATAGCATGCTCCCCAGGGGAGAGACAGGATACATGCAAACATCTTTACTTGTCTACAGACAAATGTCCCTCTGGATATTCACAGATCTGGGTGTTTGGAACTTTCTTATTAGGAGAAAGAGCATTAAAAATACTCTTTTGCATATGAGCCTTCAATTTCCTAGGGTGGCAAAACCAGAAGCACCCACTATGCATCTGACATAATAACCTGTATTAATTCTTTGCTAGACTTTTCAGAAGCAGTTGAAATAGAAATCAGAAATAAAGCTCAAGCGAGACATCTGGGGGAAAAAAGTATGTTTTTGGTATGGTTTTGATATTCCCTTCTTTCTGTCTTTATTCTACAAGATAAATGCCAGAAAAAAACCTGTATATAAATAGTAGAGAATTACTATTCCATTCAGATAATGAAATATGTTAAATGTGTGTTGCAGTAATATATAACCGTCTCTGATGTGAGAAAATTTTCATTCAGATTTTATAGAAACTTTATGTACAGTTCATTTTTAACTGCAGGGAAGCCCACTCAGAACCATTAAACAAGCAGCTCAGGAATTAAATTAGCCCCCAGCTATCATAAGCAAATAACCTACATGGGACATTGTGTTATCTAACTGGCCAGTTGATGCTTTGCTTTTTCCAGCTTTAAGAAAGAAATTAAATGGTATGGCAGTGTATTACTCTCATTTCCAGTCCTCTGGAGCAGATAAACATTATCATGAAACTGGCCAAGGATGAAATTTAAATAAGTAGTGATTGGAGAGGATGACAGGAAAAGTTTCCAAATTACAAAAACTGACAAATTAGTTTAATTAACTGCATATTTTGGAGTACAAGGATATGGGAAAATTATTTATTTTGATGTGTAATGCATACTCAATATTTCTGTAAATGGATTAGGGTATAGAAACCCTGCCACACAGTTATTCAAAAACGAAGTAGGAAGAAAAACTGGAGCCAACGATGTATTTTTTTTCCTTTTAAGTCACTGTCACTTTACAGTTCCAACGTGGATTACAGATTCATTCTGTTTCATCTGAATTTTCTAACAATCCAAACTGCTTCTCCAGTGAACCTCTAAACAGCCATACAGGACAATTCTGATGGTTGTTTAAGCACACTAGACACTCATCATGGATATAAGATTATGAGTCTCATATCACAACCATACTCTGACAGTGTTAATTTCCTTCTAAGAAGTCTGGATTGTGTAAACATAATCTGCCCTGTAAATACATGTCATAGGTTAGCAAGCATAGTCCCGGAAGGGACGTCCTTGCTAAGGGGTGCTTACAGTTTCCTCTGGGACCTGATAGAACCTATCAGCTGGCCAGTTTGAATATGGACAATTCTCTAAGCCACTTAAAGTTGTGATCACCTCTGTTATCCACATTTAAGAATAGGCAAACTCCCCCTCCAAGCTCTCTCTCGTTTCCGGCGCTGGGACAGGTGGCTGCAGGCCCCGTGTGGGGGCCAGCGGGCCCGGCCAGGCCCTGCTCGGGCCAGGCTGGGCAGGGCCACTAGAAGATATTCAATGCGATAAGAAACATTCAACATTCCAGCTGCAAAGCTGCAAGGCCGAGGTGAGATTAACCCTTTTTATTGCTGTGAAGAGCTGAAAACCTGAGGGAAGAGAGAGAGGAGATGCTTAAAGCTGAAATTCTGTTGTGAAGCTATGATATATCAGAGTATCCTGTTGTAATTTCATGAAGATATGGGGGGTGGAGTGTTCAACTCGTGAGCAAAAGCACCTGCGCTGAGATAGGCAGATGCTGATGCAGCTGTAATTTCATGAGAAGTTTGGACAGGGAGAGATTGACCAGATGAGGACTTTTGCTCCAAATGGGAAAGGAGAAAACCTCAGTTCCTAGAGATGCTCCCAGAGATAGTCCTAACGATGAAGATGATGAAGACCCTTTGCTCCCAGGGAAGGAGAAGGGCCTCTGTTTTTGTTTCTGAATGGCTCAACCTTAAAATTGTACCCCAAAAAACTTCAAGAGTGGACCCTCGAAAGCAGTTGCGGGAAAAGCTGCAAGTTGGGGGAAAGGACTCACATGCAGGCAGAGAGACTCCTCTTCCTAAATGGACTGCACAATATTTGGAAGTGGGCGGCTGTCTCGTTGTGATACTGTTTTCATAGCATGAGCAAGAAGAGACTTCTCTTTCTAAATGGACTGAACAAGGTTATTATGGAAGTGGTAAACAGACTGAACATCTTAAGGGTTGTCTTTTTACATTGTCAGTGGGAGAAAGGAGGAAGGTGAGGGGAGGAGGAGAGTTCTGAAGGTGGTATAAATTCTTTTTTCTCTCTTTTAGGTCTGTTAATAAACTGCTTTATATTCTTTCAAGTTTGGTGCCTGCTTCGCATTTCTCCTAATTCTTATCTCACAGCAGATAAACAGTAATGAGTATTTTGGACCAAACCACTACACTAAATTGGTGTTTCTGCCCGGTTACAAACCCAACCCGCGACAATACAGTACCTAGGGAACAAAACAGGCTGTATGCAGCAGAACAAAATGGAATTTGAATCTGCTTTTATAGCTGTATGGATTGCAAAATCTTTTGATCTTGGGTTCACAGAATCACAGAATGGGTCAGGCTGGAAGGGACCACAGTGAATCATCTTCCTGCTCAAGCAGGGTCATCCTACAGCACATTCCACAGGATTGCATCCAGATGGTTCTTGAATATTTCCAGTGAGGACTGTCAGTCTGTTCCAGTGCACTGTCATCTGCACAGTAAAGAAGTTCTTCCTCATGTCCAGGTGGAACTTCCTGTGCATCAGTTTTTGCCGATCGCCTCTTGTCCGATTGCTCAGCACCACCAAAAAGAGCTTGGCTCTTGACATGCCCTACTTTAGATAATTTTTAAGGTATTTTTTATACTTCTTGAGGCTGAACAGGCCCAACTCCCTCAGTGATTCATCATAAGGGAGATGCCCCCATCCCCTATTCGTCTTTTTTCCCCTCCTTTGGAACTGCTCCAGGAGCTCTATGTCTTGCTTATTCTGAGGAGCCCAGAACTGGGCACAGCATTCCAGATGCACCTCACTAGGGCTGAGTAGAGGGGCAGGATCACCTCCCTCAACCTCCTGGCAATGCTCTTCCTAATGCCCTCCAGGACACCATTGGCCTTCCTGGCCTCAAGGACACACTGCTGGCTCATGGACAGCTTGTTGTCCACCAGGGCCCCAATGTCTTTCCCCACAGAGCTGCTTCCCAGCAGATCAGCCCCCAGCCTGTTGCGGTGCCCAGGGTTATTCTTCCCCACATGCAGGACCCTGCACTTGCCTTTGTTGCATTTCAGAAGGTTCCTCTCTGTCCATGTCTCCGCCCTTTCGAGGCTCTTCTGAAGGTCTGCGCAGCCCTCTGGGGTATCGGCCACTCCTCCCAGCTTTGTATCGTCAGTGAACTCGCTGAGGATGTGTCTGCCCCTTCATCCAAGTTGTTGATGAACAAGTTAAACAATGCTGGGCCCAGTGTTGAACCCTGGGGGACACCACTAATGCCAAGCCTCCAACTAGATGCTGTGCTGCTGATCATGACCTTCTGAGATCTGCCACACAGCCACTTGTCAATGCACCAAGGTTCTTTGACCTCTCAATTGTAAAAATTGCTACTGAGACAAGTTCGTGTAACAATGCGTGGTGGTCAAATCACCCACTTGAATCTGGTTCTTTTAATTTTTTTACAATCATAGTGTTCTTATTGTAGCATGTTGGGGTTTAGGGTAAGGAAATAAGTTACTTTGCAGTTTAAGGGGTATCTAATGATGGCAGAATGGGGTATTAAATGAAGTAGAGGTCTCAATAGGAATTCTCCAAACTCTTATCTCAAAACTTTTGATTTTGTGTCCTTGGACAATCAATTTGCACTCACAGTACGTCCCTTTCTCCTTTTAGGTAATATAAGTATCTCAAATGGACAGTGTAGTATCAGCTAATTTTTGGCTGATCACTGTTTCACTGCTATGAGGTTCTACCTGCAACTCTGGTTTCTTGTTCCAGTGAATTTTATATCTTCAGAACTAATTTCTTGTTGGCTTGACTAGTGGAAAGAAAAAAGTATGTTCTCAAACTAGCATAAAATGTTAGAGAAGATTGATCCTAGTTGTCCTATTAAGGCACACTGAGCAAAAGAAGGAATCTTTTTTTCCCTTCTAGGTACCACTGCCCGTATTTAGTGCAAACACATTGAGAACACAGATTTTAATTATTACTTTATTTTTCCAAAACGGAAAAGTTTAGGTCTGACTTGAGAAAGAGCAACACCATTAATAGCACAGCTCCGTGGTGTCAGGGGTATATGAGTAGGATTACAATGTAATGGAGCTTGGAGTTTAAAATGCATGCATGCACAGTTATAACTGTGAGAAGCCAGAGTAATAACTACTTTTGTTTCACCCTTGACATTTCATGTTACATCTGATTTTCTGTGCCCTGAAGTCCCCTCATGAATTCTGCCTTTTGTACTTCTATGATGATTTCAGAGGTGAAGATTTATTCACATTTCAAAGCTCAATTTAAGAAGTCAGGCTTTTGTAGTTTCTTTAGGGTTTTTTTTTTTCCTCTTTAACCAGATGCTAAAGGATATTGAACAAATTTACCCTCAAGAATAAAAGCAGAAGCCACCTGACAAAAGATTCCAGATGTTTATTCTTGCCTGGATCAGCCTCTGGGCTTGGCTTTCAGCCCATCTGTCCGGTTAGCTTCGGTGAAGAATGTGAGTGCCTGTCAAAAACAGAGGTAGTACTGGCTGAGGTAACTCAGTGGTTTCAGGAAGACCTTCCTTTGAGCTAAAAGGCTACCTGCAGAGCATGGAAATATTTTGTGTTTTTCTTCTATAGGTCAGTAATCCAATGTAAGAAAAGAACAGTGAAGTGAAGTGATGGACTAGCTGTCTTTTTATCTTTGAATTTAGTCTATTTCAACAGCTCCAGGTAATGATGTAAATCAGATGGGGTTATTGGTGATTGGATGAGACAAAGAGACAAACTGAGGATGATTTTGTCATGAACACCACCTAAGAAACACACAATTCAGTTCTGTACCAGCAAGAGAATGGTGCGTCCTGGCATACATATTGCAGAGCTGCTCAGCTATTTGGTGTGCAGCACATGGTAAGCTGAGTGGTCTAAATGAAAGAAAGTGTTGACCAAAACATTTACACACTCCAATATGAGTGCAGATTTACATTAAATGCTGCCTATCAAATAGTTTACGTGCTTCTTCTCATGGTTCTTTAGATATGCTTGAAGAGGACTGACAAACAGTGTAGCTCATAGTGTGAAGAGCCATGAGCTGTGCTGTTGGTAGTCCCCTCAACAAAATCTGCTTTGATGCTTATATATAAACATTTGCTTGTTCATGGAATCATAGGATATCACAAATTGGAGGGGACCCATAAGGATCATCAAGTCCAACTCTCTTCTCCTTGCAGAATTAACTAAAATTAAACCTTAGATTAAGAATGTAGTCCAGTTGCAACTTGAACCCTGACAGGCTTGGTGCCCTGACCACTTTCCTGGGGAATCTTTCCCCATGAAGACATTGGGAAATGAAGACAGATCATCCTGTCAGTGAAGATTTTTAAGTGTGCTTGGTCTTTCCCTCTTGAGTTATTTTCAACAGAAAAGGCATCTGATTCTTAACACTAGACATGAATAGTTCATGTTCATCTATAGTGGACTCAGTAAAACAAAAGACCACACCCACATCTCTGAAAAATTCTATTTATTTACCATCATAGATTTTCTGTTTTAAAGATTCTTAGTGCTTTATCTTGATGTTGTAGATTAACCCTGGTAGGCAGCTAAGTACCACACAGACTTTTCCTCGCTCCTCCCACCTTCCCCATGCCCAGTAGGATGGTGGAAGAGAAGAGGAAGAGTAAAAGCAAGAAAACTCATGAGTTAATATAAAAATTGTCTGATAAGCTAAGGGAATGTGGAAGAAGAGAGAGAGAAAACAGAACAGAACAAATGATATAAAGGCAATTGCTTACCATGTCTTATGTGCAAACTAATGCCCAGCCTGCCATCAGCTCAGGCACTTTGAGTTGTTGCCCCGAAGCAGTGCACATATAAACCTGGAGTAAACTGAAAAAGGAGAGAAACATTGCTAAGGACCTTTGGTTCTTCACGTACAAACATGAAAATCCATTACTTTTTAATAACACCAGCATGTGCTTATCAAAGATATCTGAATAGAGAGCATAGATTTAAAAAATTACTTAAAAAAAAAAGAGAAAGATTAGTTCTTGCTTGAAAAGCAAAAGTAACTTTATAAGGATACATTTCACAAAACTTATTTTTTAACAGAGCTTTCCCATAGACACCATGGTTTACAGTAAGTTGTTTTATTGGGCTTACCAAGAGTGTCAGCTAGGATGAGACACCAAACTTCTGCTATATCCATGTGATTTTCACTAAAATTTGCTCTTGACACCTGCTGAGTATTGTAGCGGAGGATGAAGTAGAGTTACTCACAGCAAACATCATCTGGGGTATCTGTTTACAAATTCTAAATGATTACTATTCTAGGTACTTGAAAAGGTCACAAGACACTCAGCAGTAAATTCAGCCTTCTCTGTTTATTTTTGAGGCTGCAATTCTTTCACTTTCACCAGCATATGTATGAGCTATGAGTGAGAACATTAAGCTTAAGGTTGCTTTTTAGTCCTGTTTCAAGCTCCTTTGCAAATATGCATTCTTATCTCTAAGAATAGAGATTAAAGAGGGATGTACTAGGGGCAAACCATGGACATTCAGGAAAAGACATAGACTTGAGAATATAGCTACTGAAGTGCTCACCTATATCTTGTTTTCTTTGAGAATAACTTGGCAACTGAACAGCAACATCCTCATTGCAACATTTGATTCCTAAGAATTCACTGCTTTCTACCTGGTGCTTATAATCTATTCCTGCACACATGAGCTCTTTGCACTTAAAATTCTTTTTGCCTTCGGAATTGGCAATGAGAAATTCAGGCTGCAGAACTCTAGCTCTGTCTGGGAGCTGCCTTCAGTCAATTTATGGCCTAATTTTATGCCAAAATGGGAATTGTAAAGCCTTTTGAAAATCCACTGTGAAAAGAACACTTGGTGTGTACACCTCTTATACATTGTAGGCCATTTGGTGGTATGTGTTGTTTATTCTTTTAGAACATAATAATGTGTCATGAAATAAAGTGTCAGTATAGATATTATGAAAAAAAAATTTGAACTCATCGTTGGCTAAAGCAACTGGAAATTATTATACTGCATGCATCTAGCATAATCCCTGTGTATAATTAGGAGTTTATGAGGAAAAATCTTGATTTAAATACCAAAAAAACCTTCTCTGATTGTCTGCAACTGTCTGCCAATAATGGTTCTTGATCTAACACCATATAAAGGTTTTCGCAAGGGTTTCGATGCTATCCACTGACTAAAGTATTGTTTGGTACATTCAGTAAAAGGAGCCTTTTAACATATGCAGAATACTTGTACTCCTAAAGTGTGTTTTATTTACTTAAGTTCATGAGTGTGAATAAAATACTGGTAAAACAAGTGGTTTAGGGCCCTCATAATCTTTTAAAGGCTGATCTTGGAAAGATATTTACAGGCTGTTGAACAGTAAACATTTAAAGTTCCAGAAACAGCCCGAGAAGTTCTGTGACCTAAAGTGAATTATATTGTCTAGGAAAGTTGAAAGTTAGGTCAGTTTAGCATTAGAATAATTTCTGTGTTTCACTTCCTGTGCACAATTTACTTTCTGCAGTGATGTGAAACTGTGCAATAAACCTGCAGTCTGCTTGGCTGATGTCACAGGTTCCAGTTTATGTCAGCTTTGATAGGTGCACTTAAAACATTTTGATAACATGACATTTCCCAATGTCCAAGTACAGCTGAAGCAGAGTGCACCAGCTGTTACTTTGACTGGTGATCAAGAATCATCCAGATAAAGGCAATCTAATGTAAATCTGCCATGAAAATGGAAATCCTGTGATTGTGATGCTGTATTTTTCCAATTACATTGTGATATAGAGGAAAGTCAAAGCAAGCATATCTGAAAGCACACATAAATAAAATACTTTTATTGAATTTTCTGAAAATGAAAAAAATAGTGTCCCCATTAGGATGGAGTCCTAGCTTTCTGATTAAATTGTTCTGCCAGCTAAATCATCAAGAATTGCAAGAGCAGATAGACTTTTTAAAGTTTAGTGTATTTGTAGAACGTCTGCTGATATGTGAGGGAAAATTATTTTCTCTCACCTTCCACAAATTGCTGTTCCTTCCCTTGACTCCTTGGCTGCATAAAGTTTATGTGGGCAGATGTTCCCAGAATTCCCCTCTCTGCATGGGACCTCTTTACAACCCCAGCAGGCAGCCAGATTTTGCAGTGCAACCTAAACATCGAGACTTAAACTGCAAGCAATCTGTTACACTCTAGCTAAGGAAATAAAAGTTCTTCAGCTGTCAAGGAGAGATGTATTAGTTTGGCCATGCCTAAAATGCTTTGGGAGGTTTTCTGAAAATAAACATGCCAATCTAGCTCTGAGCCCTGTCGTATGGGGAGATTTGAAAACGTATGGCTTTTGTTTCCAAATTTAATGCAGCCAACAGGTAGAACCAATTCAAAAGGACTTTTAGTTTTTCCTAAGGGGCTGGGGAGTTCATTAGAAATAATTGCACATATACTCTGCTGGAGTTAACAAATGCTCAGCAAGCTATTATAGTGTGTAACAGCAGCCTATAGTAATTTAGGGATACTGAACAGCCTTAAGATTAACCACATTCATTGATCTTGAATTTAGAAATTTCTCTTTATTTTTTAACCTATTCCTTGATAAATTGTCATTTAGACTGAACTCTCTGCATACATTTCTTGTAGTGTTAGATGAGCCAAAACAGGGCACCAGTTTCAATGTA
The DNA here is from genome assembly GCF_000691975.1 of Corvus brachyrhynchos. Lineage (NCBI taxonomy): Eukaryota > Metazoa > Chordata > Aves > Passeriformes > Corvidae > Corvus > Corvus brachyrhynchos. The sequence continues at coordinate 1,557,847 of NW_008237890.1, forward strand.
TGTTTCATAGTTTCAGCTATGTATCTACTTCCTTTCTGGCAAGCATTCAAATTCTGAATTTTAAGTTTTTAATCTATCTTGTCATAAGTGAGAAGGACAACATGTTAGACCATCATTTGGGTCCCAAGCGGAACTTAAATTTATCTTCTCTCTTCTGTAACCCTGACCATTCTAAGGGTCATAACTAAGGATCATTTAAAAAACCATGAATGAAATGTTATAAGAAGTAAGGTCTCATTGACACAGGTAGGATATCAGCTGCTTTTGCAGCTGGAAATGCTGTTCTCCTTTCTGGCCTTTGAATCCTATCAGTATCTGGTAGATGTCTTTTGCCCACTAACTCATAAACAATAAATATACTGGTTGAAAGCTTCAGGCAATTCCAACCATTGAAATATATCGTAATATGGTATCTTATTCCTGAGGCAAAATACAAATGTTCTATTTTAGTAAGCTCATTGCTGTCAATCCCACTGCCCCCAATGCCCTCCCCCTCCTCTATTGCAAGGCTTTCTTTTATAGCAGCTTGGCAAATTCTGTATGCAAAAGTATGCATCTCGGCACACTGGCAGAACTTTCTCTCAGCTAGGTATATTTCCTTTACTTTTCCCTCCCCTTGCCTTCCTCTTTCCCCTATCCCCTTTCCCTTCCACATTGCTTGATGAAATGTGAAGATGTTCTGGTTTTGCTTATTTCTGTACTTTCCTGGCCGGTTTCCTTCACCTCCGTGCTTAGACTATCATCCTGTTTCTTTGTGGAAAAAAAATAACCCACAGCAATGTTCTCTTCCTTTGAGTAATGTCTGTTTGCTTTCAGTAATTTGTGAATTTCATAAGAACTTATAGTTAAGAATATTCTGTCATAAACCCGATATATTTAATAAAGCTCATTGATGTTTGCTAGGAATAATATGGGAAAATGACATCAGAGGCTGTTTTCCACTAACCAGTTACATTCTCACTCTGCAGCAAAAATTCCCTTTCTCTGAAAACAAAGCTTATTGGTCTGGCAAACTACAATGGGAGACCCCAGTAAAGTGCAAGGAAAGGATGAAATATTTTCAGAAAAATGTTACCTCACAAAATCTCAATTGTAAGTTTTTATTTTAAAAAAGATTTTGTTTTTTCTTAAAGGTTTTCTTTTTTCTCATTTAAGACATTTTCCTGAGTTTGAGGAAATTTTCCTCTCTTTTGGTCAGGGAAGGCTTCTCCTTAACATTTTAGATATGATATTTGCAACTGCAGCACCTGTCCTAGCATATTTCCTCTAATTCCCATTCACTCAATAGACAATCAGTAGCAAAACATTCCTTCACCTCATGCTTCACCTCATGTCTGAAAGAAAGCAATCCTACCCTCTGTATTTTTAAATTACCATATTTTAAAAGTAATTTTATAATTAAAGCAGTCATGAGAGCAGATATTTTATAAAAAACCACTCCTATTCAAAAAATACACATATGTTTTTCAAAATCAATTCTTTGCTTTTAAAATTGTTGAAATTCTCTTGGACATGTGTCCCTTCCAACTAATTTCTTTAGAGATTTTACTTGCATTATATAATATTCTGTCTGGCAATTTTTCATCAGAAACTGAATTAGTATCTTAAATGTTGGCCTCTTCCTTCATGTGAACATTCAGTAGGAAGATGCTCTTATTTAGTAGGCAAAATCTGGGAAGAACTGTTGTAGCTAGACATATACAATGCTCCCTTTGCCATAATCATTGTTCTAATTGTTCTCTGCTGACTGGCCATCAATTGTATCAGGCCTGGACCAAGAAGCCATGCCTTTCCCATGAGGACTGGCCACACCATGTAGCAGCCAAAGTAGAAACCCAACCTTTAAAAGAGAGATAAAGTAACAGCTAAGCTGTGCCACACACCCGTTTAGCTGTTTTCATCTGTTAGGATGTTCAGTCATGTTCTGTTGGGAGATGTGGGTTTTCAAGCTGGTTTATCACATCAGGGTTGTGGTGTTTTGTGTTTCTGTCAGCATGTAATTGGATGTTGCCAGTAGCACTTACAGTTACTTGGCGCAGATGATGCTCCAAATCACTGCTTGTAATCTGACACATCTCACAGGACTTTCTAAGTGTTTCTTTGGAGACAGCTGGCTAGGTTAGGTTCACCCACTGAACTTTTTTATCTCTAAAAGGTGCTTGAAGGATTAGCAGCAGCTGTAGGCTAGTGTTAACCTTTAGGCATTGTCGGACATGAGTGTCTCAGTACGTAACTCTGAATGTGGCTGCTCAGAATACATGTCAGGTAACAAAGGTCTTGAACTATCAACTATCAGAAATAGTCAGTGACTAAGTATTTCTTCTCTTCTCTGTAGAGCCAAATCTATACAGGTTATATCCTTCTCTTACACAGCCTTTTTGAAAACGTTGGCTCCAATTTACTATCAGTTCCCAACACAGCAAGTCCCTTGTTCATTATCAGACATAGTTAGATGTCTACTTGTGCTAGATGAGATGACAGATATACTTCCCATTCAAAAGTGGTAGATGGAAATATCGTGCTACCAGCCTTTACTTAGTACAGCATGCAGTTTCTCATGGGTAGCTATAAACAGGCAGGCCAATTTAGTTCTCTTTAGGACAGCTATGCTACTTGCAGGCATGTCGTCACTTTACATGACAGCCTTTCTATGTTGCTAGTTGCTGTGCTGACAATTAAGCTGTGGTACTGTTCTCCTAAAAAATTGCCAGATATTCCAAGTTTGAGTTGTTTTACTTTTTACACACAGAATTTTGTTATTATTTTGCCTAAAAACCATCACAAACCCCCAAATACCCATCTATCTAGCAATGGCTAAGAAACAAGTTCTTGTTTCAAGTCTATACACTTACAACTTCTGTTACAGGCCACTGCAGCAGGACTATTATAATGTATTTGTTTTAGACCTTGTGATGTCAGAAGTGAACTGTGATGCATTTTTTGTTTTTACAGACTTGTTTTGGACTGTTTTGTGCAGCACTATTATTGCTCATATCACTTATGAAGTGTTAAGTTCCTTTTATGAAGTCACTGTACACTTCACTGCAACTCACAGCAAAGAAAAGAATGAGAGATATTCAAAACTTAAGGAGTGAAGAGTGAAATGCAACTTATTTAAACATGTTTAGATAGAGGTCCGTATGACAGCAAATGGAGAAGGTGGCAATGAAGGGTGAGAGAATGAGTAGTAAGACTTAAGCAACCACAGAAACCACACACGGGGTTGCAGCAAAAAGAATGCTAAGTGTGCTGTGCAGTGAATGGTCAGGATATTTGAAACTGTGATTGAAGCAACGATCTCCAGTTTTGTGATTCCTTCAGTGTTCAAGGAAATGGGATGTTGTGTTCTTTCCAGAAAACTCTGCTCCTTGTTGGCAAGATGCATTCATCACTTTCACTTTCCCCTGCACCCTGCTCGTGGAAGTCCATACAATGACCAGCTGTGCAGGTCAGAAGGGTTAGCATTATCAAACACCTCAAACGGAAAGCCTGCTATATAGGGCATTGTGCACAAGTGAGAGAGATGGACTCTTGTTAGTCTGATCTTCCAGGCTAAAAAAGTGTTTTGCCCAAGTCATGCAGTATGTTGTCATACAGCATGTTGTCATACAGCAGCAAAATCCATGTAACTACTTGCTGTGAAGAAAACAGAGATTTTTTTTCACTTTCTGCATGCTTGGTTCTAGCTTTTATTTCCACTCTACAGGTATGTAGAATATTTTCTCTTGGTCATTCTTACTGCTCAACAAATGTGAAAGGCCTTATAGATAGTTTTTTATCTTCTTTCATTGCCCTTTTCATTGTTACAAGCTCAATTGCCAAACAGTTCCCACAGGAAGCATACTTAGGAATAATCTTTACCTTATTACAGGTATTTTGCAGGGTGGTAGGACACCTATTTGGGAAGAAAAATGCCTAGAAGAGACACAGCTTGGTGCTTGCAGTGTTCCCTTAGGATATAACAGATGCCTGAATTCCTCAGATTGAGAGGTACTTTCTCAAGCCTCCCATATCCTGAGGTCAAAGTGACCGTTTTGCGTGTGTATTCAATAGTGTTTTCAACAGCAAAGACTCTGTGGACTGAAAGAGTAGGAATGATGACTGTTCAGTGCTCTGGTGTCTCCCAGAGTTTGTGTGCTTATTTTAAACTTAAGTGGGGTATCCGAAACAGCACAGATTTAAGAGATGCCAAGAAAGGAAGCTTTCATCTGACATTTTATAGGTTTTTTTTTTACTGACCCTATTTGGAAACTGCTCATGTAGGATTGTGAAATGGAAACTGAGATACAAGGAAGGAAAACCTCACACATTTTAAAGGTCAAAGAAAGTTTTCCTTGCCTCTTTGACTAATAGTATGGAATGGTTCTTACTCATTCAAATTATTAGCATGTCTTCCACTGAAGGTATTACTGGAATAACCCCTCAGTTTGGTGTGTTTTAAAGCAGGTCTAGTTACATGAATTATTACTTTTACTTCCTATGAAAATGTGTTTTCCCCAGTTTTTGTCATTGTGGGGCAACATTTCTGATCTGGTGTAATGCTTTAAATCACCAGATCTATTTTGCATTGATTGGCCACTAAATAAACCTAGACAAAAGCCATCTATACACCAGAGCTGGACAATTCAGAATCATTAATCAAAGTGTGTTTTTGTTACCATTTTACTGCCTCACCCTACTATTAACTTGTCACAGCTGGGTTGCTTTTATGTTTTCACACACTCTGTGATGGATTAAACTAGTTAGCTGGCTAGATAGATTATATGCATTAACACTTAACAGCTTTGCTCAAGCACTGGCTAAGTCATAAGGCTTACCTTATATAAAGCTTTAAAAGATCTGATTTGCTGTGCTTTACTTTGTGTTCATTCTTTTCTCTGGCCATGGCTAAATAATGGAAGTAAAGGCACATTTGAATTGAAACATCAGATTTTATTCCTCAGGAGGTTCTTACTAAGGTTTAACGGATGGTATCATTGAGTTTCCACTCTTTTCCACAGTCACATTCCTATTTTTAACAATACTACTTATAAATTCCTGAATGAACCTAATTCAATTTGGAGTCAGTTTGCTGCTTCTAATTCTTTTCAGGAGTTTGGCAGCATTTTTACTCTTCAGGTTGTTGATTATGCTACCTTGTTTTGCACAGCTTAGTTGTCCATCATCCCACAAATTCACTAATACGGAAGTTTTTGGGTGAAGTCCTGAATGTTTAAGATTTATGATCCTAGGAACTTTACAGACAACCATGAAATATGCCACCCAGTAACTAGTCGCATGGGCGCCTCTAGCTGTCCTTATTCTACTCCGGATATACAAGTTTTGATTTAAATACTTGTTTTGAACTGATGTTTATGTATGCTGCATTTCACTGTGGGGAACTGCAAGGAGTTCTTTTAAAGATAGATGGTCTAGAACGAAATTAAGTCAACTGAGACTAACATTTTATCTGAGAACCATTTACTGGTAACGAAAAACCAGAAGGGAGTTGCCCTACTAGAGAGGGCTAGCGAAGACAGAAAAGGAGGAAGGAAAATGAAAAAGGATGGGGGGGGAGAGAGAGAGGGGAGACATAGAGAAGAAGCGGGCATTACCACCAGAGGGTCGGGGAGTGCCGTCGACGTCCATGAGGTGGGGCGTATGCACTGAGAGAGGCGCGGCCCCATAGGCAGAGCTCCTGCCATGACGGGCAGCTGGACACGAGGTGAGGGGGGATTGGGCAGGAGGTGTGGGACCCTGGACAGGGTCGCAATGAGGATCGTGGCAACGGGCTGGATCAGAGGCAGGCAGGGTTGGACGCAGGTGGCTCAGGCAGGGATGCGGGGACAAAGCGGCAGGGTGGCGGTCACGGACACAGGGAGGCAGGACAGGTGGCGACTGGGACGGGTGAGGGGGTAGGGCAGGACACAGGCTACAAATGAAGCTTGGAGGTCAGCTGGTGTGCCACAAAGTGCCCAACAAGAGGGCAAGTGAGGAGTGGGCGAGGGTGAGCAAGGGTCAGCAAGGGAAGAAGAGCCAAAAAGCACACTAGAGCCAGGGCAAAAAGGACAAGAAACAGGCTAGGGCCAGGGCAAGAAGCAGACCTCAGTAGACTGGAGCCAAAGCAAAACCACGAGACTCAAAAAGCCCTGACTCAAGAAAGGCCCAAAATCACAAAACTCAAAAAGCCAAAGCCAAAAAGTCCCCAGAGCTTGTGTTGCAGCTATTTTTATGGCCCCTGGCTCCTCCCAAAGCCAGCCTGCTGACAGGACACCATTGGCCCTGTGCAATGTCCCACTGCAGTCCATTGGTAGAGACCTTTTGCCATCCAATTGGAGAGCCTCTCTGGGGTGCAGTGTCTTCGGTGTTTCCCTGCTGACTGCCTGTCCCATGTGAGATGCGAAGTGGTTGCCGGTCAAAGTCTCCCAAGACACAAGGCTTTCCTCCATCTTCTCCTAGCTGCCTCCTGGACATGGCACGTGTGCACCCCCTCCCTCGCATGCCTCTGACAACCAGTATTTGAGACAGAAACCAAGATTAAATTGGCTCCTCACGATGTAGTTATGCTTTCTCTGTTTGGCAGGACTGCCTCTACTTTCTTTTTTCTGCAACAGTCATCATCTCCATAGTTTCAAGCCTGACATTCAAGTGCCTTTCTAAGAGCTGACCCCATGTTCCCCATCCTTCTCTGGAATGGAGCTTTTCCACCAGACCTCCTGGTATCTAGGGCAAACTCTGAAAACATTCTCCCATCAGACTACAACGACTATGTACATTGGTTAAGTTCCACTGTTTCCAAAAGCTGCAAGTATTTGCAATGCTACACATACAGCACGTCTCCAGATACAATGCTTCCTTCAGCTCAGGTGGCCATATGGATGGACCCTGTGGTATTAGTATTTAACAGCCAGTCCAAAAAGGTAGGTAGCCAGACTTCCTAGGCAAAATTAGCTACACATGAAACCAACTACTAAATACAATTTAACTTCAACATTGTAAAGGCAGTAGTTAGGAAAGCAGCCACACAATACAGGGTGCTAGAGTAATTAGCTCCACTTATTTTTTTTTCTGAGGTGTCGCAATTGCATCACTGACTCTTCCTATTGTATCTATTCTCTTTTAAAGCAGCTCTGCCTGTGCGATCTCTTTAGGTTGTTACATAGCTGTATGTCATAACATGTGTGATAGGAAGGTCCTTGGGCTCCTAGTGCCAACCATTCCTGGGCTTTCCAGACCTCTTCCAACCTCAGGGGCCACTGCTGTGTCTCTGACAAGGTTGTATACTGTAGACTGGCTTAGTGTCAGTTTACTGGGACTTTACATAATTGGGTTTCTAACTGCCTCTGCATGTGGCACATGTAATATTTTGTAAATTCTTGATATTAAAAGCAATCCAATTACAACTGTGCTGTTGGAAAGCTCATCAGATTCCTTCTTTTGAGGTTATAACAATAATGTGCAACTCCTGAACTGTGTTGATATACTAGAGGACAAGTAGATGGAGTACTCTTAGAGCTGTTGCATAATGAGCTCTCATAAATCCCAGACTTAATTTCCCCCCATTAGTACTTTTTTCTATAAAAAGGGTTGCTTTTAGAAATTTACAGAATAAGGTGCTAATTTTTCCCAGTCCTTCAACTCATAAGTAAGAACTACATAGAAGGAAATGGTTAAATTCTTGTTTGGGCTGTTCTGTCATTTCAAGGATATAATGTGTGTGACAGCCACCTTTCATCTTTGAGAAGGTATTTGGTCTTGTCACTTTGGAGGACGCTGGGATCTTCACTCAGTTGTTCCCTTACCAGAATAGGGGCTAGAAGGTGGACCGGTAAATGCACTCTGTGCAGCCGCTTTTCTATTGATCTTTGCAGTAAAGCTACTACTGAACGCATAAGTGGGGAACTGTGCACTGTTAGGTTAGCAGTAACTTACCATCCCATGGGAGTAAGGAGGAACCAGATTAGAAATCTTTTTCTATGAGGATTATGAGATTCAAATAACATCTCTGGGAGACTGCAGCTCTAATATTAAGGTGCAATAGACTGCACCTCTGCCCTTGTTAGAAGCAGTTCTGGTTTGCTGTTAATGTACATAAGTTTCATGTTAATCCCCTTTAGAATTCTCTTACCACTTTTACAGGCAAGTATGAATGAAAATTAGTATCTAGAAACAATGCCTGGAACAGAAGATGTTGTGTCAGTTTAACACAGCCTGGTTTTTGGTGGGAATGGGAGAAAAGCTGCTTGAAGCTTCTATGTCTGGCACAGAGCCAATCGCTGAAGGCTCTGATGATGGGCAGGTTACTAGCCCAATTAGACAAGTTGGTAACGCCTCTGTCATGACATATTTAAGACAGGCAAAACTGTGGGAAGCTCAGTTTCTTCTCCTGAGGGGTGGTGAGGCTGGACGGAGCTGCCAGGGGCTGCACAGCTGGGGCCCTCCCGAGGCCGGGACCATGCAGCTGGGGCTGCCTGTGCGGTGCCGGCAGAGACCATGTGGCCAGCAACGAAAACACGGCAAACAATTCCCCAACACGGAGCAGACAAGATCAACATTTTGCTGCAGCAAAGCTCTGTAAGAAGTCTTCAATTGATAGAACTTGAGAACAAGAATACTTATGGACAATATTTTTCTTCCAAACCAGAGAAAAGGGAAGAAGTGAGGACATGTAAGGAGAACCAACATGGCGGCATGAAAAGAAGCAGAGGGAGGAGGTGCTTCACGAGTGGGAGCTGAGATTTTTCTACAAGCTGTGGTGAGGACTATAATAAAACAAAGTATTTCCCTGTAATTCATTAGGTGCATAGGGGGATGCAGACATCCACATGCAGCCTGTGAAGAAGAGTGCTCTCGCTGGAGTGTGTGTATACTGAAAAGCTATAATCTAAGTGAGGAACTCAAACAAAGAGAGATGACCCTTGCCTTTAGAGAGAGAAGAAGAGAGCCTTCCTTTCCAAACTAGAAAAGCTTATCTTTAAAAGACTAAACCCCATGAACTAAAATGACCCACACTAGGCAGTTGTGGGAAGACTGCTTGGCCTGTGAAAGGGACTCATGTTACAGCAGGTCTGGCGGGCTGTTCGTGAAAATTAGAACCATGCTAGAGAAAATCATAGAGAACTGTCTCCTGTGGGAAGGACCCCACGGCACAACCGTAGAAGGAACTCCTTTCCCTGAATGAACTGAAGAAAGATTCTTACAAAGTGAAAGACTGACCAAAACCCTGTGTTTTGTCCCCTTGTGCTCTTGGTGGGAAAGAGGGAGGGGCTGGGAAGAAAATAAGTGTTCTAAAGGTTTATTTTAATTCTCATTACACTTTTTATTTTTAATTCTTTTAATAATAAATTTTCTTTATACTGTTTAAGTTTTTGAGCCTGTTTTGCCCTTAAAATGTTTTTCCCCTAATCCTTAACTCCTGAAGTTTTCGTTTTAATGTCCCTTCCTCTGCTTAGCTTTAGCAGAGGAAAATGAGTGAATGGGTTTTCGTGGGTGCCTGGTGCTTAGCCAGCGTCAAACCCCAACAGATGTCAATGTCAAACATCATGCAAACTCTTTATGAAAAGAAACAGCAATTTCTGTGCAGCACCATGCTCAGAACTCACTAGTCTTAGATTATGTTTTGAAGAAAATATAACTACTCTGACAAATTGCGTGATGGTTCTGTGATGTGGATTAATGTTCACTAGAGGCTAGAATGAGATCATTTAACCTGTGTTCACTTGTTTCCTAAGCCAAAAATTCTAGCTCGTTGGGCCTGAATTGAGGGTCTAGGTGTCGTAATGTTTTAATGCACTGCACTGCCAACATCCCAGATATTCCTGCTTTTTCCTGAAGTCTTTAATATCATCACAATGACTGCCACACCCTTGGCAATACAAGGACAATGAAAGCACAGAAGTAGCAAGCTATTAACAGTTGAGCAGCTACTTTGTGCACAAAGAAAAGCGCCAATTCTTAAAGGATCAGCCTCAAAAAAGTGCTAAAATTTCATAAAATTAATCTTTTTTTTAGGGACCATAGTGAGAACGTCATAGTTCCACCTACATTAGTGGCCTAGCTCCTGAGATTTTTCACTGCCTTCTGTGGTTTGCAAGTGTACTCAAGAGCAAGTGTTCTTTCCTGGGAGATCACATGGCTGGGTATATTCCTCTAACTTTTATTATTCATTACCTCTTAAGATTCCTCAGCAAAGACAATAATTTTCACCCCAGAAAATAACAAGCAGAGCAGCACCCCCAGTTATGTTACCACTGACAGGATGTCAAGAAAATGAAAACAAATGTTTTGAGTAGTCCTTCAGGGGATAAAGAGTTCAGTTACTAAGCTACTCACTAGAAACTGTGATTTAGTCATCTGGGATGATTTTATTTCTTTTTCTTCTGTAGGTTTAACCACGTAAATCTCTGTTTTATTGCTAGAGAGAGAAATCTGAGAAATTTGGAATTGCTTTTGTCATGGCCAGAGCTTCTGGACTACTGTGCTGACAAATGCTGGAGTAAAGGAAGAAGCAGTAACATTAGCTGTGTCCATATTTGCTCAGGTTTGTGAGCACATGTGTATTTTTAGATTGCCGTGCAAAAGGGTCGCTGACCTACTTAGTGATATTCGTGAATGTACTGTTATAAATACAGCGTGGCTCTTGCATTCTCTTTCCCCCTCTGAATTTCTGTTTGAAACCTTTTCTTCAGGGCTCGTGTCACTTAGAGCATTAATTAAAATAGACTGGATGAGTTGTAGAAGAAGTGAAAATTCTAATTTTTTACGCTGTATATGTCGAGAAGACACTTCTAGCACAGAGATGAACATAGAGAGTTGTGCTTAACTTCTCTTAAATGGCCTAAATGAATGAGCTTCACTTTTACTACATGTATGTAATTCAGATGTGAAATGTTTATACTGGTATTCTATCACCCACGGCTGTGGGATGTTGCTAAAGGTATATTGAGGCTTGCCAATATTTGGCTGGGAAATATAGACCGAAGTGTTTATGTACGTATTTAAATCCCCTTTACAGAACTTTGAGTAAAACAAATTGTGAAAGACAGGGATTTATAGCATAATAATTACTCACAGCCAGCTCTCTACTGTACACTTTTAATTTACACAAATTAACAGATTAACAGATTAACGTTACCTTTAGTGGTGATAGTAGGTATAGAGCTTCACAGTGACAGGGAGATGCAGCACAAGGTACAGATGCTTTCCATTTACTGTCTCGTGTAGGCAGTTTTGTGTCTAACCCTGAATTAATACACTGGAAGATGCTTGCTATAGCCTACCTGTTCTTATCCTTTATGAGTGCTGCAGAGTGCTTGGACATGGGAGAGAATATATGACAAAAGGCTTGTGTCAAGAGAAGGTCAGGGCAGGATCACTCAACAATGACTGTCATAGGCAAGACAGACTCAGCTTGGGAAAATTAGTTTAATTAATTGCCAGTGAAAAGTTAGAGTAGGATAAAGAGAAATGAAAATGAATCTTCAAAGGCTTTCCTGCACCCCTCCCTTTTTCATGAACTCGACTTCAGTCCCAAATTCTCTACCTCCTCTCCAAGTGGCACAAGGGAATAGGGAATTAGGGCTTTGGTCAGCTCACTCCATATTATCTCACTCCTTCCTTCTCTTCCTCTGCTTCAGGAGAGAACTATCTCTGTCTGACACGGTGGAAGCTATTGGCATCTTGTCACAGAAGGCACACCTGTAGCACCCCCACTACTAATTTTCCCATGTAAACCCAATATATCCACTGCATCTTTCTAAAAGTGTGAAAAAACCAATTCTGCTTGTGCCTCTGTCATATGGACAGTTCTTCGTGTCAGAAGGATTTAGACAGCTGGGGAATCATTCAATTAAAGTCAGACCTAGGCAAATTTTTCCTCACTTTGCTATAAAAGCCTTGCTTATGGTCCCAGTTCAAAAGCTGTTTCAGGAAAACTCAGTGAAAACATGGCAACATGGATTTTGTCTGTTTTCAGAAGGAAAAATTCTTCTGTCTTCTCAGGAAGGACACTTAGGGAGACTATAATATATAGTTGGATGAAAGGAAGTAGATACTATTTCCAACTGTCATTTGAACAATAGTCTCACATTCCTGGAATGTAATATGACTTAGTGTGTTTACAGCCTTTTGAACCACATTTATGGAATTTTAAACTAGAGACTAATGCGTATAAGATGTTCTTAGACCAGGAAATACAGAGAAGTCTTAAAAACATGCATGCAAATTGTAAACATGTATTGAATTTTCAGCCATATTTTCTACCTCCTTCTATGAAAACTACAAGTATTTGAAAACAGCATCTTGTAATGGAAATGCCACTTTTGCTATATTGGGCTGTAACTCACGTGACACATCAGTAATATTGTGGATCTTTTCAAAGCAATTCTTCCTAAAGTTATTTTATCTTGCCTGTTTTCAGTCAGCCTTATAGAAGAGGAAGGACTCATTTAAGTAGTTGTTCTACCACCCTTTTCTTCAATAGCTCACGTCCAAAGTATAGACAAAAATTTCATATATACTGGAGTAGCCATCTGTATATGGCATCTTTTGGTCTGTAAGTGTCCTGGCATTTTAAAAGTATTAATTAGCCCCTAAACTACATAATATCTTGAAGGAATTTCAGTGGTTAAAGGTTATTTAGGGGACTGGTTGATCAAGATATTTTATCTCCCATATTAAAATTGTCTTTTCACTAACAGTGTATTGACCTTCAATGGAATGTATCTTGAAGCCTGCTTAAAATATGGGCACTCTATATTAAATACAGTATGTTAGTTCTCCCATTGCTGTGAGTCAGGGAGAAGGATGGCATAGCCCCCGTATTGTTTTAAATATCTATGCTGAAATGGCAATTAATTTTATTATAAATAGTTTTATAAAATCCAAGGCACAGTGGAAGACCAAGAAGTTTAAGTTAGTGTTAACTGTGGTGGGCTTTCTGCTGTGTTTGTTCAAAGGAGAGGCAGAAATTTGAAACACCATAGTTGGAAAAGCTGATTTTCTATTCCTTGCCAAAAAAAGATGTTGTGTACTGGATTTCAGGGTTTTTCTGTGTATGGTGCTCTTTAAAGTCAGTCAGAGAACAGATGTCACTGTACCAGATAAAGACTGCGTAGTCTTTCCTTTTTTGACTGTGTTAAGATGTACTGCTTGAGATCATGGACATATTACTTTGGCTCTTCCTGAGCCAGAAGTGAGTAGTTGCTGACTGTTCAGTCCTGATTAAGTCCCTATTACCATGCATTCTGACATTACTCAAGAGATCTCTAAATCAAGATGAAAAAGCATTCATAAAGCAAAGGTTGCAACTGGAACAGAAACTATGATGTTGATGCGGGAGCTGCTGGATGACATTTATGGTTTCTACTATGCAGGAGGTCAGATGTAAATATTATTTGAAGTCTATGAGTTTCTCTTTTCTTAGGGAACACACCCCATGTGATTAAAGACTATATTCTGATGCTACTTGGTGATATTCCTTGGTATGCTCATAAGAATAACCAATGTCAAATTAGCTTGTTTGCCACAGTGTGAAGACATGCATTTTTGTTTGCATGCAGTCTCCTCGCAAAGAGGGACATAAATATCTAAAGAGAAACAGAAAGGCTCAGCAAACTCCTTTTGGGCTTTCACTTCAAAACAAAATTGTTTTAATTTCTGCTCTGTCCCCACCAAAGGACTCTTGGGAAATGCCTCACTTGGCTCCAGAGTGCCCTGCTGTTTAAACACAGGAGATATATGAAATGGAAACTGTTTAAAAAATGCACTGGACATGACCAGAACATCCAGCCATGGAAGGTCAGGCTTTGAACTTGCTGGTCCCTGAACCCCTCCTCTACACTGCCATCTTAACAGCTAACTGATGGTACTAGTGAATGATGTTTCATCTTTAAAATATAAATTTTAAACATCCTTTTAGTATGGATGAGAAGTGGAATCTCACATCAAGGTACTAATTCTAATTAAACATATATTAATTTTTTACCCCTGACAGTTTTATCTGTCAAGATATACCTTTTTGCCATGGTACAAAGTCAAGACCTGCTACTGCCATAGATGATATTGCAACTAATGTTTTTTATTTGTCTAGTACCTTGGCGTGTGTGACTGTGTTTAGAGTCCTTGAGATCTTTTTTGCACAGTTTATAATGCCATTGTAGCAGAGAAAAAAAAAAATCATATCTGCTTAGTCTCAGGCATGGTAATATGACAGTTTAATATTTTGTTTATATACATTGTCTGCAGATTTCCTCCTCTCCTATGGAATGTGAGTCTGTGTATATATGTGAATTTTTCAGTTCATAAGATCCAGTTTTTGTCTTTACTGATTCTGGTTGCTAATGCCACTTCTGTGCAGTACAGATTTTGTTACTGGAAAATCTTCATACACCTCAATAAGAGGTTATGCAACTTCCAAAGCAAACTATGTGCATAATCTTCAAACTATGAAATATCAGTGTTTTTCAGCATGAAACAGATTTGATAAAAGAATCAGTGAAATTTTTTACCTGTTTGAGATGACACCAGGGATGGATTTAGAACATAATTGTTCTTTGCTTTATTTGTAATTTTTGCTGCTATTAACTCTTTCAGTGAGAAAACTCCTTTTGGAGAATAGTATTCAGGTGAGTCTCGCAAAATCTAGTATTTGCTGGAGAGAAGGTCCTGACTTTCATTTGTTTTTTCGCTTGTCATTTTGTTTTGCTGTTTGTGAGTGAATATTTCAGCAGTGGTTTCTGCCTACTGAAAATCACCTAGTGACTCCAGGGAAGTTATAATCTGCATCTCCTATATTCCTAGATTCCTCCATTTAGAAAGCACATTTGGCTTACTCAGAGCATGGTCATGTGCTGCAGTGTACTTGGTATTCATCAGGCCATTTGTTCACTAAGATTTTTCATCTCCAAAACCCCAAACGAAGAAAAAAACCCCAAACTAAGAAAAAACCCCCATATTTCCTGCCCTAAAAGGACTGTAGAATTGCAAAGATACATGAAACAGGATTCTTCGCTCAGAACTAGCATAATCTCCTCTTCTTTTCAACTTCAGTTCCCTGGAGAGTAGAAGCTTGCGTTGCATTTGTGATGAGACTTCTTCCAGCAACTTTGGAGAAGCAGCCCATTTCAGATGACTTCCTGGATTGGATCATCAGTAGCCATCACTAGCCATCAGTAGCCAACCACTAACCACTTAATCTGAAGGAGAGATCAGAGGTGACAGAGTCACTCTCTCATGAATTTTGCAGTCTACATTGGTTTCTAAATCCTGCCGTGAAGTTCATTCCCACCTTTTCCAAAATTTACAGAAAGACATCAAAGCAATGAGAAATTATTATTAATGTTTCTACTTTTCAAGTCATCTTGTTGAAGTGTTACTAGACAAGTCTACAGCCTAATTTGCTGCCATGTCTGAAACATGTAATGCCTCAAAAACTAACATGAAACATATGTAAAAAGTGTCAATGACAGCTTTCTCTTTTTATTCTGTGAGTAATTTCATAACACAACTGTTAAGTTAACCCCCTCTTGTCATTACTAATGTAAAGATACAACCACTGATTATCTGTTATTGGCTGGATTATTTTGAAAATAAAATCTATGTCTCTGGTTGGTGTGATTCTGTTCTTGCAGCTTCCTCCTAAATTCTCTCATGACAGTAGAGCATCTAGAAAAAGGATATGAAGGTTCATCTTCTGATGGATATTTTGACTTTCTTCAGAAAAGAAGAGCACCTCTTTTCTGAAAAAAATGTTTTGTTAGTCAGGGCTTAGTTTAAATCCTGGAAGTCCTAAATCAACAATGCTTAGGTTTTCTAGGAACTTCTTAAAAGGTGACTGTATTCAACATGGGGAATGTAGGTGGGTGTTGTCTGGTAGAACAGATGGTGAAATCTTTACTTTAAAAGGCTTTTCAGGTATGTGGTATTTTCATTTGGGTTTTGGTACTTTGTTCTTTTGCAAATTAGCATTAGGATTGATAAAATAATGCACTGCAATGGGTAGCTCCTTGGAGGAGAATTTGGCGGCTTAAGTGGAGGTTGATAGGAGGAATCTCTTAGTTTGTAATATAAACTCAGCATAAGCTTGGAAATTTTATAATGCATCACCCTGCCAGTAAAGCATTTGGGTTTTGCCATCAACAGCCTTGTCTCAACTAGCCTTTGTTACCTGCCATCTGTTTGGATTCAAAATCCTGGCTTGGACCCATGTTCTTTGAATATGCGAATACTTCCTGTTTAACAAATACGTATTTTGCTGAACTATAGTATAAAATATTTATGCTAGCCTTATAATATAAAATATTAGTTCAGAAATGGATAGTGCATCAGAACATTTTCCAAACATCACTTTTTCAATCAAATATAGATTTTTAGATTATTTCCTTTTCTTTGTATCTTCTCTGAGGAGATACAGGCAAGGTCTATGCAGTACTGGATAAATTTCTTTTAGATTAGAATGGAATATTTTTTCAGCCTCCAGTGTTTGCTGGTACATGCAGCGCTCAGCACCGACAATGTCAGACTAGTCAATTTGATGATGACGGAGGATTAGAAGCAGTTTCTGCTGCACTAATCTGAGAAGCTCAATAAGCTTCATATTCTGTATTCTGACACTGTCTGTTGGAACTAAAATCAGAGAAAAGGGAAAAAAGTGTTCAACTTTGGTAAATGTCAGGAAAAGTTTCTTAAGCTTTCTGTATATCAGGTTATATACAGAATTTACCCTGGGAGGTCTTTCAAGTTCACCATCTTACAGAAAAGAAGAATAACCGTCAGTATGTATTTAAATCAATGAAAATGAAAGAGGTTAATTGTTAAAATATTTTGATTTATGTACATGGGTTCAGTATTTTCTGTAAGAGCAATAGGAGCAATAAACTGAAAACTTCTAATTCTTCTAGAAGTAAATAAATAAATGCTTCAAATACATGTGTGAACCATCCTCTACTGGAGGTCTATGAAGCATTTTGTTTTTTCACTAGGAAAACTAGTAATGGTTGCCTATTTAAGGACTAGGGATGCTTGTTTCATCCTCCAACAGGCTTATTTTTATCAAAACTGCTGTAGGTTATCCTTAAGGCAAATATTGGTTATTTATTGCAAAAAATCTAAATAAAGAATGAAAACATGTCTTCAGAAGTCAATATTTAATAGGGAAGCTGAAGACTGTGGAAAATGGAAGTATTAGAATGTAAAACAGTCTAACAGCAAACACCTACTATCTTAAAAAGCAAAAAAGTAAAAACAAATCTAACTGTATTTTCTTGTCTGCTTGGAAATTATTTTGTTTTCAGTATATTTTCAGGTGGATACATAAGACTGTGATAGACCTAAGGACTGAAGATACAGATGTATATTGAAAAATTAATTTCTTTGTAATCAATAGCAGTAGTCCCTGTATTTTGAATATTTTCACAAACCACAAGGCCATTAGAAACCAAGGAAGTTATTCAATATGCTTCAGATTTTACAGACTCATTCTATCTCTTCTGTGGGGGGAAAACACAGAATTATAGTCTGGAATATATTATAAGGAGGGAATTATATTGTAATATGAAAATAACTACTGAAATTTGAAGTGTATTTCTCTATTTTAAATGTACCAAAGGAAAAAAAAACGCCATAGTATATATCAATAGATCTATGTCTCACTCACAAATGCCAGGATCTTTCCACTGGGTTTGCAGAGGTATTTACCACAATAAGAGTGTATTGTCTTGTCATAATGTTGTGCTTTATTGTAGCAGCTCAAAAACTTTGGTTACGTGCAGTTAGGTCTTTGCCACTAGTCCACAGTTGCACAAGAAGCAGAATAGTGCATAAATGTTATAACTATTTTTAATGTTACCCTAATTTTACTGTTTATTCACAGCCAAACAGTACTTTGGTTACGGCTGGCATCCCAGGAAAACAGTTATTTTTAAAAAAAAGTTACTTTTAAAAAAGTTAGGAGAAGGTGCACAAAAGAAGAATTTTACAAATGAAAATATTCAGAAAAATTGTACCAATAAAGTGGCAATTTTTTCAGGTGCAGAAGGCTTAAAATGGGGACTCATATAATTGATGTGCTGAACATTTGCCTTCTGAAAGAAAAAAAAGGTCTGGTAAAACAATAATTGCATATAAAAAGTCATATAGAAAATTCATATATATGAGCATAAATAAATGATCCAGCTATGGCTATGTGGAGCACCCGCCATTAATAAAGAAGATGAGGTTCTCATGCAAGCAACCTTTTTTAAGAGGTGGGGCTATAGATCACACTCAAATGCAATCTGCTGTTGTTTTTTGGTGTAATACTTAAATATAAATAATATTAATGTTAAATACATCTCTGCCTTAAAAAACAAGTCATCACAGAACTCTAAATGTTCAAGATGTTAAAAGACTTAATTTCCAGACTTTATGCTGTGGCATATCTTCATTTAAAATATGACTGGTTTGAAAACTGGAAGAAAAAGAAATGTTACATATTTTATCCCTAAAATATTAATCAAATTACTTATGTTCCAAGATGAGGTGAATTACACTCAGTAACAAGTATTTTATAAGAAGAGAATAGCTGAATTATATGCAGAAAGAAGTATTTTATAAAGAGTGATTCTCACAGGAAAAGATTTGGTAGTTTTAAGATAGCTAATTAAATGGGATCAATATAATACAGTTTCCATACACACTGTAAGGAAAGAATTTGATAATGATTTAAGAATTTGATAATTTGGTGCTTACTTTTAAATACTTGATTCAAACCCACTGATAATCAGCTGAGATCTTGCCAGAGGTTTAGGTTTGGTCAGCATACCTCAGGGTTTACTGAACACTAAAAGAAGTAGAAATATTTACTGTAGAAATACCTGACACAGAATTTTGAAGCTAATCAGGAATGTAAATTCCTTAAATCACTAAGCAGGCCAGTGCATGCTGGGGGGTCTGGTGTCACCCTCAGGTACCAGAACTCTGTGCCAACATTTTTGACTGTGTTGCCATACTGTGCACAGGTACAAATCAAGGGTTATAATTACCCATCAATAAGAGGAGATGGATTTTTATGAGCTGCTTCTTTTCCTCATGCTCTGTCACAGTGTGAAGAAAGGAGAAAAAACATGATCCCTAGAGAAAAGTCACAAAGAAATTCAAATCAGAGAGGGAACAACTGAAGAAGCCAGAGTTCTTAGAATGATTTTGAGAAAAAAAAGGTTTACAGAGGCTATGCAATTAGGTAGAGGGTTAAGAGGATAACGAAAGAAGATCAAAGAAGGTAGAAGTACACAACTTGATCAAGACTAAGAACTGAGGGAGCTCAGTACAATTTTGCTTTTTTTCTGTGAGAGTCTCAAAGTCTGTCCATGATGGGAAAGAAAATTATGCTAAGGCAGTATTTGCCTGCCTATTTGTTACTGCTTCCTGATACGAATTTGCACATCTGGAAAGAAGTAGGATCTACTGCCACTATGATTCAATTCCAGTGTTGCCACCTTGCTGCTTCAGACTGAGCTTTGTGGTGTATATGCTTGGTGCTAGATCACCTTGTGAACAACATACTTAAAAATTTCAAGTTGCTCAGGAAATAATCCTTCAGTCATAAGAGCACAGGCTACATTATCTTACCGGAGTCTTTCTCCATCTTTAATTGCTAGCATGTTGCTTTTAGGTTCTGTGAGTTTAGTGCTTGAAAGAGAAAAAAATCCTGTTTGGAACTCAGCACATTTTTTGTTTATTATATTCTTACTGCCTCAGTCCTAAAAAATTCATTTGTATGTGACAAACTGGATGACTATGACTTTAAGTCCTGTGGCAGAAGGATGTGGCGCATCCATTCAGAGCTGTTTTTCAAGTGTCACGGAGTAGCTGGGTTTCCACTCTGTGGAACTGGAAAGTGCCAGTTTACGTCAGATTGATGAATTATGTAAAACCTGGATTCCTTATGTATTATTAATCACCACAAACAAAGGACGACGTTTTAATTAATTTGTGATGATTTTTACCTCTTACTTCCAAAGTAACTTATTCAAATTAAAACCTCCTATTTTGAGACCTGCATCTTGTTAAAAATGCAGAGAGACTGTTATCAGTGCCCACTGAAAGATGCAGAAATTTATACAACCTTCTCTAGTGTTTAAAGGAATTTAGGGTAATACTTTTTAAACATCAGCCAGGAAACCTGTACCCACAGTATTCTAATACAGGGGTATGTTAGTTGCCTGAAAGACTTTATTGAAGAGTGTCTGCATGCATGATTAGAAGCATCAGTGCTTGTGTGGTTTGTTTGTTTGTTTTTGAGCAGCAGACAAGATTACAAGAAACCTGTGATTAATTTAGCAAATCTATATGGGTACATTATACACTGTTCTTCAGATGGAAGTCTGACCTACCTGTGCTTAGTTTTGCAATGTTGCTCTGCTTCACTTTGAAAATAATATATATATCAGTGACCATGTAAAGTAAGTATTTCCTTTGGGGTGATTCATTTTTTGTGTGAACAAAACTTAAAATAACTGCAGCCAAGAGATTCTTTATTGTGAAAAAGGCTTACAGCTGGATTTAAGTTTCAGTGGGAGCAGCAGAACATAGGCAGGCTGACATTTTCTCTCAGCCAGAGGTACAAATTAAGTGCCTGAGGCCACTTCAACGCTGAGATCAAGCTTTTCTTTACTACACTATCCTTCCTTCCTTCTCTCACTGAACGCATGACCAAGTTATAAAGTTTGATGAACTCATTGTCTCCTTTTGTGTCAACAAAATGCAAAAAACCCCCTCACACTTTTTGAAAAATCAATATATAAACATTGTCCATAAACTTACAAGGTTTTCCTGTGCAGATAAGATTACCTACCCTGTTCTGTACAAGTCACTTGTTACAAATTTCTGTAAATTGGAGTAATCTATTTACTTCATATAATGGAATTGAACTCGATGTTGAAGTTCCTAAATCAAAGATGGTTTTTTTTGGAAAGTGAATTAGTGTTGGAAAAAAAAAGGGCATGGCTTTTCTTTCTATTCACTGAGGGCACTCAGGATTT
>NW_008237890.1:1578852-1612554 GCF_000691975.1 Corvus brachyrhynchos
CAGGAAGTATGTGTACTCTCTGAAAGTTAGTGTGCTGTATTGTCTGTTAAGATTTCATCCTCTGTGTCTTGTATTTGAAAATGAAACATAAAGCTGAAAGGCCAAATTTATCTCTGGAGCACACCAGTATAAATGAAAGCTCTTTGAAGTCAGTGATGTTGGTACCAGAGGAGACGATGGAATCAACCGAAAGGTGTTTTGCTCCTTCAGAAGTTTGCTTCCTTTTGATAGCATGGAGGGTGCAAGCTTGATGAATGTTATTCCCCCTTAATAACTGAGATAGATTCTAATGACTGGAAACAGATAAAAACTTCAAGGAAGAACAAAGTGGTTTCTGTTTATGCATGTTTTTTATGTATCCTTCCTGTATCTTATGTGCACCTTTTCAAAAATTTTTCAGGAAAAAACATATTTCTGTAATTACAATAAAATGTGAATGAGTAACAGTTCTTTGGATACACTGGCAGGTGATTTTGATTTATTAATACCATGAAGATTATGGGCTTGGATTCAATATTTACTTGAAAAGTTTCCAATTTTTGTAATATCCTTTCCTGAACTTATGAACATTAAATAAATGGGAATTGAGAGGTCTGAAAAAGTCACAGCGCTAGAGAGATTCTTCAGATGATCTAGTAACTATTTTTGTGTAGCATGCAAGGCTATGGTTTTTTAAACAAACATATGACATACTGTTCACATCTAACCCATCATTTCTCCCTTTCTTTCCCCAAATGTGTGCTGCCCCTTAGTAGTATGGTTGCCTTAGGTTATTGCAGAGTATTGGGTATGCATGATAAGACATGATGATCTATGATGAGGTTTGACACAATGGGATTGTGCTTGCTTGGGCTGGCATAGGTTTGTGGGTTTTTTCACAGTAAGTAGTAAGTGCCTGTGTTTTGGATTTGTGGTGAAAATAATGTTGATAGCTCAGGGATGCTCTAGGTACTACTAATCAGTGCTTGCACAGAGTCAAGACTTTTTCTGCTCCTTGCACCATCCCACCAGTGAGGAGGCTGGGGGTCTACAAGAAGTTGGGAGGGGACACAGCCAGGACAGCTGACCCCAACTGACCAAAGGCATATTGCATAGGATATGGCATCATGGTCAGCATATAGAAAGGAGGGAAAGAAGAAGGAAGGAAGGACATTCAGGCCAATGGTGTTTGTCTTTTCAAGTGTCGTGGTTTAACCCCAACCATCAAATTAATCCCATGCAGCCACTTGCTCAGTCCCTGACCATTAGAATAAATGAGAGAATCAGAAGGATAAAAGGTGGAAAACTCACATGTTGAGATGAAGACAGTCTAACAGGGAAAGCAAAAGCCATGCACACAAGCAGAGTAAAACAAGGAATTAATTCACTGCTTCCCATGGCAGTCACCTTCATCAACCCACAAGTTTTCCCACTTTTACCCTTCTGAATCTCTCCTCTGTCACACCACATGGAGTGAAGGAACATCTGTGTAAACTTTGGTTGCTGGATGGGGTTAGACCTGTCTACAGGACCTGTCTACAAATTCAAACAAATTACCTGTGTTATAACAAGCACGTATACTTTTCTGAATGGTCTGTAGAAAACGTGTTACCTTGAATGTTAAAATTATACATACTGGTAGTCCTAGCTGTGTTCTTTGGGGAAAAAAAGGCTACAACTTCTAGCTAAACTTTAAAACTGATTTAATGCATATAAAATTCTATGTTCATTATTCTCTTAGGTGTATTGAGAGCAGAATTAGAAAACTTTTTTTTTTTTTAATAAACCATGCACGAATCTCACACTTCCTCCCATCAAAGACTTCTCTCTAAGATTTTACGTCAGCATTCTCCATGCCCCAGTGGACATGTCATGGATGTATCATTATTAAATTGTAGAATAATACCTATTCACCCTCTTTACAGGAAAAATGCTGGTCATATGTTTGAAATTGTATGGATCCACTGGCACCTGAAAAAGTACTCTAGGGAAGCACACCATATTCTTCCTCTGTTGTCCTAGTCTTTCTTGAAGTATTTCCTAACAACTTTGGTCAGAGATGTGATTCCAAACTAGAAGGAACTTTGATCTGATTCAGACAAACTCATTCTGATTATACTCACTGTTAAGAGAGACTAGTTTTGTACAGTTTTATGATTGACTGTGATGTTTTCATGACATTGCAGTTGTTATATACCCATTTTCTCCTTGCGTGTTAATGCTCAGTAATAAAATGACAGCCTGCAGCACAAGGAACAAGCTTACCGCCAATGCTTATTTGTGGTTATTCAGATTCTCTTACAGTTCTCTTCCAAGGGTTTTCACATTGTTCCTGCATCTGGGCTTAAAAGAGTAGTGTTGAAACAGCAGTCTCACCAATGCACTGTGCAGAGGCAAACAAGCAGTTGTGCCTCAGCTTGTTGCTGCCTGGTGCTCTCTCCTGTACAGGAGCAATTTTAACCTGTTTTGTATAGAGTCATAGAATTTTTAATGATGAAGTGTCTATCCATGAAGATACAAGATTACTCTCAGAGTTACGTCTCCTGGATGATCTCTCACACTCTGTCCTCACTCTGTTCTTATGCTTTTGTGCCAGAGACAATTATCCTCCAGGTATGGGTCTGACACATGCTCTGAAGATCATATGGATTACTAGACGCTGATGTGATATTTTCCCCAGAGCAACAAATGTAAAAGTAAGCTATACCAACTGGGAACGTTGGGCATATTTGGCCTCTTCATCTCCTACCATTACGGACACTTCAACTGTGAGTGGCATGTTGACTTCTAACCTGTCCTGAGGCACCTAGCTAAAACCTGAAGTGGCCTTAAATGTCTTGACAATAATCAAGAGCTGTTTACCTTAATGCAATGAAACTCAACTTCACTGCACTTGTACTACCTGTAATTAGTAATTAGTACTACCTGTAATTTCAGACTGTGTGTTCTGAGTACTTTTGGTATGAAGTTGCATTTTACCCTTTTTTTTTCTGCTTTAATATAATGAAACTCCCTTTTGAAATTAATTTGTTTTATGTAAACGGAAAATAAATTAAAAAAAAAAAAGAAAAGAAAAAGGCAAGGATCTTGAATATATTTTGAAACACAGACACTCATTTCTTCCCAGGCTCCACATTCTTTGAAGACTGATTTCATACAGACTTCTTAACTGAACGTTCTTGAACTTTTTTCCCCAAACTTTGTATCCAAAATCTGTGTCTCATCTGGTCTTTATCTCACAGCTGTGATAAAGCAAAAGAGACCATGTTAATGGTTTTAATTGAGGTTGATATTTTCTCTCTGAATCATTTAGAGATAAAGATTGCATAGCATATGCTCTTTTGATCTATTCAGAGAAACAGCAAGCTCCATAGTTTGATGTCAAGATAATTAAAATAAGTGCCAGCAAAGCTTTGAGAGCTATTAGAAACATAAAGATTGAAAATAGGGTTGGAGGAGGGTCCAAAGTGGAGCACACCTGGCTTAAGTATAAAGAAAAATCTGTTTCTGAATAATTCTGACTACTCTAGACCTCACCTGGAGTGCTGTGTACAGTTCTGTGCTCTGCAGAAGAGACACAAGAGACATGTGGACATACTGGAGAGAGAGCAGCAAGGGGCCACACAGATTATTAAGAAGCTGCAGAATTTCTAAAGTGATGAAAGGTTGAGAGAGCTGGGATTGTCAAGCATGGAGAAGAAAAAGCTCTGGGAAGATCTTATGAATGTCTATGAATACCCAAAACAGGGATGGAAAGAAGGCAAGAGTTGCTTTCAGTGAAATGCAGTGGCAGGACAACAGGCAATTGGCTCAAACTGAAACACATGTGGTTTTTTCTGAACATTAAAAACCACTTTTTTCACTGTAAGGCTGATTTAGCCCGTGCTTAAGTTGTCCAGAAACACTGCAGTCTCCCTTCTTGGAGATATTCAAAACACCTCTGCACAAAGACCTGGGCAAGCTTTTCTAGGTAGCCCTGTTGTTGAATCAGATGATGTCCAGAAGTCCACTTCCACCTCAACCTTTGTCTGACTTCATGTGATCCCTTTTGAAGCCAATTCTCCATTTCTAAGATCAAGAGCTACAAGAGTTTCACATTTTTTAAAAACAGTAATTTAAACCTGATTTCAATTTAAACTTCTTATTTCCCATATTGTAAAAGACACATCAAGGAGGATTTTCTGTTGCTTCAGCTCATGATCTTGCTGAAAGCATGTATCCTTCTTCTCTTCCTTACTTTGGGAGTTCTGTGGAGTTACTATTCTCTAACTGAGCTGCAATTTATCTGCTTTCAATTTTTTAAAAAAGCATATTACATCTTTTGAATACGAATTTTTACACAATATTTGGTCATTGATCCCTTTTTGGCCAAGTGTCAGTGTTACCTTGTGTAAACACTTTATTCCTTTAGAGCAAGCATATATCAGATTTATTTTATATTCACCAAACTTTTATATAACAAAAAATTGTTTTTGTTATTCTGCAGAGTGAATCTGATTAGTGCCACTGCTGATGTACACATATGCAACATATACCGT
The DNA here is from genome assembly GCF_000691975.1 of Corvus brachyrhynchos. Lineage (NCBI taxonomy): Eukaryota > Metazoa > Chordata > Aves > Passeriformes > Corvidae > Corvus > Corvus brachyrhynchos. Next base: position 1,583,370 of record NW_008237890.1, read on the forward strand.
ATGGAAATTAATCTTACTTATAGCTAAATGAAGAAGGAAAATGTACTTCGTACTAACCAGAAAGTCAGATTTGTTGCAAAAAGATAAGGAAAACAGCAAAAAGATAGATCTGAACTGATCTAGGTCATACAGTTGACTGAAGATGGAAAGTTATACCAGTAGGCTTAGAAAGGACCCTAGCAAATGCATGAATTGTAGGGAGAAAAAAAAAATCACCTTGGGAAACAGGGTTAATCATAAATAATACACCAAAGCTATTTGAACAATCTTTGGCAGGAGTAAAAAGAGACTCAAAGGAGCTGGAATTATAAATTGGTTAATGCTGAGCATTAGGGGGAGCATAGTTGGAACCAACATGTTCAATTCTAGGAGCCATATTTTAGGAAAGAAGTTATGAAGCATGAAAGGTCTGAGGCTGAAAGATCAACATGAATCAGAGTTTCAGAGATCTTAATTATAAAAATCACTCAGGTGTGGCCTTTGATATACAGACTCAAATAAAAAGAAATTGGAATCATCTTCTAGACATATTTTATGGAGGACCTCGAAAATAACAACTGCTGCCAGACAGAGGTTTCAGCTAGTTAGTTACTGCTGAAGGCAAGCTATACACTGAAAAACAGTTGCTTCCTCACCATTCTCTCTTTTCTATTACCTTGGGAGGGGTTTAAAATATTTTTTAGGATTAACAAATTGATTTCTTGCTGAAAAGGATGTTATTTAAAGGATGAAATTGAATATTTTATCTAACAAGCTAAGTTGACAAATTCACTTGTCTTTCAAATGCATAAATAAACTCGAATAAACGTTGAATGGAAAAGGAAAAAGAGTGTCAGAGCAGATTATTTTCTTTGACTACCATCTTCATTCATCAGTATGCTTACCTGTTCACAAATAGCAGTGCCTGAAAATAGTAAGCAGGCATTATGCCCTTTCAAAGATATAAATCTCAGAATTTGTGTCTGCCTTCAAGGATTCTTCTGTGCTCAAAATGACTGCACAAACAAAAGAAGGCAGAAAATGGGCTCTCCTAGTGCAAAAGTTCTTCCCTGCAAAGAATTTGAAACTCAGCAAAGCATCATGAACAGAAGCACGAAATACTATTCTTTGCTCACAAAATAAAGTAAAAAGGTTTACCCTTACAGGTACAATAGAATGGTCATGCCCATACCTGCCACTGTAGCAACATTAACATGGGCAAAGACCATGCCAAAATTCCCTTCGCTGTTTCACAAAAATTTAATAGTCTGGCTAAATGAAGTAGACGAGTTTTCTTCTGTGAGCAGTTGGCTAATTAAAAAAGGGTTTTTAAAAACGGTTTTCATCCTAAGCTAGTATGAATTTCTGTATTCCTTGTGAATTTTGTAATTAAAAAAAATCCTAAGGAAAAATGAAATGCAGAAGAGGCCTTCTCTTCCCTCAGTACTGTTTTTCTTCCTAATGTGAAGCACCTTGAGAGTCAAAACCGAATATTCATATGTCACCAGAAAACATATGGCAAGCTTTCCTTTCAGGATCCTGAAGCCAGAGACTTCCTTTAACGTATTTATGCCATCTGATTCTATGACAGTGCGTTCTCAAAAAGTAAATGGTTCACTCAGGTCAAAAGTTCATCTTCTCACTCAGGAAAGGGGTGTCCTTCAGGTGAATCGAAGGAAGATTATGAACTTTCATTGTTTTTTTTTTCTTGGTTCATTTCCTCAAAATTGTTTTGATTGTGGATTATGGTGTGGATGAATGAAGACAAACTTTCCATATGTTTCTATATTGAACTGGAATATATAAGAATAGGTGAGTGTGGTTTATTTTTTTCATTGATAATTGTCGAGAAAAAAATATCCTGGTACTGTAATGGTCTCCTTCTGTAGAGAGAAGACAGTTAAATATTTGAGTGTGTCATGTCTGAGGATGAAAGTTGTAGTTGCATCGCAGTTGCTTAGCGTAATTGAGCTTAAAAGGAAGAAAGCATTTTTGTGTGACTGTTTCTGTTACCTGTCTAGCTTAGTTCTGTTAAGACCTACCTCATCTACCTCAACATTAAGATATCTATCAAAATAATCTAATTCTGTCCTCTTGCAATCTCTGATCAATATTGCTTGGGAAGTGCTTAGTCATGATTTGTCAAAGAAATAACCAAGAAAAGGACTTTTTTGGGGGGGCTCATTTGCTTAAAACCTGACACTGAGAAAATTCTGGAAACTTTATGAATAAAAGATATAACCAAAAGATAATCAAAACACAATTACCAATAATATTCCTTTGACTTTGTTCTTACAGAAAGGCCTTATAGTTTTTTATTAATTTCAATCCCAAACATCATAACTTATAAACAGAGAAAGTGAAAGAAAATTCAAGTATTGCTGAATCTCAAAGAAGGTCCTTAAATACCTCTTGCAGAGGGGTTGATACCTGACATTTTCAGGAAAGACCTGATCCAATAGGCAGATGCAGCACCATAGACTGAGGAGGAAGAGAAAATCTTGTCCGTGTAGCAGAGACCTTTCCAACTGATTTCCAGGCTTGTTACTTATAGTAGAGGCATCATTGTAGAGGAAGACAATAACACAACGGGGCAGAAGAAGGAAGAGTCTTTGGGTTTAGTTGTTGGTTCTACCGCACACTTCAGGTGTGGCTTTGGACGAATGAATTTCTCTGTCTCTGCTTCAGCTTCCCGACTGTAAAGTGCAACCATAAAGGAAAAAATGAACAATTAATCCACTTTCAGGGACTGCAGAATTCTGGCAAGTCCCTTATATCCTGAATTAGTGTATCCCATCATGACTGCCTTTATTATTATGCTAAGATACTCTATTAAAACATACAAAGAAAACATATATAATAAAGAAAAACATAAATGCTTCTTCTTTAGACATCTTGGTAATGTTTTAAAATGCTACCATTTTGAGGTAGCTTGAAAATTTTCATATTTAAGAGCACTCTAAGCAGCTGAGCCTGTTTCCATGCATATACATAATAACTTATGCAAGAAAATTAATAGCAGGGTGTTGAAAAATAGGCCAGAAAGGCTGTATAGAAAGCTGTGTGTAGGCAGCATCAATTATAAACTGAATATATGTACCTAGCACTATCCATTTTAAACATAGAGATGTACCATTAACTAGTTATTGATTATGAGCCATAATTTCCATGCCGAAATTCTAATAATGTATTAAAAATAAATAAATTAAAATTGGGTAAGATGAACTATACTCTGCCTTTTTGGTTTTTCCTTTTTTTTTGGTAGAAAAGCAATTCTAGTCTTTTTGAGTATGCAATTAAAACTTCCATTACTCCATGTTGGAAAAAAAATTATTACAATAAAGTAATGTGTTGGGTTTTTTTCCTACAATACAGCGAGATTTAATGAATTGAATGAACTTATATTTGAGCCCATCTGAGTGTATCTGGGGAAAGCAGATTTTCTTCCTGCCTAATAAACAGTATGAAAGAAAATTGCACCAATACAAAAGGTAAACAAGCTGTATTTTCTGAGGCCAGCATTCACTTTCCACATCTTCCATCTCTGACCCTATTGCATTCATGTTCTTCTTTTTTGTAAAAGGGTGCCCTTACAACTGGAAAAAAGAGTGTTCTGAGTGTTTAACTATATCTTCACAGTTGAGATGATAGCACTTGTACACTACAGGAGAAATACACTTCTGCAATTTTCTGCTTGTGAAGTGTTAAGGACTGCAAATAGTGCTCACTTCCTTTCTCTCTCCATAGAAAAGCAGTTTCTTTAGTCAGTTGTCCATCACTTACATCCATCCATCTCGACAACTGCAGAATAGTTTTGACTTTGAACACAGTGATATCCATTCATTCAAAATCAGGGAACTAGTATCTGTAATTTATTTTTAGATTCTTTACAAGAAAAACTCCCCCTGCTTCCATCCACACCAACTTGACACCGAATTTATTTTGATTTTTGATTTATTTTATTGTAAAAGTTCTCAGGTTCTCAATGTAGATGAGTACATAAGAGAGAGTTAGGGTCACCAGGGAAATTTTTGTATTTTTTAAAATGTGGGGACTAAGCTTGGTGTGAAATCTTTCTTACTCACTGCGGATGGCTGACATTACACTACCCTGGTCAGTGAAACTGGTTCTATGTTAGTAGAAAAAATAGAGCTCATCTCCCATTTCCTGGAGTTGCAGAATCCACTTTATCTCATTCCCTTGTTACTTTGAAGCCTTGGAAAAAAGATTTCCTTTGTGTTAACCCTGAATTATTGTCACATTATTCAGGTTTTAGAGAAAATACTGTGCAGCAAACAGCCCATGACTCATTCTTCTTCCACAGCAACTTTAGATTTGTAGCAAATGAACAATTTATTATACCATTTCGTACTTAATTTTTCCTGTTATGAAATTACCCTGTGTTATGTACAAAAGCCTATACAAATAATTCCTTTCATGTTGAAAATCCATGTAATTTCCTTCAGATTGCTTTTCTGTCTCTGTGTGTCTTTTAATGTCAATGTTCTCTTAGGTGAAACTAACTGTCATTTGACATTGTTTTCCTGGGGTTGGGAAGAATCCTAGATAATCTATTCCTGTATCCTGTGTCATAAAAATGTTGTAGGATTTACCAGCTTAGCATTCTTTACATTATAGTTCTGCCCCTTACTTTCTCCTCCTCCATGTACATTATTATAACTCTTCCTCTTGAGCTTATCAGTATTTTTTCAGATCCTTTTTGTCCCTCTTTTTTGCTTCAAGCATTAATTTTCATGGTTGTGCCATGCTAAATGTTATGCTTCTTTTATTTATTTACCTCCACTCCTCCTCCTTTCTCTCTTCAGCAGAAAGACATGGCCATTTTTTCTCTGCACTGAAATTTGCTTTCCTTGTTGACAGACTTGTCTCTGGTTAAATATGAATGTGTCTTTTCTTTTTCTTGAACACTTTCATGGTATCTTTTTACCTCACTTGTGCATATGAGCTGCAACACCAAATGTGATATTTTAATTTAGGCCACATATTGGATTTCAGTTCTGCAGTACAAGTGGCAACATTTATTCTCAAGTATTTCTGTCCTCCTTCCACTTCAGTTTGTATTTGACCAGCTGTCCTGTACTTTGTTTTGTCTTGTCAGCATGTGGGTGTGGGAACTCGGAACTTACTGGGCCAATGCTTGTTTCACAGATGTGCTGATTTGGGCAGGGGTAGAGTTTACTTTCTTCACAGTGGCTGGCACTGGGCTGTGTTTTGGATTTGCATTGAACACAGGGTTGATAACAGAGAGATATTTTTGTTATTGCTGAGCAGGGCTTGCACAGAGCCGAGGCTGTTTCTGCTTTTGGTACTGCCACACTGGGGAGGGGACTGGCAGCGCATGGGAGCTGGGAGAAGACACAGCCAGGACAGGTGACCCCAACTGACCAAAGGGATATTCCAGACCCTGTGGCACCATGTCAGTATATATAGCGGTGGGGAGAAGGAGGATGGTAAGTTTGGGATGATGGCATTTGTCTTTCGAAGTCATCATCATGCATGATACGGCCCTGCTTTCCTAGAGATAGCTGAACACCTGCCTGCCCATGGGAAGCAGTGAATTAATCCCTTGTTTTACTTTGCTTGTGTGGCTTTTGCTTTCCCTATTACTCTGTCTTTATCTCAGCTCACAAGCTTTTTGCCTTTTACTTTTCCAATTTTCTCCCTGTTCTCACTGGCGGGGGAGTGAGCAAGAGGCTGCATGGGGCATGGCTGCTGACTGGGGTTAAACCATGACAAAGTATTGTAGGTCTGGGAGGGGCAGCAGTAAGGAGTAGTGCTGTGCTTCCTGTTGTTTGGCATAAATAAGGATTGGTAGTAAAACCTCATCCTAAAACCAGAACTCTGGTGTAGCACTTGTTGGGTGCACAGGTACGGCATTGGGAGTTAGCCAGGTCTTAAGCTGAGGTTCATTAGCAGTGTTAAGGTTAAATTAGTGGAGCTGGAATTAACTTGAAAATATAATCCCATGTATTTGCCTCAACAAATGAGATCTGTATTGTGAATCCCTGCACAACTGAACAAGTTTTGAAAGATGTGTATGAAAATCTTTGATTTCTTCTTTGCATTCAGTACTTGTTTATTTTGAAGACCCACATCTTCGTTGTGCTCATAGATAAAGAGGACAAAAGGGAACTGATCAATTGCACTGATGGCTTCCACTGGGATAGGCCTATATATCATTTGTAGGACCAGATACTTCTGGAGGAAAAGCGTGATTCTACTAGTCACTTCTGCCCTAGATTCTAAAAATTGGAAAATTATGTCAGGGTTCTGAAAGGCTGACATTGGCTCACTTATTGCCAAAGCACTTCAGAGATTGATTTGGGAATTGATATTTTTTTCTTTTAGCCAGCACTGAACTCAAACCTTGGCAGAGATTGTAGAATGGGGGTGTGTTCTACTGTGGCACACTGGCCCACAAAACTCATCCTTTCCTACCGTAAATCATTAAAGATCCCTTGGGAGTATTCAGTGTAGGGATGGCAAAGTTACCATCTTGGACACATGCCAATTTGAATTACTCCGTTCTGCTTGTCAGTTATGTCTTTAATTTTATATGAGTATGGGATTACTATGTGCTGTTAAACACTTAGCAAATCCAGCCAATAGCTGACAGCAAAGCAACCATTTAAAGTCTATTCATTGTCAAATATCTAGGTTTTCAGAGTAAATGTCCTGTTGTAGATTTTGAATCTTTCTGTAAAGATCAGATTTTCCAAGCGATGTTGTTTTCTGTTAGTGGTTAGCATACACGGTAAGCTCTGTAAAAGAAGCTGTTCTAGACAAACAGAAAAGACATGGTGCCAGTGCCAAGGACTATGCAATTTCAGGTGCTCTTAGGGCTTTCTGAAACACTGGCCATTTGACAGGGTTACTCACAGAATAGTACTAGTTCTCATAAAAATAAAAGTCATGATGGTACAAAAAGCAGATTCTAGGTAGGTCTGTCTTACACCAAAACGCGTATGGTTCTGACTGCAACATTGTATAAAAAGCTCTGCTTGTGTGGGTGGGTGTGGGCATTATCATTTTCCTTGCGCTAGTTGCACCTCAGACACTTCTGATGAAGAAGCTGTATGATTATATTAGAGAAGTTACTTGCTTGGCAGCTAACAAGACCTGCTCAGAGCAGCATGAATTGGTCCAGTTGCAGTAGAAAGTTAGTGCAGAGATGCATCTTGTGAACTCAGCCTGCATTTTACTGGATCAGCCCTGACAGGGCAGACAGAGGGTCACTGAGTCATCTTTGTTTCTATACAGCTAAGGTATTAGACAGTGGCATCAAAGTAGTTGGTGACATCCAAGGCAGTGAATGTCAAAATCTGTCTCAGAGCCTTACTTACCTGTTTGTCTCATGCTTAGTACTCAGGAAGACAACTTGTTTGAATAGTCAGAAATACACAAGTTGTTTGGTTTTTATATATTAACACACATTTCAATTTAAACATAACTATGTACAAATTGTCAAAATTGTCTTTGGTTTGGACAATTTCCATCATAGGTCATTTAATGTCAGAACCACTTTTTAGCATTAAAGATCTAACAAAAGCACTCTCTATTATGGCATGACATTTCATTGCTTCATATTACTTTTTACATTGTTGTGCCATTACATGTGCTAGTTGCCATACTGAACTCTAGGAACTCGATCTAAACTTAATACACAGAATTTCATGGTAAGCACTTTGAAAATATGTCTCTCTCTAGAGTTAACAATTTGGAAACATACAAAACACCCCTCTCAAACTCATCCAAAACATTTTAAAGATATCTACTTTTTTCACAAACTTTTGGGTTGTACAGACCCAAGATAAGCAACAAGACACAGTGACTACTAAACACAATAAATCCACAAATCACAGTGCCTTCTATAGCTTGTTTAATTTTCGGTTTGAACACACAGATATGAGGTTCACAAGAAAAAGTCAATTTAGGAATCTAATGCAATAGTTTATGATCCCATCTGCTGTGGTCAAAGTCAGAAGGTATGACCCTTTGTTCCAGAGAGCTGCTAGAGAGTGACACCTGAAGTACCTGAGCCTTCTCCTCTTCCCCTGTGTGATCTGTTTCTTCTTGAAACAGGAGTCTGAACTACAGGATGTCTAGCCCAAGGCTATAAGTTCCACATATAGTTTTTTAAAAGAGAATTCAATTATTTACAGTTGCACTCTTGAGTACCTTTATCACACTGTTATATGCTGGAATCTTTTCTACAGATGACTTATATATGGGTTTTAGTGAGAAGATACTGCAATACATTTAGCCCTTGTCATGAGTAAACAAGCAACTGTAAAGAATATTCATTTTAAAAGCAGTGTAAATCTGGTTTAGATGTGCTTTTTATATGTCAACACAATTTCAAGACAGAAATTTTGTCATTAATAAGAGCAATTTATAATGTTATAGTGTAATAGCATACACAATAGGACATGAGGCTCAGAGGTATCACTTTGGGTTAAATATTGCTGCAGACACAAACATGCACAAGTAATGATGCTGGTGTTTTAGAGAGGATGTTATTTAGTCTAAAAGGCTATAAGGGATTAGCACACAGGAGGTATGGACAGAAGAGTTAATACGGAAGTGTGTAAGAAAACTGCTTCAGCAAAAGGGCATTAGGCATTGGGAGGGGAGTGATGCCTTAGGTTTTAACTTTTAGATTTTTCAAATTCTGTACTGCTTCGTGTGTAACTCTGAGTTTTCTTGTATCCTGTTAACTTCTGCTGTCTCATGCCAGGTAGACAAAGCCTCTCTGGGCCTGCTCTTCAAGGACACCCAGACCATCCTAGGCCCAAAAAGTATAAACCAAAGAGCCTCTAAGGGGGGGGCAAGCGGAGGGGAATTACATCATTACACTGAAGCTTTAATTGGAGAATTAACCCTGATATGCAAATGAACCAAACCTATAAAAGTGTGAAGAACTCGTGACCTGTCGTCCATCTTGGGGTCCATCTTGGCAGTAGCCTCTGGCTCTCCAGGGGCTACCTTTGAAGGCCTTTCAAATAAATACCTACCTTATTCCCTTATTCTTGTCTCGTCTGTTTCTAGGAGGCCTCTTAAGGCATTAGGAGGAGGAAAGTTTTCTATGCAGTCTTTACAGGACATGTCTGTATAGGGATCATCTACTCGCTCTGAGTCATTACAGACAGTAATTTCTTAAAGATTTTTATCTTTAGAGTTTCAGAACACCATCCTATTATCTCTGAATCTTTACAAAGAAGCTGAGACTACTGTGAGTAATCATGACCTATCACATATCACAGATTGGATACTGTTGACTGAAATATGTTCATAAACTTAGAATAGCCTTGTCTAAGCATCTGCCCAAGTCTTTTCTGTTTGAAGAAGCCACATATTTTAGGACTCAAGGACATATTTCAGACAATGTGATAAGGTCTTCCAAAAGTGACCAATGCACTCCATGCAAGTATGTGTCTTCTTGTGACACAATCCTTGCAGCAGATCCATAAAAAAAGAGTTCAAGATAATAGCCTGACTGTCAGGAAGGCTGTTGGGTATAGGAGTGTGCCTCATCAGCTGAGCTGGAATGCCAGTAGCTTTCATGGCAGGAAAGGGGACCAAGGGAGAAGTCAGTGTGGGCTTAAAAATGACTGTTTTGTTTTCCAGGTCTTGAAGTTCGTTTTAGCTTATGCACCAGAGATAAACCAAAACATTTAGTTTCTTTTCCCCTATGTAGTGACGAAGAGTTTGTCTTTTGATTGCAAATCTTGTGAGCAATTGTTGGTCTCTTACTCTTTCTTTAGCTGAAAACTGCTATATTGAAATCAATACGCCACTGTAAAATGTTCCAGCTTCTGTGAAACACTTATTTAATGAAAATATATTTACCTGTAAATCTTCCAATGAGCTCTAATGAGAACCACATAAAACATTTCTGAACCACTAATGCCACTAAATTGCTCAGAGCTAGATGATCTCCTCCCCCTTTATTTCTACATTCATGTTTATAAGATTTGACATTAATTGTGTTTTCTCTTACAGTGAGACTTTAAATGACACATTTTAGCCTAGCTTTTGCTCCCTAAATTCAGGCTTCTTATTTTCCCTATATTGGTATGTAGAAGCTCTGTTTGCCTGGAGCTTTTCTTTTCAGTGTTGTGACCTGGTTTTTCTTTCTTTTTTCCTTCATAGCTTTGACATCTTGGCTGCTGAATTTGCCTTGCTTCTTCTAGTAAGACAGAAATTAATTAATCTCCTTTCCTAATTGCACAATCAAAATAAATGATGTAGACAAATTAGAAGACACAGAAATTACATGTACATTTTGGATGCTCAGATAATGTCCAACAATAATTTTTTCTTATAAATTTCATGCTTAATTAATTGCTTTAAAATATCCACATATTTTTGTGCAAATACATCTTTGCTTGCAAGTCATGAAAAGGAAAAACAAACTAAATTGCCCTCCCACATAGGAAAATGTTGCCCTAAGTGTGCTTGGTCATCCGCTTTTTTCCTAGTCATGGTTGTAAATTTGGATGGGATCCTTACACTCTGAATTGCCACTGGGAATCCAACAGATTTAATTTTCTCCCAAGTTACTGACGTGAGCTTTTGTTGTTCAGTTAACTTGAACACATTGTAATATGGCTGATAAATAAATATCTTTTGGTTTTGAAGAAAAATTGTCTCAACAAGAAAGAAAGAATAAAATAAACTGGCTAAACCAAGGCAATGAGGAAATTTTTTTGCACTTTTATTTGACTGGATCTTTGAGTAACTTGATGATTTGAATTATTCATTAGTAGTTAAATGTACAACAGTATAATTACAAATATCCCTAAACCAAGATTAGACATCCATCTGTTTCAATAAACAAGTTAATTTATAAAGATGACCATGAAGAAAATGTTCTACCTTTTTAGTTAAAAAAAAAAAATTCTGTAGATCAACTGATATAAAATCTTACGCTAATATAGTCATAGCTCTTTGACTTTATTTCCTAAAAGAAGTGGACTGAAGCTGGAAACAAAGCTACAGAACTTTCTTGTAACACAATCCTGCCTTTTTTTTTTAAATTTATGTAATCTTAAGGAACAGAGGGTTAACAGTACTCCATTTGTTATACAGAGATAATCAGTAAATCTTCCAGACTACTTAAATTCCTGCATTTACCGTGGGGTGTGGGGGTGGAGACCCTGTGTCTTTGGGTTTGGGAAGAAGAGTATATCTGAAGATGCCATGCTTAATATTGGCTTGTCTCTCTCAATAATATGTGGAACTCTTACTGTAGAGCATTGTGTTTACTCAGCTCAGAAGAGGAAACACAGTCTGTACTCTTCATTTAGGAGTAAGTTTTAAAAAGATCATGTTTTTTTTAGATTAAATTGACATAGAGAACATGGAATACATCTTGAGATTTTAAAGTGATTTCTTTCCCATGCTCTTGATATTCTTTTTCCATACCACTACTCATGTATCACTAAACAGGAAAAGATCAGCTTGCAGATTTCTGCTAAAACAACAGAAGCTTCTTTTGCAGCTTGACTGGCTCCTTCCATATCTATTGCTTCTGCAGCTGCTGCTGAATAAGCAGCTGCTCCCTTCACATGCTCTGATGCTGAAGCTGCACCTTGAGCCTTGCTGGCGGCTCAGGTGGTTGCACAGTTCCTTGGCATGTCAGAAGTGAACTCATGGCTGTGGCCCCTTCTGAAATGGTTGCACACAAGGTCGCTGGAGAGCTGTGTGAAACAGGGGCTTCTGAGGACAGTGGACTGGTAGGTTTTGGGCCCAGAAGTGTGCTCTGCAGCCTGCAGTCCTTTAGCTATGAAGTTCTGTACTCCAATAATGAAAGCCAATTTAACTATTTAAGAAAAAGATGATTTTGGCTCATGTTTGAGCCAATTGGCATCAATCATTCCTTGCAGAGGAATGCATGAATGTTAGAGGAAGCAGCTGCTATCAAACCTCAGCCCCACAATAACAGGCCAAGAGTGTGAGAGGCATAGCTTTTACCCAAGCTAGACACATGGGCACCACAAGAAGAATAACTTGACAGAATTAATGCCCAGGTATCTGTGATCAGACAGTAGCAAGAAGGAATGTGGACAGCTTATGAAGTGCTCCTGTTCTGATTGATGTGTACTATCCAATCCAGATCTTCAAATGCTACAGGAAATTCATATTACATTTTGAAAACTATAATAAATATATCCATTAACTTTCCTGCAAAAACTGATAGTGACCTGGTCCGGGTATAAAGAATGTGAGAGAGCTTTCTGGCATAATCAATGAATTTGAGGCAAATTTTCTATGTCCTCAGGTTTTTGAGGGTTTGGAACTCTGGTACTTGAGGAAAAATCTTCCAGAACACATACCTCAAATGCTTAATGTGTTGATAAACAAAATATGTATTTAAAAGAAAATTTATAAAACAATGGTATGGATACAAATTTAAATGAGAATGAAGTTTCCTTGACAATAGATCATCAAATTAATTTTAGATGAGATCATAGAGCCCCTCTTCTAGTTTGGTTTCATCCAGAAGGCATCTAGTTCATGTATTTGGACTGAGATATCAAGTGTTTTAAGTGGGAACAACCTGAAGTCTGTTCTCAAAAACATTCCTGATTTGAACTAAGATGTTAATGAAGATGCATTATTAGTTGTTATTCATCATTGCTATCAATGTCTACTTCATTCATTGCCAGCTAGTACTAGAAACAAGTAATTCCCACATTGGGAGTTCTATTCAGAGACCTGTTAAGGAATCTGCTTAAGTGACTAGCTGCTAGGTAATAGTAGTTCCTCCCCACACTCCCCATCCCCATTTCCCTTTAACCCTAACATTAGATTGAGTTTAAACTTTCCAACGTAATTTAAAAGAAGACTGCTTTTTACCTTTGATGTTATAATGACAAATGTAAGAGAAGATAACAATTTCTTTGACTTAATCATGCACATCCTAACCCATAAAATTAAGTGTATGTGAGCTAATATAAGTAAGGTTATTTAACTTCCATCTTTTCTAGGAACTTAAGGAGCTACTCTCAGACAATGGCAAGCATTTTCTCTGCTAGTGTTTCTTAATATGTCCATAGCTAAGCACTTGCTGGAATTAAAAACAGTTACAAACTTCCTACAATTTATTCTTTATACTATAAAAAGCTGGAAGGAAAAACTATTCCTTGAATTTGATGCTTTAGGGGATGATAAATGTGATTTTTAAGGATTCATCCATCTCCAAGAAGCCAATACTGGGTTTGAAATATTGAATTAGGGGTTTTCATTTAAGGTATTATACAGTATCTATCACCAGTATTGCTGGCCAAGACCTGTTTACCTCTAATGACAAAGTTAAGATGCTACATTTTCCTGGATAATTTTGGGCTAACCCTAAAAAGGGGATCAGGAGGTGTACAGATATTCTTGTCAGGCAGGGTGATACTTGTTGGCTTGGTGTTGGCATCCCTGCAGCACTAAGCAGAAAGGCAGCAGTACAGGTTGCTACTTTTCTGCCTTCAGTTTTAAGGACAATGATCTTAGTTATTACTGCTCCTTGAAGTTTTCCAGCCTTAGAAAAATGTACTGAGCAGTTTAATGTATATGGCTTATAAACACCATTTCAACAGGTTTTTAGGTGGGTTCTGCAGCATCCACAGTGGTCTGTGTTGCCACAGCTGTACTTCATTCAGGCAGTACCTAAATTCTCAGGTTGAGAACTGGTGTGATTTTGCTTGCCGCAGCTTCAGTCCAAAGAGTCTAAAAATAAATTATAGATACTAGTTCCCTGATTTTGAATGAATGGCTACCACTATGTTCAAAGTCAAATTATTCTTTAGTGTTTGGCAGATTACAGGTGGATTTTCCCACAGCTATCAGAGCTCAGCCATAGTGCAGGCCCAGCACTGTTAAATCAACTCTTTAACTGAGGAAATCACAGATTATTTGGCAGCTGTATGTGCTTATTAATGAGAATGTTTACTTTTTATTGAGGGATTTCACCCCGTGTAATTCCATAGGTACAGCAAGGAATCACAATAAAGAGTGTGTTGTTAAATGCCTGTGTTTATACTTTACCAAAGGTATATAAAAAAAAAAAAAAAAAAAAAAAAAAAATAGCATAAGCACTGTGACAATTATTTTATGAGGTGCTTTCACATTCTGGCAAACTCTCTGCAATGAGTATATTCTCTCTTTTAGCTTTGCTTTTTCCCATGTGCTAGCAGTACCTTCAAATTAGCTCACTTTCTGCTCTGTATCTCTGTATCTCTGTATCTCTGCTTCTGAAGTAATCTATCCTAATTTTAAAAGTATGATTCTGTTATGGCGCGCATTTATGGAAGGAGTCATTAGCCATAAGCATTGACAAGACCAGTTCTCTCATTCCCCTTGGTTGCAGTCTGTTGCAAGTCAGAGGTTTAATCTCAGAAGAGTGTAGGAGTATTGACTTTCAGACTACACTGTTAGTCTGATTTTGCTAGTGCAGTTACTTGGACAGTAATTAAAGACTCACAACACAAGCAGAATGAAAAATTTGCATAACTGCATACAGGGGAGAAAAAAAATCACCATGGCCTTAAGCCTGAAAATATGTATGCCTGCCTGAAAGTTGATGTTGTCTTCAGTGGGACTGAGCATTTGCTCAACACTGAATGCGTTGCATAAATGTTGCCAAATAAAGATGTCTGCCTGATTTTCTGGTAGAACAGAAGGGGTCCCCAACAAAGACCCAACAAAAATCCTCTCCCCAAAACCAAGAGAAGGATGATAGGGAAATGAGCTGGTTTGATTTTATCATATTTTATTTCAATGTAAGTATTGTATTTGTCAGCACTGTTGCTTTCCCTTTTGAAAGTCTTTTTCGGTCTTCATGTCCAGCCTTCTGGCACTCTAGGCAAAATTTTGACATAATCCTCTTCATTAACTGGTGAACAACTAATCAAATTAGATAACTAGCCTTTTCCTGCCATTTTGGAGAGTTGTTTCATTGGACATCCTTTTCAAAAAGCTATGTAAATATTAATATTCTACCTTTTTTTTCTTCTTCCAAATCTTTACTTTGGAATAGGTGGAAGAGGCTGGGAAGGTTTAATAGAGGGTTTAAATAAAATCATTATGTCCTGATACAATAGTAACCCATGCTACCCCAGAATCTTTAATGGCTACAGCAGAAATTAACAAACTTTTGCCTCCTCAGGGATCTTGGAAGAATCCCATGGGAACAGGCCCTGGAGGGAAGAGAGATCCAAGAGTTGGTTGATATTCAAGCACCATTTCTGAGCTCAGGAATTATTCATCCTAATGGACAAGACAGTAGGCAAAGGGTAAAAGGCATCTGTGTGGATTAATAAAGAACTCCTGTCAGTTACTCAAGTGTAAGCAGGAAATACCCAGGAGATGGAGGCAGGCTCAAACCACTTGGAATTCATAGAAAGAGCTTGGCAGGGTAAGTAGAAATGAGACAAGGAAGGCTAAGGCCCACCTGGAATTAAATCTGAACAGGGATGTAAAGCCAAGGAGGTCAAGGACAAGAAGAAGGGCTTCTTTAAATACTTCAGTAACAAAAGAAACACCAAGGAATATGTAGCTCTGTTACTAAATGGAGGTGGGACTGTGTTAACACAGGACACAGAGGAGGCAGAGTTAGTGAATGCTGCCTTTGCGTCGGTCATCACTGACAAGAACAGCCCTCAGGGATCTCTGACCCAGGAGACTAGGGAGAAGGAAAGGTTCAAGAAAGACTTTTTCTTGCTCAAGGAGGAGTGGGTTGGAGTCAGGTAAACCTGGCATCCACAAGTCCATGGGCCCAGATGGGATGCACCCACAAGTGCTGGGAGAGTTGATGAACACCAAAGCTGGGCAATTTACAACCATCTTTGAAATGTTGTAGTGATCAGGAGAGGTGCCAGAGTACTGGAAGAAAGCAAATGTCACCCTGGTCACAGAAAGGGAAAGGACAACCCAGGAAACTACCAGACAGTCAACCTCATCTCAGTCCCAGGAAAGGTGATGGAGGGCCTCATTCTATCCACAATGGAGGACAAGAAGTTGATCAGGACTTGGCATGGATTCATTAGAGGTAAGGCAAGTTTGAACAACCTGTTTGCCTTCTATGATGAACCAAATACCTGAAAGGATGAAGGGAGGGCAGTAGATATTGTCTACCTTGACTTCAGCAAGGCTTTTGACACTGTCTCTTACAACACTCTCATAGGCAAACTCAGGAAGTATGGACTGGATGAGTGGACACACCCCTTCATCCCCTCATTGGATGAGGAGGAGTGAAAACTGGCTGAATTGCAGATCCCAGAAGGTTGTGACCAGTGGCACAGGGTCTAATTGGAGGTCTGTTACTAGTGGTGTTCCCAAAGGTTAAATACTGGTCCAGTATTAACTTCTCCACCAACAACTGAACAAAGGCACAAATGCCTCCTCAGCGAGTTCACTGATGACACAAAGCTGGGAGGAGTGGCCGATACCCCAGAGGGCTGTGCAGACCTTCAGAAGGCCTTGACAGGGTGGAGAGATAGACAGAGAAGAACCTTCTGAAATGCAACAAAGGCAAGCGCAGAGTCCTGCATGTGGGGAAGAATAACCCTGGGCACCGCAACAGGCTGGGGCTGATCTGCTGGGAAGCAGCTCTGTGGGGAAAGACATTGGGGCCCTGGTGGACAACAAGCTGTCCATGAGCCAGCAGTGTGTCCTGCCAAGGGTGTCCTGGAGGGCATTAGGAAGAGCATTGCCAGGAGGTTGAGGGAGGTGATCCTGCCCCTCTACTCAGCCCTGGGGAGGCCACATCTGGAGATTTGTGCCTGGTTCTGGGTTCCTCAGGACAAGAGAGACATGGAGCTCCTGGAGCAAGTCCAGAGGAGGATGACAAAGATGAGTAAAGGAGAGGAGCATCTCTCTTATGAGCAAAAGCTGTGGGAGCTGGTTCTGTTCAGCCTTGAGAAGAGAGAACTGAGAGGGGATCTCATAAATGTAAGTATCTGAAGTGAGGTTGGCAAGAGGATTGAGCCAGGCTCTGCTCAGTGATGCTGAGGTTTTTTTTGTGTCCAGTGGGACAAAAGCAACGGGAAGAAATTGGTGCACAGGAAATTCCACCTGAACATGAGAAAGAACTTGGTTTCTGTACAGTGACTGAGCCCTGAAACAGATTGCCCAGAGAGGCTGTGGAGTTTCCCTCACTGGGGATATTCAAGAAGCATCTGGACTTAATCCTGTGCCATGTGCTCTGGCATGACCCTGCTTGAGCCTGGCCCATTCTGTGGTTCTGTGAAGTGCTTTAAGACACCTCCTTATTTACGTCCTTTACTCTGATTTGAAACCTCTTTTTCATGAGTGAATTTGACATCCTTCTGAACATGCTGTTATACTCATCTCTGCCTCCTTTGGCCACAAGTTCTGGAGGTTCATTGTTGTGAAAAGTGCATACTATGATCAGTTCTACTCTGCTGTTCTACCACTTTCATCAAGTGTCTCTTGTGCTATTTCAGTTAGTTTCTCTTGTTATATCTGAATCAGTTTATGAAGGATTTCACAGACTTGAAAGAAGTAGTACTGCTATGAGACAGCTAGAAAATAAAAGGAAAATGTTTGTGAGACATAACTATATGGAAACAAAACTATTCTAAATTTTCACAAATATCTGGGGAACTCGCCTTCTAGTTTTTCCCTAGCCCATGCAGGTTCTTCATCTTCTTCCATCAGTTTAATATACATGCATATGCGTGAAAACGTATTGTGCACCAAGCATATTTGGTTGTGAAATCCTGTTAAGAAATTTGGCTATCATTCTGTTGATAACCTGAAAAGGTTATTTTAAAAAGCACAGAACTGAATTATTTTGCTCCTTTTTATAATGACATAATATTACAGTGGCATGAAAAGTCAGAAGGGAAGAGAGGCCTGTTATGAGAAACTAAATATTCCCTCTTTTTCTTTTCACTGCTTTTCTTCAGAGTTCAGATATATCTATTTTGGAGGATAAACCAGGTTCTAGGACTTGGAAGGAGATGAAGAGAGAGATACATCATGAAAACTGTAAGAGAAACAGAATATAAAAAGACTTCAGCATAAATATATTTGCCTTTCATTATAGTCTCTTCTGAATTTAGTAAGAATCAGTTTTAGAGAGGATTTGGAAGTAATTGTAAAAGGGTGACCTATAGTGAAATAAAAAATGAGTGAATTTATCTGTAGAGTAAGATGAATTTTGTTCATTAATTTTTTTGGTTTTGTTGTAAAAATACCGAAGTACTGGAAAGCATCTCATATATCAAACATCATAGGAAATTAGGAAATTCAAGGGAAATTTATTCTTCCTTTTATTTTAGCAGGGAAAAATTAGGAATACTAACTAAAGCTCCAGGTTGGATTTTTTTCCCTATGTCTATGCAGCCATAACCTGGTGTTTCTAGAACTCAGAGAAAGCAAGATTAAAAGGAGATGACATCATATCAGTTCAAGACATTCTGTGAAGCAAAGCAGTCCAACGTGAGCTCTAGGCAGGAGAGGGCAGGTGGAGGTCACTAGGCCTGTGTCTTGGCAAGTCCTCGTAGTTGTAGAGCTGTCTTTCCTGAGTGGAAATCTGATCAGCTTAACAATGAAAAACAGCTTTGGGGAAAAACAGTCTCATGAATGCTTATTTTTATAAAATGTCTGGAAAAAATCACCAGAGCTGGAGAAAAGAGCTCTACATTTGGGAATGTTTGTGAATGGGGATGAAGTCCTAAGGGGACATCTCAAAAATGGGTTTAAATACATGTCTAGACACAGCTGCCATGACAAACTCCACAACCCTTCTCGTCCCCATCTTTTACTTTTCAGACCTTCCTCAGTAGACCTTGGTTAGCCTCACATCTATTAATGATATAACTGTATTTTCACAGAAGACAATATATTGAATAACTTTTTTTAACCTTTTATTTAGATTTCAAGGTAAAACTTGCATCTTCTGGGAGCTTCTCACAGGTTTGTTTAATACACCTGTCAATCTCACAGTCCCCTCTCTGTCAGCTAGCTTTCTAACTGTTTTCTTTTTAAAAGGACTGGTTGTGTTTATATGTCAGTGAATTTGAAAAAGAACAAACTGAGGTTGACTGCAGTACACCAAAAATCATGAATTTTATTAAAGCATGTGTGGAAAAAAAAGTGAGGAAAACATGTGTGTCATTTAAGTGATATAAAAATACATCATTCTGGATAAAGAAGAGTATTAATAACTCACACTAGGATACTTTGTGTGTGTGTGTGTGTGTGTTTTGCTTAGTTAATGCCTTCCTTAAAGACAGATACCAAAAATATCTCTACCATATTTCCAGTATTTCTTTCTTACAAAATTATTGTGGTTGAAGTCTGCACTGTTAAGGTGCTGCCCACAGTAAAAAATCCCTTACAAATCTCTTTCTGAATGAGACAAGATATGTTCCTTCCATAGATCTCTCAGCTGCAGGCAAATGTGGTCTTTTTTGGTCTAAGCTCCCTTGGAATACTTCTTTTTTTCTTCTGAATATAACTTAAAAGTAAATCTACTTGTTTTGTGGCATTTGATGTTTGCATTTTCACTGTGGCTGTCCCACAAATTAGTTTTGTGGCTTTCTTTTCTTTCAATATATTTCTCAAACATTAATTTTATTTATTTCCATACAAAAAGTTGTAGATGATTGATTAATCATCTAATGAATGCAGATAGTTTAAAACTGTGAAGCAAATTGCTTTCCTTGATTTGGAAGAGGGTATGATAAAAGGAAGAAATTTTTAGAAAGATCACCAGTTAATTATTTTGAAATCCAGCGCTCTTTTGCATTAACCTCTTGCATTAACCCACAAAGATAAATTCCACAAAAGCACTGTCAATTGGTGTGTTTAAATTCTGTGGTGTCCAAAGCCTGGGTATTTCCAGGTTTTTCATTGGGTCTGGTCATGGAGTCTATTTCCATAAGCATTAAAAAGACCCTACCAGAAAATCCATATTTAAAGGATCTTTTATGAAGACCTCATCTAGAAAAGAAAGAAGGAGTATACTTAAAACTATGTTGAAAAGGTAGTGGGGAGGCATGAAAATACCTGATAACTTTCATTGATTAAGACATAAGCTACAATACAATTTTATTTGCACTTCTTTAAAGAGAAACTATTTATATTGCTCTCGAAAAGATGTGCTTGGATGGCTGAGGTTTGCCTTTTGACTTACAGTCCCTAGTGAAAGACATGGTACTTGATAGACCATATTGATTCCGGGGGAAACCCTGCAGTATATTAAGAAAATAATGTAGGCTTTAATGAGCTAATGTGCTCTCTGAACTAAAAAATTGAAAGAGAATTAAGAGATGGCAATCATGAACACTGAAAAGGCAGATGTTTGAGAAGATCAGAGTAATAAGCTTATCTCAACAATTATTCTCAAAATAATCAAAGTGGAGATAGTTCCTCGTTCTGTAACATGCTGACCCAGATCTTCAAATGCCATCAATTGTTTTAGCCTGGATAGTTTCAAGGAGCTGTCCTCTTAGCTTAGCTGAGATTTACAGCAGCTGGCTGGGCTCCAAGCATTTATTTGCATCCCATTTTATTGTAGTGTATTATTATTGGCAATGCAATCACAATAGCTGACTTTCATGTGTAGAAATCTTATGGTCCAGTAGCATAGAGGACAACTGAAAATGCTCCATGTGGGTCTAATCAAGCAGCAATGTGGAAATGCATAGCTGTAACTTCTGTGCTCTCTAAAGGCTGAAATTCCAGGAGTGAAAGAATTGAGGTGCTTCAGAATGGCAGATGCTCTGTGCAGCAGTACTGTGTCATAGACACGCTGTCCTCTTGTGCCAGCCTCTGCATCGAATAACCAAACTAATGTAAAGTACTACACATCTATCTTACCTGGGTTACAAAATGGCCTTTATAACTCCTTCAAGCTTTTTACACTCAAAATCCTTTTACAGCAGAAAGCCACCTCTCACAGTGTCCCACAGTGGTAGGGACGAGAAGAGAGATCCAATAAGCAGGAATTGTGCAGCAAGATTTCCCTTTTTAAAATTATTTTACAAACTCTTTTGTAGACTTCTTTCTTCATAGTCTAATTGGTCAAAGGATCAGCCACCCCTTGGGGTGATTGGCTAAAGTCCTAAAACATCCATTGTCAAAATATTTTCCTACTGTACTATAAACAAAGCTTTGCAAGGTCGCAGGTGTTCATAGCTTATAGAACTCTACTAATATCTTCCATGAGAGAGAAAAATATCTCATGGGACTGGAAAGAAGCAAGAGAAATTCTTGCTAGCTGCATATTTGTATCCACAGCCACCCACCTTACATGTGAAGCCAATAATCCATTTTTAGTCTAATGAAAATCTTAACAGTTTAATTGAAGAACGTTAGTAGCGCATTTGCAATGATACTAGCATGTAACTGATGCTTACAGATCAAAACACTTGTAGATAAAATGGCACAAAGACAAACCTCCTGAAGTCTACACTTCACTCTGGTGATGTGCTCAGCCTTTCACTAACCTTTTGGGCCCTAAGGTTAATTGTAGCTTCAGTCTGAAGACTTTGGGGTATGGCCCATCACCAATATCCTAAGCTATTTGCAGGCAGAAAGGTGGGGTTGATGTTAGTGGTATTTCTTTTCCACCTAGGGTATACTAGCAGCCAATTTTGTGTGCTTAGCAGTGTACTCTGCAGCTTGCTTTTTCTTCACTGATCTGCAAGTGTTGCTGCCTGCTCCCCTCCCCCTCCCCAAGCTGAACCCCTTTGTTCCAAGCGCGGGCAAAACCAAATGTAACTCAAACTCTTTAGCGTGTCTGACTGGCCGGTCACCCCGGGTCTGCCCCCAGTCCTCCCCTTTCCCCTTCTCCGAATAAAAGAGAGGACCAAGGCGGGGCCCGCCCTCTTTTGGCTTTGCAACTCTTTCTGCGAACATCTGTGTGCTTCTGTTTCTTTTGAAAGCTTCTAGTTGTGGGAAATAGGCAAGCTAAGAGCTGTATTTCTCCCTCTTTGCTTCTGCTGGTGGTATTAGATTTGCAGCTCCTATTGGCCGCTTTTAGAGCTACTGAATGCTGGATTGCCCGTGCTACCTCTCTAGGCTGCATGAGGCTTTCTAAGACAATAAACTACTAGCCTAGGTGGCAAAAAGCTGTAAGTATACCTCCTCACACAAGTCCATGTTATGCTATACAAGGTATGTTTCACTCTTGTTTGAATATTTGTCCTTTTTTCTCTTTATTACCATGAGAACTGGTTTCGCCCAGCTCCCAAGGTGACCAGAAATGACTGGTTAGCTGCCTGTAGCACAGGGCGTCTGGTACTGCTCTGTGCTTGGGCTTTGAAGGCCCTGATGGCATGACGATGGCTGCTTATCTGTGCTTCATTTCTTTCTAAGTCACAGTTCTCTCACTCCATATAGATTAACTACATCATTACTGCTTTTTTCTACTAAACACTTATCCCTGCATAGTGCTATTTAATACAGTTTACTTTCAAAGCTGGACAAAAGACAAAACAATAGTCACCTGGTCATTAGATGATTGCTTTTTCTGCTGAAGTAAAATAAATCTCCAGGGAGCCTAAATGAAATTCAGACAAACCTTTTTGGGAACTAAGCCCTGAACTGTCAGCTTAAGGCAAAGTTTGTGGCCTGTTATGGGCACTGCCAACACCATCATTGTGGTGGTGCACAGCTACAAATATTTACCCTGCATAATGTGTAATCAACACAGGGACCAATTTCATTCAGCAGCTGTACACACATTGCTGAAAACTTTTCCTGAATATCTATATGGTCTCATATGCTGTTACCAATGTTCGCTGCAAGTGTGAAGCCTTTTGCATTAACCCAATTCAACTCTGGGCCTATTTAGCTTAAAAGTCTAGTTACCTTATTACCAAGAAAAGGTTTAAACACATACCTTTGCACTGAGGTTAAGGATGTATTTCTGTAGATGGAGACCGTGATTTGAACATCTTTGTTCTGATTATTTAGTATGATAAAAGGGCATTTCTTTGCTGACAAGATTTTTAATCCATATGCCATTATTTGAGAGTCAATGAAAATTTCTCTGTTTTTGGCATGGCATAGCTATCTAAAGCTAACTCTAAAGCTTCCATTAAGTTCCTAAGGAAAGGTTTTGTGCAGTTAGGCTAACTTCAACTGCACACCTTTGTGAATATGTAACTACGGTTCCATCCTTCCTTAGCAGCTGACCCTGCTAATGTGAACATGTTCATATGGTTAAGATTAATGAGTCAATTATTTTTACACAAGCAATCTGTCACGTAGGCTGTTTTCCTTGACTTGATTATTTTAATTAAAAAAAAGGTGTTCAATTATCTTTTTTATTGATGTTCTCATGTTAATCAGGAACAATTATTAGTGAGACTTTTGTGGTTGGTTGCTTCCAAGTTCCTTAACTGAAAATACAATACTTAAAATAGAACAGAGTTTTGGAAAAGCTAATTATTTTTTTTTTAATTGAAGACTTCTTAGCCAATACTGGTTGTTTCTGTTGTGGAAAAGATGGATTGTCACTTAAACCATGGACATGTTCAAATCAATGCTAAATGCATTACTGTGTGTTTACTCTGGACCAAATATTAGCAGTTACACTTCACACTTACATCTCAACCATAAACTAGTTCTGTCAAGTTAGAATGTTGTTGACTCATTTAGGTGACAAATTCTGAACATACCAAGTACCCTTGGCTTCACTGAGTTACTGAGCATTACATGTATTTCTAGCTGTCAGAAAGAACTTGGGTCTTGAAATTTGTCAAATTTGAATTTGAACTTTGAACCATAGCTCCTTGCTAATTGTTTGGACTTAGGTCACTCAATTCAGGGATGCTGGGAACCTATTTATGAATAGTTAATCGAGTTAATAGGCTCATTTAATTGTTTTGTGTTTGACATAATTCAGTCACCAGGTGGCACTATTACATATAGCGTTTGCCTGCAAAGTTAGCAGTTACATTTTGTGAAAATATTTGTGAACTGTCTTATGCTCCTTTCTAAATTCCGAACAAATCACTAGTAAGACCTTCCTCAAATCTCTACACTGTTGCCTTAATCTCTTTAAATTGGGATTCTGTTGAATGCTTCTGGTTTAGACAGTCAGTGTTGCAGCTCCTTTGAAAACCAAATTGCCTGAGAAAAGTGAGGACATGCAGTTTAAATACCCTACAGCTGGCCATGGTTGTCTCTATGACCGTTCAGATACATCTGTGAACATTGTGGCTTTGTATATATGTTGTCAGACCTAACTTGAGACATGTTCCTAAGATAAATGTAACCCAGATCATGTGGAAATGAACAGTTTAGCTGTGTGTTGCTTAATTCCTCCACTTGTTAGAATTATGGTAATTTAATAATGCATACTCAGTAGGTATTGCATGTCTTTCATCTTAAACTGGTGACTTTGTTACTCTAAATTTCATAGTAAGGAATCCAGACTGTATTTTTAACTCCAATATTACCAATGCAATCAACATTTTTCTGTAGGGGGTAGTATGACTGTTATTACTGGCAACATTCCCTCCAGAAAAGGAGTTTTAAAATTTAAAGTATTCAGTGGTTCTGTAAGCGGGTCACACAGTAAAACTAGTAGTCATTTTTCTTTTGATTGTATATTTCACCTTATGATTCATCTTTAATTACACTTACACAAATAGCTAGCAATTTACACAGCTTCTACCACCTTAAACTATGGTTAAGATGACAACCCCCACTCACATTTATGCTGTTGCTACATTAAGGAAAATGCAGCTCTCAAAATAAATGGTATATTACCATAGAATGGTCTGGGTTGGAAGAGCCCCTATAGACCATCTAGTTATGACCTACCTGCTGCTGGGCAGGGATGTCTTCTACTAGACCAGGTTACTCAGAGCCACTTCCAGCCTGGCCTTCTAGGATGGGGCACCCACAACTTCTCTGGGCAACATGTTCTGGTGCCTCACCACCCTCACACTAAAGAGTATCTTTGTAATATCCGATCCGATCAGTTTGAAATTATTCCCCTTGTCCTGTTACTACAGGCTCTTGTAAATAGTCCCTGTCCCCCTTATGTGTAGGCTTCCTTTAGGCACTGGAAGGCTGCAATTAATTAAGTCACTCCAACACATTCTCTTTTCCAGGCTGAGCAGTTCCAAGTCTGTCAGCCTTTCCTCATAAGAGAAGTGCTCCAGCCCTTTGATCAGCTTCTTGGCCTCTCTGGACTTGCTCCAACAGGTCCATGTCCTTCCTGTGCTGGGACCCCAGAGCTGGATGCAGCACTGCAGGTGGGGTCTCAGCAGAGCAGAGCAGAGGGGCAGAATCCCCTCCCTGGCCCTGCTGCCCACGCTGCTTTGGATGCAGCCCAGGACACGTTTGGCTTTCTGGGCTGTGAGTGCCCATGGCTGGGTCATGTCCAGCCTCTCACCCACCAGCACCCCCAAGTCCTTCTGGGCAGGGCTGCTCTGATCTGTTCATCCTCAGCCTGTGCTGGCACTGGGGGTTGTGTTGGCCCCCGGCTGACCTCATGAGACTCCCATGGACCCACTTCTCCAGTTTGTCCAGTTCACTCTGAATGGCATCCCATCCTTCCACGCAGCTTGGCATCATCTGCAAATTTGCTGAGAGTGCACTCAGTCTCTTTGTCAATGTCATTAATTACAGTATTAAATAACTCTGGTCCCCATATGGACAATAAGGACACCCCTTGCTCCTCTTGTCCATCAGGACTCTGTGCCGTCGACCACTACCCTCTGGATGTGACCATCCAACCACTTTCTTATCCAAGTCCACCCATGAAATCCATCTCTCTCCAATTTAAGAGAGAAGGATGCTGTAGGAGACCATGTCAAAGGCTTTACAGAAGTCCAGATAAATGACATCTGTAACCCTTCTCTTGCCCACTAATGCAGTCACCCCATTGTTGAAGGGCACTGAATTGGTCAGGCAAGACCTGCCCATGGTGCAGCTGTGCTGGCTGTCCCGAACCACCGCCCTGTCCTACGTGTGCCTTAGCACAGCTTCTGGTCTGCTCCATGATCTTCCCGGGCACAGAGGTGAGGCTGACAGGTCAGTAGTCCCCAGGGTCCTCACTTCTATTCTTTTGAAAGATGAGTGCAATGTTTCCCCTTTTTCAGTCACCTGGAACTTCACCTGACTGCCATGACTTCTCAAATATCTTGGGAGAGTGGCTTGGCAACTACATCAGCTATTCCCTCAGGACTCTGGGATGCATTTCGTCAGGTCCCAAAGATTAATGTACTTTCAGGTTCCTGAGGTGGCCATGAACTCGATCTTTACTTATTGTGGGAGGGAGTTTGTTCCCCCAGTCCCTATCCTGCTGTCCATCTACTTAAGAGGTGTGGGAAGAGAGCTTCCCATTGAAGACTGAGGCTGAAGTGTTGCTGAGTACCTCAGCCTTCCTTGTTAGCAGCCAATCCATTGTTACCAGTTTTACAGTTTGCCAGGATTTCTGTTGAAGGGATTCACCTTCTCTGATCTTCAAAATTATATTTTGCTTGATAGCATATCAATCTCCAGGATACAGTTTCCTCTGCAAGAAAATTTGAAAAAACAGTTGAGATGACATAGAATAAGAGAAATTCATGCACATTTGTTATTCATTTCTTGTTTTTCAAAATCATAGCTTTCCTTTCTTTCCACTTCCATCCTTCTAGTCCATCTTAATCAATTCTGCCCAGTCCCTTTCCCTTTCCCTTTCCCTTTCCCTTTCCCTTTCCCTTTCCCTTTCCCTTTCCCTGAACTTCCCTCCCCTGAACTTCCCTTCCTGCCTGTTCTTCGCCTTTCCCTTCCCCTTCCTCTTCTCCTTCCCCTTTCCTTTTTGAAACCTTGTCACAAAAAATTGCATAGAAGAATAAAGAGAATCCATGAATACTTTTATTTTAATTACTATCTGCCTGGATCTGTGTAAATGAATTAAAAATCATATCTTACGTTGTATATATCAAATGAAGTCTATTAAACAATAGCAATTTACTTGAACTGAGTTTTGTTACTTCGTTTATAATTAGTGCTACCTTATTAGGAAGAACTAAATGGTATGTGCAACCTGGAAAATTACACAAGCAAACCAACAGTTTGCCCAAGAACTTTTTTTACTTGAGAATGGTTTAACTGAAACCAGATGATGCCAGTTTAAGCATAATATTTTGCATTTTCACTTAAAAAAGGCCAAATCTAAGAAGAATTTAGTCAACACATTCTTAAATTCAGTAATTCTGAGCATAGCCTACATAATCCAGGAAAAAAAATCTGAATGGAGGTGGGCTAAAGGCTTGCATCTGTACAAACCCATGTTGTTGTTCTGATAAACCATTTTTGGTATTTTCATATTTTGTTGGAAGCTATATATTAGTAGAAAGTATATAACCAGCACCAGTAGAATTCAGTTCCTGTCCTTTCATTCTTTGGGTTTTTTTCATCTCATGAGCTTGTAGGCTCTCTCTGGCCCAATTTGCCATGGATAGACAGTTCATCTGTATTGGATTTAGTTGTAAATGTGTTGAAGTTGTAAAAGTAACACTCATATAAATTATTCAAGCAGCCCCTTGATTCAACTTGAGTTTTGCTGGCGGTTGTTATATAGAGCTCAGTTGTCAAGGCAGGCACTTGAAGGCAGTCATTTACTAAGCAACAGGAATACTGCAGAGGCCGAAGGAAGAGCTAACAAGGACAGACAGATATTTAGAGCACTGAATCTGTGTCTAGATGTCTCTTTAAATGTGTATATACAGCAAATATCCCCGACTGCAGTCAAACATGCAGAGCGCTGATCCTCCAGCTCTTTCCCCTTCAGTGACAAGAGTGTAAAAGTCACAACAGAGAATCCAAACGAAAATATACTATATTCTTCTGGATAGCTTTTACTGCTATTGTCAAATTCTTAAAGATTAAAAACTAGAGAAGATAACTGTCTGTATTCCTGAAGGAGGTATATGCCCAGTTACAGTTACAATGGTGGAACTGGTTATTGAAGGCTGAGTATCAATATAGAAAACCTTTTGAAGTGAGTTACATCAAGAACTTGTTGTGGCTGCAGGCCTGTTCATTTCATCAACTATTTGTCTGAAGAGCAGATGATGGGCTAGACAGTAGTTATCTAAAGTGAACAGTTATACTGAGCTGGGAGAGGTTTCAAGCATGGTAAGTAAAGGTTCAGAATGCATCACAAAACTCTGCAGTGGAGGAGTTCCAATAAAGGCAGTTGAAAGCCCATAAATTATCATGATCAAATTATATTTCACCAAGAGTTATAAAGGCAA
Organism: Corvus brachyrhynchos; assembly: GCF_000691975.1. Taxonomy (NCBI): domain Eukaryota; kingdom Metazoa; phylum Chordata; class Aves; order Passeriformes; family Corvidae; genus Corvus; species Corvus brachyrhynchos. The sequence continues at coordinate 1,611,602 of NW_008237890.1, forward strand.
TCAGTACAAAATTGCTGACCTATGAACTGTGGTGTACAACTTACTGTTTAAAATGACCCTGAGACCAGAAGAGTCAAATCTGACAAATTTGAAACTTGTTCTTAGGAAGGGATTCACAGCAGGTCTGGGTACAATAGATGAGTATGTTTGACTTCTGTACTGGACACTCTGGATGAAGCTACAATACAGACACAGTAATACATATGCATAAGTATGAGATAGTGGGAAAATGTTCAGTTTGGTGTCTGAAGAATGAGGTCATGCCCTGAAAATATATAAGAATTCCTTAAGGATGGAGATTATATGGCTGAACAAGATCCTGTGGTTTTTAAATGTAGCAACAACAATACTAATTCTACTCCTAATACTACTACTATTGGAACAAAAAGAAAAAATAACTGTCAGATGTTGAAATATTTAGAGTGGAGTTGAGATATGTGTTGCAGCGGGTTTGGTTTGTAACCGGGCAGAAACACCAATTTAGTGTAGTGGTTTGGCCCAAAATACTCATTACTGTTTATCTTCTGTGAGATAAGAATTAGGAAAAATGCAAAGCAGGCACCAAACTTGAAAGAATATAAAGAAGTTTATTAACAGACCTAAAAAGAAGGAAAAAAAAAATTATACCACCTTCAGAACTCCTCCTCCCCCCACCTTCCTCCCTTCTCCCACTGACAATGTAAAAAGACAACCCTTAAGATGTTCAGTCTGTTTACCACTTCCATAATAACCTTGTTCAGTCCATTTAGAAAGAGAAGTCTCTTCTTGCTCATGCTATGAAAACAGTATCACAACGAGACAGCCGCCCACTTCCAAATATCGTTCAGTTCATTTAGGAAGAGGAGTCTCTCTGCTCTCATGTGAGTCCCTTCCCCTGACTTGCAGCTTTTCCCGCAACTGCTTTCGAGGGTCCACTCTTGAAGTTTTTTGGGGTACAATTTTAAGGTTGAGCC
>NW_008237890.1:1613525-1614010 GCF_000691975.1 Corvus brachyrhynchos
GGGGGGGATTTGCTTTAATTTCTTGTTATTTCTCTTTACTTTTAATTCTATTAGTAATAAAACTCTTTCATTGTACTGCAACTGTTTAAGGTTTGTGCCTGCTTTGCTTTCTCCTAATTCTTATCTCGCAGAAGGAAAATAAGTAAGTAATGAATATTTCAAACCAAAACCACTACACTTAATTGTTGTTTCTGCCTGGTTTCAAACTCAACCCGCTACAAGAGGTCTCTCTGTCCACATGTGAGTCCTTTCCCCTGACTTGCAGCTTTTCCTGCAACTGCTTTCGAGGGTCCACTCTTGAAGTTTTTTGGGGTACAATTTTAAGGTTGAGCCGTTCAGAAACAAAAACAGAGGCCCTTCTCCTTCCCTGGGAGCAAAGGGTCTTCATCATCTTCATCGTTAGGACTATCTCTGGGAGCATCTCTAGGGACTGAGGTTTTCTCCTTTCCCGTTTGGAGCAAAAGTCCTCATCTGGTTCATCTCTA
>NW_008237890.1:1614554-1654662 GCF_000691975.1 Corvus brachyrhynchos
GGGGGAGTTTGTCTGTTCTTAAGTGTGGATCACAGAGGTGGTCACAACTTTAGGTGGCTTAGAGAATTGTCCGTATTCAAACTGGCCATCTGATAGGTTCTATCAGGTCCCAGAGGAAGCTGTAAGCACCCCTTAGCAAGGACATCCCTTCTGGGACTATGCTTGCTAACCTATGACAGTGTTCATCCACATATTCACTAAAATTATGGGGAAAGTGGATATATATTGAGAGAGAGAGGTAAAAATATTTGCTGATAGTATAACATGAAGATTGGTTAAATGCAAGCTGATTGCAGAAGTGCTGAAGGACATCACAATACTGAGCGACTTGGTGATAAAGTGAAAGATAATTTCCACAAAAGTAGTGCATCTGGGAAAAAAACCTCCTGCCTATATGTACACAGGGTGTACACATTCCCAGGGGTGGACTCTAAATGAACTACTACTGTTCAGAAGGAAGACTGTGGAGGCATTGTGTCTATTTCTATGAAAACATCAGCCTAATACCCAGAGACAGGAAAAAAGGAAAATCAACTCTTACGACTTACTATGAAAGAACATTAGAGCGAACCAGAAAACATTATTATGCCCCAAGTCCAAGATGTGCTCGTATCATTAATACTAAGCACAGCTCTCATTATAGCATCTCAAAAAGGACACAATAAAACTAGAAAGGGAGAAAGATGACAACTATGTTCCATTCATTTCCACATGAGGACAGATTAAACAGACTAGGCTTCCTTAGTATGGGAGGAAAAATGACTGGGGGTACTAGATAAATCCAAGAATGATGAGAAGGAAGTGAACAGGGACTGATTAGTCACACTTTCCTGCAATAGAATGAAGATGGAGAAAATGACATTATTTGGCAGGATGTTTTCAGCAAGGGAAGATTTTCTTCCCCCACACAATACTAATGACACTATAGGATTTACTGTCAGGAGAGACTCATTTAGGAAGTAACTGAAAATATTTAAAAAATATTTATATCCACCAATATATCCTACTTAAAGTATTTAAATTACTTAGTTTCTAGATGCTAAAATCTAAGAAACCATACTAGTGCAAGTGTTATTTTTTCCCCATTATTATTTGCTTTAAGCACCACCTCCAAATTGGCATAATTTTGGGAGACAATACTATGCTGTATGGGTCTGTACACCACAAACACCCCAGCTGAACGGTAGGGCTTGGAGAGTCATGTTTAATGGGCTGTGTCCTTTGTGGAGATGGGTAACAGCTGGGGTCCCACAGGCTCTGTCCTGGGAGCTGTTCTGCTTGACATCTCTGTGATCCCAGAGTAGGAGACGGAGGATACGTGCCTCAAGGCTGAAGATGACAATCAGGGGAACCAGCTGGTTCACTCAAGGGCTGGTCTGCCATTCAAAAGTGGTTGGAGCAGAGGGAGAAAGGGGCTGACAGGGATGCCATAAAATTCAACATGGGTATTGTCCAAGCTCTGCCCTAGGAAGGCAGAGCCCTTCAAGGATCCAGGCTAGGACAGTGGGGTTGGGCAGAAGCATTCGTGAGATCGCACTAGGCCCTGGCAAGCAGTAAGCTGAACCAGGGTTAGGAGACCTTCTGAAGACTAAGACAGCCTGAATTATCCTAGGAACTTCTGACCATATTCTGTGATTTGATCCTAGATGGCTACTTTTATGCCATCTTCTTTCAGTTTTTACATGTATACCTAAGAGGGTATCTGTTATTACACAGTTAGTGACATTTGTGCAGAAACCTATTTAAGTCTAACACATCCCTTGCTCTTCAATAGCCTAATCAGGAAGCCAAACAAATTCTGATTTTATACCTGATTTTGTGTTTCTGTTACCCGGGTAACCAGACTCCACCTCTGTGCAAGAACTGGAAAGAAGAAAACTAGTGAAAGCTTTTTTTACAACTGAAGAAAATGGGAGTGGGGTTGTGTCTTAATGTTCTACAGAAGGAAATGGAAATATGTCCAAAATACATCCGAGGCAGTAAAGTTAGCCAACTTTGAAAGCTGCTTTATACGCACTGTCTCTGGAGTGGGACTGTCCTGGGAGACCATTCTTTCTAGTAAGCACTGCAGCCAAAGCAACTGAGGCCAAATAATCTGCTGAAATTTCTGGATTATTTTGCTTGCAATGACTCATAGCTGTACACAGAAATAAATGGGCTTAAAAGCAGCTAGTGGTAGAAAGTTCCCATCCATTCCTTTTGAAGGCTTTGTGACTTTTGATTTCTTAGAGGAATTATTTGTAGAAGAGCAACATATGAGAATGCTGTTACTAGCTTTTGAGGAATATTTTTTATTTGTAAATCTTTCCTTACTTCTCAAGGATGCTGGGCACTGAGAGTGCCATGATTCAAAGCTCTGTACCATTTATACTTCTGTACCATTTATACTTCTAGAATATTCTGTGTCTCATTTGAAATTATTTTTAAGCTTGTATCAACCTTTCTTTTCCTATCTAAAATTAGCTGGCTGTGGGTTAGGCATCAGAATTGAAATCTGGTACAGAAAGGTGAGAAATGTCTAGGGTCCAGTGTCAATTCATACTAATTTATGTATTTTTTTCTCACAGTCCTTCATGACTCCAAAGTAGAATGAAAATGAGAATTATGTTCCTGGGTTGCCATGAGTCCCAAAATGCAGCAATTTCACCTTACTTGACCAAGACTGTCTTGAATGTATAGGTTTAAAAAACAACTCCTCTCTGTAAACTCTCAGTTCATATTATTACAATGGCATTACAGACTAAAAATGTGCTGATTCTTTTCCCCAGTCTTATAATATGCAATGACTGAATTTTAGGACAGAAGCAGAAGAGGAAAAAATACTTTAAATATTTCTCTAGTCAGTATTAAGACTCAGAATTTAAACAGGTTCTTTCTATCATTCTTTATATTTAATAACTGATAATTTACAAGATTTTTATGAAGCAGGAGTTACCTAACTGCAGAGATGCAAAAAAATTCTCTAAATTTCTTGCAATTTTACTTTTCAAGTGTGTGAATTAATTTTTGTTGATCTTGGAGACCGTAACAATAACCTAAAACATACAAAGGGACTACATTGCTGAAATTAGTCAAATGACATGGCTACTATTTGTCATGAAACATAGCATTCTCCAAAATATGTGCAGTATAGATTAAGAGAGGGTTGCTTAATTTTAAAGCTGGCTGTAGTCTGTTTGAATATGTGTTCCAGATTTGTGAACATTTACTCATTTGTTATTAGACGAGTCTACAGTGGAGCCAGATGCTTAGCTATAGGGGACACTCAGAGCAGCATTTGGTGAGACACATTCACCTTCAGCAAGGGCCAAGAATTGTAAATAGCTATCTTGGGTCAGGGACCAAGTTGCTCTGAAAATCTAGTATGTCTAAAGAATTTGCCTTCCTCTTTTGATTTATTCAGTAAATCCCTTTACAGACTTTATATTATTTCAGAATCAATCTTGATACATACATAGAGCTCTCTATTTTTTCTCAGCTTCTCTTCTTAGAATATGGCTCCAGGTGCTTTAGATGTTCTTTGGGAATACAAGGGAGGAGTTAGCTTTTTTTTTTCTGTACCACACACAAAAAATAAAGGTACTATGAGCATACTGGGTTGAGAGAAAGTTCTAGAGAACCTTTAGGTGCCAGATATGAGTGATGCTCTATGTCCACAGACTGAATGAACAGAGCTGCGCCCAGGTTTTTAAACACATGTTATTTAGTATATATATATATATATTTATAGAAAAAATCTGATTGAAGAAATGACAATAGAGCTAATGGACTCTCAGCAACATTTTTAAAATGTCACCCCAGCTGTGAGAGCTGAGCACTTGAAAACCTGCCCCTCATAGCCAAGAATATGCAATCCCAATGCATCAATCTGTTTCCTCAGAAAGTATTTTCCTGAAAGCATTGATCTGATTGTATATCTGAATTAATCACATGGATGCTGTGGCTACTTCTGCAAATCTCTCATTAAGGTTGTGACTGAAAGCAGTATTGTTTGGAGCGTAAATCCTGTAACTCCGTGAAACTGACAGTGCCTGCAGAGGCACTACTATCATGACATTCAAATGGAAATTCACTTGGAAAAAAATAGACAGAGGCCTCTGCTAACTTACTTTCCATGTCACTGTTTGATTTATTTCTCAAACCTGTTAATTTTGATTACATGTGAGTATTTTACCACTTTTGGCAGTGGTATTTTCTCTAATTTTTTTGCAGTTCCACACCCTGGCTTTTGGGCATTAACATATTGCTACTGTTGCATGTGACTCTTATATTTATGTTTCTGCCTGGAAATCAGATGATTGTTGTGGTCTTTAATGCTGTAGTTGATCTTTGAGTTCCACAGTTCAAATCAGATTGCAATTTATATGGTCCTTGAGTTGCTAATCAGGAGTGATAAAGAGCAAGGAACACTGGGATTTGTATCACAAGACTGTGGGAGAATGCTCATACTAAATCAGAAACATCCTCTACTTTAATTAAAATATTGGTCTTAATATTTTTGTCAAAGTTCAGGAAATCATAACTTGGACCTATGGTTGCAGTGGCTAGTCACCTTCACAAGTTAGTGAAGCGAACTTGTTTTTTAAAAACATTGTGCAAGTCTGCATGGATTGCTGAGAGACTGGCATTTCCAACACTTGTTTTGCTCTCTGACGTTGACTTGAAATAAAACAGTCAGAGTAAAACAAGCTTTCAAAGGATGAAATCCCGTAAGGGACAAGGTTTGGTTTTCTGTTCTGATAAGAGTTTCTCGTGATTGACTTCCCATCCTTTAGGAGGAAGAGGTTTGCAGCAATTGCTACTCACGACAATAATAAAAACTATTCTTACCTAATTTCCTAAAGCTACTTTAAAGTCTTTTTCCAATTAGTTGGCAACTGTTATAGGGATTTTTAATCTAAATTAAAAAAAGTAATCAAGGCAGTATGACTCTACTCAGCCCTTAGGGAAGATTATCCATATTCAGCCTCTTCTAATGGCCTATTGCAACCCGATATATTGGCAGTCATCCAGCCTGTGTAGCAGTCCTAACAGAGGCTCAGGCCTTGAGCCCTCAAAAGACTTTCTTTTAAAATAAAGGAGCTTGTTTTTTGACATACTTCTTTTTGATTTTCTATTTTTTCCTAACATCCTTACTTGGAGTGATTTTTACCCTTAAAAAGACTTGAAAGAACTTTCGTGTTAAATTAAAATGGCATGTTTTGTTTGACGTGCTCCATTTCTTTCCTTTTTTTCCCCCCCTACATTCTTATTTGGTGTGATTTTTACCTTGCTGTGACTGCTGCCAAAACCTGAGCTCAAAATTCGGTCAGGGGAAAGGGACATATTCTGCAGTATTACAGGTGATAAGTGCTCTGGTGCCACAAATATTCCCTACCTTTCTTCAATCCATCCTCTTAACATCGGTGTCCAATTTATAAATTGCATGACGTCCAGGAAGTGGATAGCTAGGAATAATCTCTGTTATGTGCAAAGTGACAAATACATCTTATATCCAGAGGAATGTCACTGATACAAAAACTAGAAATGTATAGAAAGGCAGGATCTTGCCATCCTGGGTATACTGTGGGTTCAAACCTTTAGATAGACCATTCCAGTGGGAAGTGTTAGCGTGACTTTGGTAGATGAAGATTCCTCAGAATGATTTCAGCAATTTGTATGAAGTCAGATTTTCTTACCTCTTCACAGGAGTCTCAGACCTTTCTGAGAAGTAAATAAGGCTGAGGGAATTAAATTTTATTATTTGTTCATCAATCCAAAGGAAGGAAAGAATTACAGCAAAAGAAAGGGCTATGCCCTAGAACTGCTAGACAGTTTGGGGAGTCTGGCTTCTGAAGAGTATAAGAATATATATAAGAAGAGTATAAGAATAAAGCAAGCATATGTAGACAAGGTTTATTGATTAAGTTTTGGGATTTTTGTCTGTACAGCTCACAGGCCAGATTCACAAATCTCCTAGGAATGTTGCAGACTAGCTTAAGTAATATTAAGAAAAAGGTATCCCTGGGTTCAGGAAATGTATCTGTGTATCTGTATCTATGTTTACATATATTTGCATACTGAGGGAGGATCCACCCCTCTGTTGTGATATTTGAGATTCTGGAGTTTGTGACAGCTGTTTATGTTCACCTCCTTACTCTGGGGTTATCTGATCATCACTGTGGTCATTTGGGGACAATAATTATATGCACATTCACTCACAACTCTCCATCAGGGCTTCCTCGAGGTATTTCTTTCCCTCCTGCTTTTGTTTCATTGAAGCAATGCTCACACTGGCACCAGAATAACACTACCAGAATTCACCCTCTGTAATTTCTGGCACATCACTGCTCTTAGGGAGAATGACCCTGAAGAGTGATCAGTATCTGATTAATTCAGGGTGCTGTTTGTAGCTAAATTAAAGGAATTTATTTGTTCCTCATTCCCAATCTGGTAGGCTCTCTCTGAGGTTATCAACATAGATGGTGTCCACAAATTCTGCTTTGGACTGACAGTACTACTGCATCATGGCTCAGAAAAGAAAGGGAAAAAAAGGTCTATTTCAGTGAAAGTTAAAATGAAGTACGCACATTTATGCACTTGTCTGTGGAGATAAGAGTTCATGTACTGATGAAATTCTGATAGTTTTCTCATCTGATTATTTTTCTGCACATTTCAGGAAATGGTCTAGCTAGTGCCCACTAAGTGAAGCATATAAGGTAAGTAAAAGTTCTCTTGATTAAACTCAGTATATATACCCAAGTCAGCAATAATACAAGTCTTCTAAAAATATACATATTTCTCATATGTCATCATTGCTCAGGATGCCAGGAAAATGTGATTCATACGCAAGTGTAATAAAGTGGAAAATCGTCAGTGTTCTTGTAAGCCTTTTTGGTTTTTCCTCACTTTCTAGAGATTCCAGCAATTTTTAAAAATATGCACTGTCTTTGCAATTTTGCTGCCAAGAAAGAAAACCTAGTTCATTCTGTAATATAACCCTGTAATGTGACTGCCTTATATTCAGTTTTTATATTATTCAATACTGTTTTAAGTGTTTCCAAGGTGACATGTAGCACACCCTGGCTTACTGAAGTATTTAATTAGCATAATGACTAGCCAATAAGATGAGGGGGAAAAATCCTCTCTGGGTCGAGTCGGGGGACAAACTTACCCTGAACTATATCTGAACTGTTTAAAACAAACTGCTCTTTTATTAGAGACAGTTTTTTTCTCATAAGTACTTGACCTTCTTCTGTATCTTGATTTTTCCCCCTTCCTGATTTTCTACAGGCAAAAAAAGTATTTGAAGATGTGTTTGTTAGGGAAGCACCACGTCTTAAATTCTCTAATTTTTTTAATTTAAAGAATTTTTTTCGCTCTAAATACATAGCAGTCTTGGGTTCAGTTGGGAAGACATTATTTGTCTTTTTGTCATTTACAGATGCATCACAAAAAATGGTATATAAGATTTTGTTTCCTTTGTAGATGATGACAAATATTGCCGGGGACTCAATAGGTGGCACTCTTACCCGCAAGCTGGACTCATGTAATGTTATGCGGAGAGAGGTAGAAGAAAGCCAAAACAAAAAAGAGTTGATATTAAAAAGTGAATGGTGTAGAGAAGGGCTAATCTGATCCTGAAATTAGCTGCTCTTTTCTCTTGATTTGTAGCACTCACTTAGCTCTGTGGAAAGGCATTATTTGGTGACCACTTGAAATGAGAAACCAGCAAAAAATTAATACATCTATGGGTAAAAATACAAGTAATACTCTTGCTTGTATTCAAAGACAATGCTGAAAAAAACCACCTCACATGGCCTGCAGCCTCCCAGAGTAAGAACTCCCTTCCCACAGCACCTGGAGTGGAGCTGGTCATCCCAGGCACAAGAACAAAAATGCTCTTGAGAACTCTGCTATTTTGTGCTAAACAGTGCTTTAAAAAAGCAATTCCAAAATCCTTCAAAAACTACAATTACTAGATTACTTCCCGGTACTGTGGCAGGAACTGCCAAAACCTGTTCCATTTTGATAGCACTAGGGATGGCTAGGCTCAGGGAAGCCTTCAGAGTTCAGTGTGTTTATTCTAGTAGAAAAATTCCCATTCAAATTAATGCATTTTGGATTGTACCTTTTCCGGTTGCTGTATGATATCTCAGGGATATTTTGTAAGGTCCTGAGGTTAGCAAACTTTGGCTAGCCATTGGCAATGATCTTGGTTAATATTGTGAAGTAGGGGTTACAAGATCTGCTTTCTCTTGACTGTGTACCACAAGCTTGGGAGGTTGTTCAACTTTCCTATCTTGGTGTATCTTTTAGCGAAATGAGGATAATAATCTCATTGCCATCTCCTATTCTTACTCACCTTGCTGTGAGAATTAATGTATTTTTGAAATACTTAGAAATCCTCAGAGAATGCTGTGTAAGTACAAAGACTTGTTTTATTTTATTATTCAGTGTACTCTCTCTGAGGCTCAGGAGATATTTCGTTTCCATTTTGAAACTTGCCATAGGAGTACTTACTAGTGAGAGTTTCGGAGAACTATTAAATCACAAAGAGATTTTAGGAAAAAGGAAAAAAGAAGGGAAAAAAATTAGAAGTGACCCCCCCCTCCCCCCACCTAATCCTTCTATCTAAACAGAGGAAACTTTTGCATTCTTTGCTTCTGCTGCAAAAAGCCTACAGACATCTTGACTGAAATTTATACATAAAAACGATCAGAGAATTCCCTACTTCACATGACAGGTCTCTGGGATTCAATAATTTTACTACATTTTGGGATCGCTTTTCTATAAGGTAGTGGAAGGGTTAGTAGTCCTGTTAGGAGATGTGAGCCAAAGCTTTCACTTGTAACTTGGACATTTTGGATGAAATACATCATGATATGTTTAAATAAATGAACAGTTGAAGACCTGTCTGCTGATTTCATGGCATTTAACACAGTTCTTATTTGTCTTCAAGCATACCCTTTTTTTTCAAATATTTATTGAATTTCAACTACAGCACAAACTGCACATACTCTTTTTTCAGCAACAAACACAGAAGCTTAGGAAGAGGGAACATTGTGCAATTCTCTGGAGGTTGTAGTGCACTACAGACTTCCTTTGCCAATTTCTTACAGTGGAGGTTTTTCTAAAACCTTTGAACTGCAACTTCATTCTAACAAGAGGGAAAATATCCTGTTTAATCAATAAGACATGGCAGGGCGTGAATAAGTGCATATTTATGATCAAAGCTGTTGTCCTAAATGAACATACTCTAGTACAATTCAAACAGTGAAATGTCTGAATAAGAGAATGCAATTTTATAATAAAATATTACTTTTTGCGAAAGAATTTGCATAATCTTAATTAAATGAACAGACTAATAAGTTCTGAGTGGTGAATTCTGCTGTTTTACACTCTAGCCAATTAGATAATTCAGTTTTTCAGGCATTCTTTATTGTGCACACTAAATGGTTGTATAATGTTTGGCTGATTTTTTTTTCTCCATCTTAGCAGAAAACTGAACTATCAGTAAACAGAAAATTATATAATTGACTAAAAATTAACAGAATAGTTTTCTGGCCAGCCCTGATATTTAAAACAACATAATAAAAAACCCCCTTGTTTTGCATGACATAAGAAACACTGTCCAAATAAGAAATTTTACTGATGATGTGAAGCCCTGTTTCAGCATCTCTGAATAACATTTAAGTTCCAATAATATTTTGGGTGTCCTAACATGTGATACTAAGTACTGAGGCAGAACCATGCAGAAGTGATACCTTTCTTTTCTGCTTTAGAGCTTTAAGGTTCTTTGCTTCTCCAGTGCGTGTGTTCCTGTCCTCATCTTCTGTTGCTGTGCAGCAAATCCCTCCTGGTAAACTCAGAACAGAACTGAAAACTACTGCTGAGAGCAATCCCCAGCTTTTTGGAAAAACATAGGAGCTGGAAAGGGGAATTAGATGGAAGCAAAGATAGAACTGGGATCCCATCAGTTCCTCTCTCTGATAACGTAATTAAAATTGAAAGCTGAAAGCTGAAATTAAAATTGAAAGCTGAAAGTTCAATATGGGCTTCTCAAGGGATACTGAGAGTGTGCTGTGAAATTTTGCTGTTTGGAAGTATTTTCTGATCAGACATCAAAGTACTTCATCCGTGTATGAAAAAATACAGGAAATGCAGGGTATTTCTGAATCTAATATAAAAAGGGTAGGGTTCACCATGAAGTAAGTTTTATTAAGACCAGTAACTAATCCACATCCACGAGAGGAACAGCTTAAACTGCAAGTCTTTAAAAGAGGCATTCCTTGGTTTGCTTAAGACTGATTTCCTAGCCTTTTGAAGGGTACAACTTTCCTTAGGTAATGCAGAGTACTCTTGTCTGGGCGTATGCTCCAAGGTTGCACATCTGAGCCTTTTCATCATTCCTGAATGTCAGTATCAGAAATGACATGCGTGGGACAGAAGGGTGAATGAATCAGTGGACGAGGAGTTTAGCAAAACTCTTGAGATCCTCTGTATCTCTAAAGTAAAGTTGTCCCTTCTTCACTCACCTTCAACAGTGTAAGTTTGATCTGGAAAATCACAAAGACTTTTTCTGGCAGCTTCTGTACTTCCTCAGAACTCAAGCATACTTGTACTTAGTGAAAAATCAGTCTTAGCCAGTCAGAAGGAGGTTCCTCAATCTCCTTGACTCCCAGTACAAAACAAGTAAAAAAGATGGAGAGTTTTCAAAGAACGCTTTCATGGTATTTATTAAGTGGGGCCTTTTGCAGAAATATCTTTTTTTCTGCCTTTTTTTTTTTTAAATGACATTCTCATTTGGACCCCAAAGAAGGAAAATACAAATACAAAAGACAACTCTTGAGCTGTAGGAAGAGCTAATCCAGCCCTCCAAGGGAAATTTTGTTTCTTTGTTGAATTTTCTAGATGAAAGTATTTTGCAAATGAACAGTATTATGAAGAATATCCTATAGATTTGAACAAGAGCCTCCTTGCTGGAACAAAATAAATACACAGGGTGCTTCAAAGCCTAAGAAACTCTTGTGTTCACCAAGCAGGAATTGTGGTCCCTGCTCACATTCTAGTCCTGCTATCTTACATGCTGTAAGAGACGGTCCAAAGATCCCTCATCTGCCTCACGATCATCGCCAAGGATAAAGACTGAACACAGGAGTCCTGGCCTGGCTGAGGTGGGATGTCTGTCAAGTGTTGCCTACGGGTGTGCCCACTGGGAACTGGTACGCATTCCTGAGGAAAATTAGTGCAGGTCGCAATGGACTGTGCCGTTCTTGCTGCCCAGGCGGGAAGGACTGCACTGAAGCGGGAAGGAACGACCTGTCCTGTACACCTGTCCTGTACGCCTGTCCTGTACGTCTGTCCTGTACGTCTGTCCTGTACGCCTGTCCTGTACACCTGTCCTGTACGTCTGTCCTGTACGCTTGTCCTGTACGTCTGTCCTGTACGCCTGTCCTGTACATCTGTCCTGTACCTGTTTCCCAAAGCAACGGGCCCCATAACAACGGCTGGAGATTTCCCCCCCCCTTTGCCGCGTGCCCCTCGCTTCAGAAAAGGACTATAAAGGGACTTTCTGAAATAACTGAGATCGAGATCTCCCCACGAAAGGACGATGTTATTGGCGGAAGACCACGAGGACTTCGTCTCATCCGTTGGTAGCTATTGCCCCTCTTTTTCCCCCTCTCTACCTTGTTTTTTTTTCTCTCTCTCTCTCTCTTACTCTCTTCTATTGCATTACTGTGTTGTGGGCACTTAATAAAGGTGCACTGTTTTGATTAAAACTGAAATCTCTTGTGTCATTTTACACTCTGAGATCGATAAACGACCCATCACGACCCCCGCTTGCATTAGCGGATTGTGACACATGCTTGTCAAAATACTCGCTCTACTATTTTTGTGTTTGTTGGAAGCACATATACCTAGGGAAAAGATGCACCTTTGAGACCTACTTTAAATGCAACATGCAACACTTTTCACAATTGTTTAACTCCCCTCCACCATTATATAGGAGATAAAAATTGTTGGTTTTACTGTCCCATCATGATAGTCTTTCAGCAAGAAGTCATCTTTGTCTTTTCAGAATTTAAATATATTCTTGCCCAAAAGACACAAAATCACTCTATCTTTCAGAATTATTTTTTGCAGATGTTCTTAAGTCTATTGTATTGTAGTCCCTACTTCTGTAGCTTGAGGCTCTTCTTTCTATTGTTTGCCCAATGCACACCTGTTGAGCTCTTCATTTCACAGCCCTTAAAAAAAAGGTATTTTTTAAAATGTCAGTTTAAAATAACAGTATTTCCACGATTTTTTTCCTAGCAGATGTGTTTTCTTTCAGTCTATATCTGTTACACATACACTTTTGGTCTGTGCACAAAGGTATATTCATGCAGACACTTTTGTGCCATTATAGCTTGAGATCCATTGGTGCTTTTGTCTTCCAGATACATGCATCTTTATGACAAGTTGAAAGAGCAGCAGAACATTTTTTTATTTATGACTATATTTTTGTCAGCAATACAGAAATAAATTGTTTTAAGAGGCCTGTGGCTTCAACCAGTGGTCTTCAATTAGACTCCAGGGTACTGTAGAAAGTACCTAGCACAGATATTTGGAAAGCAGTGTATTTAAATAACAAATTATTTGATTCTATCTGCCTTGCTTTGCCTACTGCTTGTTTTGAAATGAGCTAGTTGTATAGTTTATTGAAAGAAAAACATGCTAAGAAAACTGAAGAATAAAAATTGCAGCTAAGTTTCGGCCATGTTTGGAAAGGGCTGCACTACTAAACGGCTAGATCCCAGGATATGGTTAGGAATCACTAGTAGAATTAAACTAAAATCACTTGAAAAATGATTTATTTTAAAGAATGTGTGGTTCTTGTGTAATGGTAATTGCTCACCAGATTAGAAAGTGAAGTCACTGTGATAACCACAAGGAGGAGATGTTACAAATGAGAGGCAAGGAACTTGCTTTTATTAGGTTCTTAACCTGATGAGTTCCAATTTCTCTGCATATTCCTTTGGGAAAGAAAGAGACTGAAAAGCTCCCTTTATAATATCCTCATGATATGAGATAGCAACTATATTTTCAGCTATGTAATTATCTCATTCCTTACTGTTATCTATAATACTCACACCATCACTGGCATCCTGGATGATTTCACTGCTCATTAATATGTACCTTTGTCTTTTCTGTTTCCATTTTATTGCACTTCTAGTTAAGATTTATTTTTCTGTTTGTTTACCAAACAACTTTGAAAGCATATACATGTAAATACATGCTACAGCTAGTATCCTAGTATGTCTTTTGTCTGCAGTTAGCTTATTTCTCTCATTTAGGAGCATTCAGAAATAGAAAGAGCTGAATCCAAAATCCATTGATAACAACTGAAACCCAAATGTGCACAAGGGAACCAAGCTGAACCCTTGAATGCTTTTATTTATAGATGTCACTGATACTTCATTTGTGTTTTTAACAGGGGAAAAACTGAAATGTGCTTTAGTGTTTTGTAATAAAACAGCCTTTAAAATACATAGGTTCATCTCTCTTTTGGGAACATGTTATTACAATAAGCAAATTTTTTCCATCTTTCTGCAATGTATCCCAGAGGATTCAGAGAATAGCATTTATGAGAAATTTTAATTTCAGTGCCTGTTCCCAATAATCAAATGGTGGTAGTTGCTCTCTTGTTATTTGTTTCACGTTGTTTTATAGTCCAGAAAATTACTTACTGTATATGCTCAGGTATCTTTTACATAAGGTTGCAGAACATTTCTTTGACATTACTGACCCCCTGCAGTGAAATCCTTTGATGCAGAGTTATCAGTTGTCTTGAAACGATGGCTTATGGAAAAGAACAAACTTACAAGAAATGACCCTAAGACAAGTTTCTCCAAGCTTATTAGCCACAATACCTCAGCTTTCTGTCATGACTGAAATATTTAGTTGTTGTTCTCGATGTGTCCATGTTTTAGAGCTGTTTTAATCACTATAATTTTGAACTTCTGTGTTCTCTAAGAAGAGAGTTACTGGTTGTTGTGTATCCTTTATTGCCAGTCTTTTTGTCTTATTTTCTTTTCTACATCTCTTTTCTGCAGTTATCAGTTTATGGTTATGTGAATTTAGATATAGTTTCCTCCTGGAAATTTTTAGATTTTGAAAAGCACTCCGAAGACTTTGGGTCTATAGCATGAGTTCAAAGTTATATCTACATCTACATCTGACTTTTAACTATAGGCTTTTAACCTTCATTAGCATTGCAAATATTACAAGGAATTTGGGACAGGGACACTAAAAGGGACACTGAAAACAAAATCTGCCATGAACCTGCAGAAAGTTACTGTCTTAAGGTTTCCTTAAGCCTTTTTAAAGCAGCAAATATATATATTCATAATATGGATACTAAATATGTAAAGGCATTGCCCTTTTGCCCATATAAATTACTCCACTTCTGGAATAGTTAAACTGATCCTAAAGTCACCACCTTTTTGGAAGAAAATACAAAACCAAACCACACCAAACCAACAGATATGGAAAAATCACCATTTCCTGTCCTGAGAAAATAATTATGAGAAGGTATTTGCATTAACAAAAAAAATTCAGGTTAGAGCACCTTGGAGATTCTTTGCTCTCAAAAAACACGGCATACATGAGATTTCATGGTGGCCTTAGCAAAGCAGTAGGAATAGTGGAAAAATTTCCAAATCCTCGCCAAACTTCTGCTTAAGTAGGAACAGTTTACTCAGAACTCTGCTTCTGTTGTATTTGTGATGGCCCAATAAATAAAAATTTCTTTCAGACTTTTTTCAATAAGGAATATAGATCAGCAAGTAAGTTGCCTTGAAGCTGAGGCAATTCTAAACTCTTTGGAGCCTATGAAACATGCAGCCATCAAAATGAAAGGCAATCTTCTATCAAATTAAAGATTTTATCAAAAACTACCACATATCTTGCCAATTTGTGTAGAGAATGTTACTATCTTTTTAAACTGTTCTTGCTGTCAGTAAAGTCTATGCAATTGACAACATCACTTATGATCACTTTTTCATTTTATGTTGCCTTTCTGGAGTTTTTTCTTGGAGTTTTTAAGCTTTGGACTTAAGAGCAAGCAAAAAGTGTAATAAAGAAGGGTGACAAGATGCTTAGAGAAGAAGTATAGGTTCTCTCTGGAACTGTAATTTGTTGTAATTTGGAAGCAGACAATTCAGAAATGGGTCAATGTAGATACTCAAGACTGCTTTCTTCTAAATGAACTCAAGCATATTATAAGATTTCCATTCATAATTTTTGATTTAATTTTCAATCATAAAAACTCTCTGCATTCTAAAATCT
Source organism: Corvus brachyrhynchos (assembly GCF_000691975.1). Classification (NCBI taxonomy): domain Eukaryota; kingdom Metazoa; phylum Chordata; class Aves; order Passeriformes; family Corvidae; genus Corvus; species Corvus brachyrhynchos. The sequence goes on from NW_008237890.1 coordinate 1,629,867, forward strand.
TTTCTCAAAGTGGTGAGATTTCTTTGAATGGCTTGTTGCCTTTGCATATTTGCTATAATACTCTTGGGAAAAACATGAAAAAGGAGCAAAGAAATTAAGGAATTGAAAAAAACCCTGAAAGGCTTTTTTTTTTTTTTTTTAAATAAAATTTATTTCAGTTTTTTTCAGGATTCTGTTTTTCATAGTAAAGGTGTTTTCATTGCTGAGTAGATGCTTAATGCAGGCCTTAATACTAAGGAGAAGAGCTAGATCTAGTGCTTCCCTTCTGTCAGAGCCATTCACTGCTGGTGACAGTGTTGTTTAAAATTTAACTGTTTAGTTATCCAGCTGAGTGTTTAGAGATATTGGTTGTCACAGTAGTCTGTAGGATGAATCTGAGATTACAAAAAAATCCCAAAACCACAAAAAAAAAACCTCAACAAGAACAAGGAAAGCAGTATATGGCACCTGCCAGATTTTCTTCTGATTTTTGGGTTGTACCTCTCATATACTTAAATCTGATAACTACTGGACAGTTCTCTTGTGCTGTTTTCCCTTTGGTAGCATGCCTACAGCAGAGTGGTTTGTTTAAAATCCAATTATCCAGTTTTGACCTCTTTTGTGGGATTTGTGAATTTTATTGCAGTCTGAAACCATCAAACTGCAAGCTTTAGAACTGAAGTAAAAGGAAACAAGAAAGCCCTCTATTAGGGTGACTAATATTCCAGATGAAGCTAATTAGTATGATAACCTATGCATGTAACAGAATTGTAAAATTAGTGAGATCAACCCTGCAATACCATTAACTATATTATAACTCTTCACATGATTTTCTTCCCCCACTAATGAAAGGTCTTAGAAATGTGGGATTTCAATTTGCGTTATTGTCTGGTGGAACTCATCAGCACCACACGCTACAGTGAATATTGTGGTTTTCACAGCAGGGCCTTTTTTATCTTTGCAAATTTGTAAATTAAAATAATTTCACCTGGGGAAATCCTGCACCAGAGAAATGTTGGCGACCTTGACAACACTTTTCCATTTCTTCTTTTTATTCTCCTGTTTTTCCCTAACAAATCACGATGGCAAATAAACGATAGAAGACTGTCTTTTATACATCACATTTATTGCATGCATTTCTGTGCTCTGTGTTCCACTAAGGTTGCATAGTCAGATTTAAATGCTATCCTGATGTGGAAACCTGCTTTCAGAAAAAGAGTAAACAAAGAAAAGAGAGGGTAATGGAAGAACTGTAAGCGATGTGTTCCACTGAGGCAGGGACAAAATGGGAGAAAATGGTGGGGACATGCAGTACAAGTAACAGCTAGTAAGTAATTTTTGTAAAGTGCCTATGCTTACTATAGAGCAAATATGCCAGCACTGTATCTGTTTGTTTATCCTCTTATGTTCTCTGGTATCTTGATTTATTAGTACTTAAGCAGCTTCAGTCTTCTTCTTCCTTCTTCCTCATGCTATCTCAGACAAAATCTTCATATTTTCAGTGAGAACTTTGCAAACAATGTGAAGTGGTATTAGAAAATTTTAATGTTAACATAACCCCTGATTTTCCATTCAGCCTCTAACAGTAACTGTTCTAAATAGTGTCTAATGGACAGAAGAGCATATTTTACAAAAGAATCATAGAATGGTTTGGTTTGGAAGGGAACTTAAAGATATCTAGTTCCAACTCGCTGCCTTGAGCAGAGACACCTTTCACTAGACCATTAAAAATTTATTTCCTTCAGGATAATCATATATGAGATAACAGTTTTCCAGCTGTATTTTTGAACAATCTCTTCTATTGTAATTTCTTGGCTTGTTCGAATTCTGTACCCCAAAAATATGTAAGTCAGCAGTAGGAATAGTTGTCACAATGTCTCATCTTGGTTTCAGAGTGAGGGCTGTTAAGACTAAGGAATCATGCCTTTGAACCTTTGTAAATTGTTTGTACTTACAGGATTATCAGTGTGAGTGTGGTACTTGCCACTGTGCTTTCACCAGAGGCTTGCATTCATGAGTTAACTCTTTCCTTCATTCTCACTAAAGGAAATGACAAACCCTAGAGGACTGGAGCAAGATTCAAATGATTGAGGGATGCAGAAGGCAAGTAATACCTATGCTAATCAAAACTGCAATGGCTTATGAAAAAATTGGTCCCAGTACAGTTCTATATGGCAAAAAGTCAGGTCTTTAAAAAATGTTACCATGCATTTGTTTATTTCAGGAACACAAATTAGTGTCTAATCAAGATCTTCATGTGCAATACTCTAAAACTGATGGCTAAAATTATTATAATCATGACGTCTAAGGTGAATTTAATTTAATTTAACTTAAAAGAACACTCAGTATATAGCCTGGGGACAGTTAGAGGGGAATATTAGTGCTTTTGGATAAGAAAAAAAAAATTGGCTTTGATGGCAGAAGAAGCTGACACAGCAACTAGAAGCATCTGTGCATATGGTCAAAGGCCAGGAACCCACAGTGCTCCTTAGGCTGATGGCACTGTGGAAAAGGCTGGTTGCAGCCAGCATGGACAACGTGTACTCCAAAGGCTTGAGTGGCACAAGGCCCAGTAACAGTCATGAGAAACCAAAATCCAGAAAATGGAAGCAAATCTAAGGGATACTTTGTCCTTAATTCCTCACACCTTTGTGCTTTTCCTTTGTTTTCTTGCAGCTATCAGAGTTCAAGACAAAATGTCAGCCTCATCTTTTGACTACAATCTGAAAATTGAAAATAAGCAATGTGACATTTTAGCTCTGAGACCTTTGTTTTCTGGCTAGGGAAAAATAGACCTGGCTGAATTTGAGCTTGTTCTCATCATTCCGAAGCCAGGGGAAAGTCACACTGCCAAAATATCACCTGAGAAGTTTTATTTTTTGGTCCCCCATTATACTTCTAGGGCTTATGATATTGTTCTTGGGCTTAAAAGGGGCAGAAGTCAGAGTTGCCCTTGATTAGACTTTCCCTTCAGAAAAATGCTGTGCCTGTTCCTCCTGGCTTGTGGGAATACTACAGAGCACTACTTTCAGTGAGTGTGAGAGTGATTTTGGTCCACAGACAATGGATGCAGATTTGTACAGAGATACCTAACAACCAAAGAAACCATGCAACTTCCTCATTACACTCCCTCAGAGCCTCTAAACCTACTGCTGTGATTTTCTCTGCAATACCGGGTCTCACCACCCTAGGCTGCTAGGACAGACTGACTGATAGTGCATGATCATGGTGGTCCGTTGCCAGTGCTCGCACTGTGAGCTCAAGCAACGTCAGAAACTTGCTTTTGCTTCCAACCAAAGCCAGTAAGAACACTGACTTCTTATTGACTAAGTGTTGTGTTCACAATTTTAGGTAGCCTTCTGCTTAGAGGTACTTTACTTATCCCCGTATCTAGATGTTGATTCAACCTTAAATCTTTGCCTAAGCCTGTGCTTCTTCCACCTCTCTCATTTTTTTTCCTTTTAAACTTTATTTTAGAATGATAATAAAATGATAATCCAGTATTTCATCCTTGATAAGGCTTCTTCCTTTTGCGCTACAGAAGTTTGGTCTCATAGTGCCAAAGAATATGGGATTTCCAGGCACATTAGATACATGGGTCTGGTCTTTTATTCACTGTTCACCCTGCAGCCAGTGATAGGACAGACCATGAAAAATCAGGAAAATATTTTCTAATAATTTTCTTCTCTGCTTTAGATTCACTTCCCATTTTGAATAACACTTGGCAAATGCAGAAAGAGACAAGCACCGCTTACAAACCTGCTGTTATATTTCTGTACATCTTGAACTCTATAGACACTTGAAGTCATATTCCTGGTCAAGAAGGGCCTTGGGATGCTTTATTCTTTTGTAGTTCCAGGTTATAGATCCTTGATATCAATAAGTAAATAGAAGAAATAATGTAGCTGGTGAATTTCTGCGCTGATTTTAACGGTACTTTAGGAATAATTTCCTAAAGCACTACAGCTGATTCCTGAGGACTGCTGAGTACTCTTAAGGCTGACCAAAGATTTAAACAGCAGGAAGGATATTTCAAATTAGAAAAGAGAAGCACTGGCACAGAGTCATGTACCATATGTTAGGCTCTGACCATGATTTCTCATTTTTTTCTGAGTACAAAAAGGTAAAAAAATATAAATAACGGAGGGAAGGATTATTCAGGAAGTCATTTGTTAGTAGGGAGAGGGGGTCCAAATTTTAGGATTCACTGTGTTGCACGGAGAGCCAATAATCTTAGTAAAACCTTCTACTTACATGAATTCCTAATTGAACCACTTTCCCTTGGATATAGTTTTATTCAAAAGTATTTGATGAAGCTTCTAGGCAAATTTTAAAAGCAGCAGATGAGTGATGTGAAACTGATCCTTCAAAATACAAAGAAATTGAACATGTAAGTCACAAAATACTCATTTTGTTCCGTCAAAGAGGGTAATAGCATTTCTAATGGGATGGTACTTCGCATTTAATTCTCTCAATACTTGTACTTATAACCAGATGACTTTTTACACACAGTGACAAGAATGCAGGTCATTGAATAGTGGAGATAAATGTGGCAGAATGTGATGCATCCAACAAAGAGGAAACCTGACATTTTTTAGGTAATTATTTTTAGATTATAATTTTGTAGTATTCCTACAGATATATTTCATAAAAAATAATTAATTTTTAAATAAAACTGATCAGCCAAAGTATTTTTTCCCTTGTATATATGTATAGGGCCCTTAGGTTTCCTAACATACTGGTAGGTATTTTTCCCTGGGTATCTAGGAATATTGTTTACTTCGTCATTTCCTGAAATGATGATCATCCCCACAGGGAAAAGAGGCTAGCACCTGGCAGGCAGGCATACAGAGTCTGCTTACTTTGTAACAGCTGGTTATAGTGATTGTTCTAAACCCATCATTTATTTTGCATAATTGTTGACCTTTCTGCCTGTATTCTCAGGTGGGGAATTCAGACCACTTATGGCACTGCAAAAGAATAGGTGTTTCTGTCTAATAGAAATCAGGAGGCTTGGTTGTTTCCTTTTAAATCACTGTATTCAGATGTTTGAATACCCTAAACCTATCTTTTTCCAGCTTCAATTAAACTGTTTGAATGTGTGATTTTAAAGATCAGCTAACCAAGTAAGTGTTCACACGGCTGATATTGCAGTTCTTTAATATTAAGCAAATTGGGACATACATCAAAACATTTAATTGAAGTATATTATTAGTATTTGCTAGGATCTGAAAAAAGCACCAGGTGCTTTATCTTGATGAAAGGATAGTGGCTTATTAATATAAAACTATGTTAATAGTTCAGTTGCTTGAGTAAGAAAGGAATTTACTTGAGTATAATTTTTGTAGTAAATGATGTTAAGCAATAACCAAATTATTTTGAAATTTGTTCTCTTATTGATGGAGTTAGCAGTTTCAAGAAAAAAATCCCCAAATTAATAAAGAAAACTGTATAATAAAATTAAATTTCAAATGCTATTTTGCTTAGTTTACTACAGGAAAAACAGTTTTCTGACTAAAGATTGTGCCTAGTGTAAGAACTGTTATAATATAGACAGTAACCATTACTATTAATGAGAAGAAAATAACTTACTGCAATACTTTTTTGATATGAAAGTTATAGTGATCTTGGGCTCTTAATAATTTGTTTATATCTTTTCTGTACCTAAAACATTTTTACTTCAAGCAATTTCAGAGGCAGCTCCTGGATTTAGGATAAGAAGCGATAAGAAGGTCTCCAGGTAGTGAATGTAGCCTGCCTTAACTTCTGACACTGAAGACCTAGGTGTAAATCTTCTCAGAGGCCAGCTGAAATAATTTCCCCAGAACATTGATCCAGAGGCAGCCTCATTCGGATTCCCTTGAAAGAGATTTCATTTCATTAAACTCTAGACTTGACTCTTTTGCAAAGAGGTCAGGAAAAATGCTACATGCAGCTCTCTCTCCCTTTAGTTATGTCACCATTTCTGTGATTTATAGCAGCTGCATCTTTATGTGCCACAGAAGGGCCATACAGATAGAGTCCTGTTTCCTGCAAAATTAAGGCAATCAGATTAGTGAATAATACATATTTCTGAGTAAAATACCAGAAAGCTCCACTCCATTGCAACATATCATTGCAACAGCATATGTTTGGCCAAGAAACATTTCAATTAAAAATGAAATTAAAAAAAAAAAAAAGAAGAAGGGGAAAAAGAAATGCCCCTATTTTAAAATTTTCAACACAGGAACATTATGATGATGTTTTTCTGAAGTTAACCATCAGACACTGTAATCATATCAGACCACGTCAGACTTGTCAGCAAGATCCTCCACATAAGATAATAAAGAAATAAGTAAAATTTTAAATTATTGTTAGTGCGTTGTCAATACTGTTAACATTACCCTTGAAGCTGAAGCTATTAGTGCGTTCTCTAGTTTTTAAATAATGACTTACTTGTGTTAAGCAAATTGTTTCTCGGTCAAAATCATATATCACTAAGTTTTGATCTCACCTCCATTGTTTGCCATTTAGCTTTGGTGTTCCTGGGTGCCAAAGGGCTGCTTTTTCCTATAGACAGCTTGGTTTAGGGTCATGCATATCTGCTTGTAATAATGGACTGTTGTCTTTGCTGAGACAGTGTATTCATTTATCTTGTTTCTCAAACAGCCAACAGCCAGTCAGACTCCCTGGATAAAATGAAATTTTTATGTAGCCTTTAATAAAAGTTACATTATTAAAACAGAGTGTCAATACCTATGATATTAAGAAGTTTATAGTAATTGCCTTTGTTTCCCCTTTCCAAAAGTCTGGCCTACTGAACGTGCCTGAGGTGAAAGTAACTTAGTCAGTCAAAAAGGTGGTGTGTATCCCACCACTCTGTCAATTATGTCTTTTATCTGTGACATCTAGTTGTGTGGCACAGATATGTTGTGTCTACTACAGGTACTCTTGCAGTTTCCTGCCTTGCCATTTATGGGGTCTCATAGAGGGGAGGGAGAGCACAGGTCTCACCACAGGTCTTAGTGGTCCCTGGGCATGAACTGGTTCTTGGAAATAAGGCACCATTTTTTTCTGAGAAAAGGAAGCAGGAATTACCTCCAGAGAGAAGTGAGTAAAAGCTTGTGAATGGTGTACCCTGTGCTAAAAACAACTGTATGTTGGTTCAGTACATATTTTATTGTGAACTTTACTACAACCTGTGCAATAGAGAGAGTTGTGAATGCAACAGCTTAGTAGAGCTGGATGTGAAGTATTTTTCTGACTCAAGGCTGTTGTGAGATTGGAAAGAGTTATTTCAGTTTCTGTTCTTTCTTCATGCCCTTTCTGTCTTCCATCTTGGTTGAGGGCAAACATCCATCGGTAGGGGATCGGTGTGTGTTATCTCCCCTTTTCCCCAACCTTTAGTGTCAGAAAATTGCATTACTTCTAAACAATATTAGAAACTGTTGTGCCAATAAAAAAATCTAATCAGAACCAAAGCATCAAATAGTCATGTCTTGCTTTCTCCAGCAAAAAGAAAATTTGTCATAAACTTCAAGAAAAACAGGAATACTAGGTAGGAATTAGCATCATAGAATTATATAATAATTTAATCATTAAGGAAAAGACCTTTAAGATCATTGAGTCCAATTACCTACTGTAACTTGAAAAGGGACTCCAAAGTCACAAATCTCATTGAATGACCTTCTCACTTCACTTTTAGCTGATGTCTTTCTCTTCCAAATTATTGTAATTAAGAGTGCTCCCATTAAATTCTTTTCATTTGTTAGATGGATGATGCTATTTTATAATGGGGCCAAATAATGTGCCCATTATGAGTTTCAAGTCTGGTGCCATTGAAATGTCTGCAGCTCTTCTTAAACTGCATTTGAAACCTCAGGAGGAGGGTCATTGAAAGACAGTTTGGGAAGGAAGCCATGTGAGTTTAACCAGTAGTTGCCCATGTTTGGATGTCATTGATGTTTTCTTAATAATTAACGTTCATAAATGCAGTGGAAGTAAAGCAGGGTAAGATCATTAATGGATTTGAGTACCCCAAGCATGTTGACCCTGTGTACATAAATATCACATACAGTCATATCCAAATTAATTTTGGAATTGTTTGAAAGGCATAAAGAATCAAGACAGATTTGTCTGTACCTGTGTTCCAAATCAATGCTTTTAAAAAACTTTTTATAAAACACTGGTGTTCTCGGCAAAGCCAGTGTTTCTCCTTTGGACTTCACCTTATTTTGTAAACAAAGCCCAATTATCTTTCCTATGTTTGTGCCAATTGTTCATTTTTACATGCTTATGGAAATCTCAGGTCTTTCCATCACACATTCATGTTATTTTCATTTTTATTTTCTTCTTATTTTCTCTAGCCTCCTTTCCTTCCTGTATATATCTGAATTTAAATGCAACCAAAGTTTTTTTAAAGTACCTTGTGGAAGTTGAGACATTTAGAAAAACTTCTTAGTGGCAAAGTTTATTTCCAAACACCACCTTGTTACCACAAGATACTCATCATTATTCAGATGCTGGCTGTGGGGGGAAAAGACTAAAGTAGTATGATTTTTTATTCTGCTTTTTTATGTTGAGCCAAAGATGTCCTCTCTAAGCAGGGACAAAACTTTCATACAACACCAGAGAAAAACTTGAGGAAATCAAAATTTGAATCTGAGAACCATTAAAGCCCAGCAGCAACAGAATTAGAAGCAAAGCAGCAACTAGTATACTTTCATGATGCCTAAGTAGGAAATGAGAGTTGAAAGCATTGCATTATGTAAATCAAAGTATATTTGATTGAAGACAAGTGTAAATGATTCTGTCCACTGGTAGCTAAACACAGCCAATGAGACTGTCATTTCAATATAAGAGATAATTTTCTTGGTTTATAATGTGGGTTTCTCATAATAATGGGCAAGTTTCTGTGTTATCTTCTTAGTTGAGACAGGTGAAAAATGCCTATTACTTTTTCTCCAATAATACCAACAAATTTTGTTTCATTCTAAAATCCCAAACAATACATTTTTAAAATATAAACCTGTAACTGTGCTGGAATATGTACCAAATCTTAACACAGAATCACAGAATATTCTGAGTTGGAAGGGACACACAAGGATAATCAAATGCAACTCCTGGCCCTTCACAGGACACCCGAAGAATCTGTGTCTTAGAATGTTGTCCAAACACTTCTTGAACTCCCTCAGGCTGGTGCTGTGACCACTTCCCTGGGGAGCCCATTCCAGTGCCCACACACCCTTTGGGTGAAGAATCTTCTCCTGATATCCAACTTAAACCTCCCCTTACACAGCTTCAGGCCATTCCCTTGGGTCCTGTCACTGTCACCAGAGAGAAGAGATCAGTGTCTGCCCCTCCTCTTCCCCTTGTTAGCTTAATTTAAAAAAAAAAAACATAATGAAAATGTGACACATTTCAACAACATACAAGATAATCTGTTACAGAGGTGTTATTAAAAGAACATTTGATATTGCTCTATTTTTAACTTATTTCTATTTTTCTCAATTTACACTGTCAGTTTTCTCTACCTTCTTATACTATGGCATCTGTGATTACAATATGGTGCTTGTGATTAAAAATTACAATAGCTACAAATCTAATGAGTTTGGGATCCATCTCTGACTAAATTCAAAAGGAGGAGACATTGACAAAACAACTCATACTTCTGTTGGAATGACACTGAGGAATTTTTGAGAGTTGAAACCAGTTTAACTGGTTGTTCAGAAGAAGCAGTTTTGAGATCATGGACTTTAAGCTATTTGCATGGTGGTTTTGGGATGCCTTTGAGCTATATAAATAAGTGAAGTTTTGGGTCAACTTACATATTTTTTATTTTTTAAAAAAATTCTGATGCAAAAAATCATGAATCATGAGCTGGATGGAAGTGAAAAACTTCTGAGAGATTCATGCCAGTGAAGGGGGAAGAAACCCCTTGCCCTTTTTAGGTCTGATCTCAAAGTTTCCAGTTTCAATATGCTCTAAGGTTCTGTCCAGAATTAGATGTGACTTATGGGCTTTAAGGATATGCCTAAGGAGATGAGAGCAAGATATCCCTTATGTGTTCAATTTTAATGAACTTCTGGTGAAAAAAGTCTGTACTTGAGAGAAGCTGTGGGTTTGAGGACAAGATCATTTAACTGAGTTTTTTGTGATAGTATGCCTTGCCACTCTATCTTGTAGGGCTGAAGTTCTGTAACGACAGAATTTATCTCAATCTGACAATCAGTAGGCATCATGAGCCTACATCAGACTGTCCTATGATCAATTTAGTTGAAATAATTTGCTCCTAAAATGAATTTGTAGATATTACGCCTTTATTTTTTTTTTAACTCATCAAACATCTGTGAAAAATGTAGCACATTGTATGTTATCTGTCTTTACAGCATGACTCCTGTATTTTCTGTAGGTTTATGCAGTTGTATTTAACTTTTTAACTGTTATGAATTTGTCTTGGTATCCTTCAATCAGCAGCTGATAAACAGGAAAATGGGTTATTAAGGGTTGGGAGCATTTCTGAAAAATGAGTTAAGTTTTTCTTATTGCAAAACCAACTGTTTAAGCTATTAAAAAATTTCCTTATTTGTTCTTTTCAGAAAACAAGCAATCATTCCCCCTCCACCCCCCCAAAAAAGGTACCATTTTCCTTTTACCTGGGAAACACTTCTGTTCCACTCCTGATTAAAAAAACCCAAACCCTCAGATGATCAATACGGAAGTATTTTCAGAAAAGTTTTGCTGAAACAAATGTGGCACAAATATGCACATGGTTTCAATTTCCTGAGCAGTACTGACATTTTTACTCAATTTCCTCTTAATCCTGCATCACTCACAACTCCCTTGCTTCTGGATTCCTTTCTCAGCAGCCAGGGGTGGGGTTAAAAAAACATTGAAATGGAAGAGAGCTCAACCAGCTCATTCTGTGTAATAAAATCCATTCCACTGTGGTTCTAATTTCATCAACTAATACGAGTCAACATCAAACGTTAATGAGAAAAGGTTTCCAATTAGATACAGTCTGACACTGACCCAGCTTTTCAGTCACCTTCAATTGTCAGCGATAAAAAGGACGGTTCAATATGATATGGATCATTCACTCCAAATCTCCACAACTCATTTATGACAAACACAACTAACAGAGCATAGGGAACTGCTGAATTGTTTTTCATTATGTTGGCACATTGGCTTTAGACTACAGTGGTAATGATCTTTAGAGGTTTTCCATACAGAGTGTCACTAATGAGCAGACCAGGATGGGGTGATGAGGTGATGACAACCCACATTTTCAAGTGACAACACCAGCAACATGATGATGCTTAAAATTCCCTATTATTTCTAGAAAGTAATTCACTACCATAGAGAAGACAGAGTTAGGAGGCTAAGCTATTAAATAAAATGAGTACAGAAAGTGAATAGCTCATTAAAAATGAAACACTTTTACAAAATACACAAGCCTTGTCTTTACCAGTCACTCTAAAATGTGCCTCGGTCCATCTTTCCGTACACAGTGACTTAGACTGGTATTTTTGTAAGCTAGGAGATGTAGGGATGTGTTAAAGTCCTTCAGAAGTGAATTTTCCAGTGTGGTATTCCTCCACCTTCAAACCCAGAGCACATATATGGAATAAAGTTAGGTAGTGGGTATTAAATTCACTCCTTGGTCAAGGGCTTCCAACTTCAAGATATTGCCCTTTATTACAAAAAACAATTCCAAAACCACTGGGTTGTAATGATCACTTGCAATCTGTGAAAATGTTAAGCATGGCAAGTCAGTAAATTACAGCACTGCTACAATTGCTAAAAAATTACTATAAGGTAACTTAATAATAACACATAAAAGCTATGTGGAGACTATAAAATACAGGAGCCATACACCTATTCTATATTCTATTCTTTGAGACTGTGTAGAACTTTTACATCAGTTATTGTGGTTTTTCCTTTCAAACTCTCCCTGAAAGCCTTTTATTTCAGAATGGAATTAATTCCTTTATATCACTGTGGAACATGGGTTTTGAAAACTTGAATTAATTTCTGTCTGTATAAACTATTTCCTGGAAAATGTGTTTCAAGGATCAGGGTACTTGGGGAAGAAAGGAAGCCTAGGACAGTAAAAGAATATGTGTTGAGATTTGTTTTTTGCAGAAGCCAAAACTTGAAGGTTTTCATCAGAAACTATGTTGCAAGATGAAATGAGTTCTAATCATATCAAATGTATTCATCAGAAATTAGCTCAGTAAATATCAGCTTGGCAAAATATGCAGATTGCTACTTTTTCCAGCTAATATTTGACTGTAGTGTCAAACAGAGCAGACTGGTAAAATAAAAATCTTGTGTTGCTATTCCCCTAGAAAATTTGCCTATTTTAATTTTATGTCAGACTAGGCTGGGAAAAGCCCATATGTATGGGCTTGACATATCCATAAACATGTCAAGCTGCTTTTTTAAATTGTATGAAAATTCTTGAATCTGAATGATTCAAATCAATTTTGCACTTAATTTTCCATTTTTCTCCTTTGCAGGATGATTTTGAAACTCTTTTTGATACTTAAGGGAATCATTAACTGTGTGGAAACACATTAAGAGAATTATTCATGAATATGTGTTACTTTTTCGTCCACAAATGATGTAGACAGAAACTTGCTACTGTAATTTTAGAAAGGTTTCATAAAGCCATGCCAGCTGTTCTGATATATGAGTTTCATTGTCCTAAGTTCTATTTGACATTGCAGGCTTGCCTGATATACGTCTGAATGTGTAGACTAGTGATTTCCTAGCTTTATCAATCATTCCTTATTTACTTATTGATTTCAAAATCACACAATATAATAAATAATTCAGCTACATTCTTCCTAGGAAGTTCTGCACCATCCAGGTCTGCCTCTTGGTCTTCTTTGTCTTCCTTGCATCAGTGGAAACAAAAACTTTCACTGAGTGTCATTTGATCAGTTTATAAGGCAGATGCACCCCGTTTTCAATGGTCTGGACACTTCAACATGTTTCAAGGTGAATACCTTTATAATGGGTAAAAACCTGGTTATTTCAAGTACATTAAATTGGAATCTGTCAAGCTTGTGTGTATGTGTGTACACACACACACACACATTCTTGTTTTGGACACAGAGAGTTTTGCATGGTTCACAGCTAAGCACTGATAAACTTGCCCATTCCAAACTGGGGCTTTTGTATACATAATTGTTGTATAAGTCTGTATAGCTGTGTAAACTTCAGACACAGTGTCAGCATAGACTACAATTTGCAAACATCAGGAAACAGAGACAAAACAAAAATAGCAAAGGCCTCCAGAAGTTAGAGTACTTCTATCCTGCTGAGTATGAATTCTGAGTATCTTGATAGGAGCTCTCTTACGGAAAAGGAAGAGGATGTCATCCACAAATCTGAGAAGTGTGTTGATCATAAGGCACCAAACTCTGAAGATTCCTTTCTTTTGTTTTTTGGGCATGGAAGGAGATAGGCTTCTGATGAGTCTAGTTCAGAACAGGAGTATATATATCTTACACTTGTGATTCTAGTTACTATACAGACAGCTGTTCGACCCTGACTGTTCCTCATCATGGTGTATCAGTGTGGCTATTCTTTGGACATGCCAGGTGATCAATCTGACCCTGTGCAGCGGGTAAAGTTCGAAAACCGGGTGGAAACACCAATTTAGTGTAGTGGTTTGGTCCAAAATACTCATTACTGTTTACCTTCTGTGAGATAAGAATTAGGAGAAAAGCAAAGCAGGCACAAAACTTGAAAGAATATAAAGAAGTTTATTAATAGGCCTAAAAGAAGGGAAAGAAAAAATGAAATCATACCACACCTTCAGAACTCTTCTCCTCCACCCACCTTTCTCCCTTCTTCCACTGACAATGTAAAAAGACAACCCTTGAGATGTTCAGTCTGTTTACCACTTCCATAATACTTGTTCAGTTCATTTAGGAAGAGGAGTCTCTCTTGGTCATACTATGGAGACATTACCACAATGAGACAGCCACCCAGGTTGGTTCTCTGCTCGCATGTGAATCCCTTCCCACGACTTGCAGCTTTTCCCACAACTGCTTTTGAGGGTCCAGTCTTGAGCTACTGGGGTAAAATTTTGTTCAGAAACAAAAGTTCTCTTCACCCATCTCTGGGAGCATTTCCATCTCTGAGAATAGAGGCCCTCCTCCTTTCCTGGGAGAAGAAAGCATCTTCATCTCTAAGACTATCTCTGGGAATATCTCTAGGAACACAGGTCTTCTCCATCCAGCTGGAGCAAGAGTCCTCATCTCTTCCATCTCTCCCTGTTCAAATTTCTCTTCAAATCATAGCTGCTTCAGCATTTGCTTATTCCAGCACAGGTGCTTTTGCTCACAAGTACAAGTTGAACACTTCACCCCCCATGCTTTCATGAAATTACAATGGGTACTCTGGTATCTCATAGTCCATCACCACCATAGCTTTACAACAGAATTTCAGCTTTAAGCATCTCCTCTTTCTCCTCCCTCACGTTTTCAGCTCTTCATAGCACTAAAAGGGTTAATCTCACCTAGGCCTTGCAGCTGGAATTTCACTTATCACTGTCCGTCTGCATGTAGCAGGGCTGTGGGGGGCTGCGGGTGGGACAAGGCAGCACGGCTCCAGGATGGCTGTGTCCTGGCCCGGCCCAAGCAGGGCGCTGCAGCTACCTGTCCCAGCACCGGAAATGAGACAGACCTCCTCTGGGCTTTGTCCACTCTTAAATGTGGACCACATAGGTGGTCAATTTTTTAAGCCACTTAAAAAATTGTCCATATTCAAACTAGCCAGCTGATTGGTTCTGTTAGGTCATAGAGGAGCTGTAAGCACCTCTTTGCAAGAACATCACTTCTGGGACTATGCTTTGCTAACCCATGACACCTTGCCCTGGACAAAAAATGATCATGTTTGTTCTGGAGTCTATACAATTTCTTTGCCTGGTCTCATCCCACTGGTCTTGTTGGGGAATATGCAACAGGAGCCACCACACAGAGGGCCTTTGTTGCAGTCTAGAGCAGTCTAAGGCACTTCTACCTGATACCAATTTAGTTCTGTTACATAAGAGGGTCAAATCACGGGTCAAATTATAAATCAAACAAAAAGCTCACCTTGATTCACTGTGCTACATGTGTGTATCCTGAATTCCTATGAAAATTTTCTCAGTTCTGGGCTATCTACAAATCATAGCTAAGACCTCCTCAGGCCAAGGAGAATGGAAGATGTCCTTGGGCCTTTGCTTATGAGAGGTGACTGCCATTAGCTGGTAGGAAAGGTGGGGCTTGTATTGATACCGTGTGATTACCCACACTGTTGGAATTTATTGCTTTTTACCCCTGTCTTTGGTGCTGACATGCCTAGTACGGGAGTTGACTGTCCAGTGCTGCTGCTTAAAGCAAAATATTTTGGTGGAAGATATATTAAATATTGGGAAGAAATTCTTAACTGTGAGGGTTGCCCAGAGAAGCTGTGGATGCCCAGAGAAGCTGTGGATGCCCCATCCCTGGAAGTGTTTAAGGCCAGGTAGAATGGAGCTCTGAGTAACCTGGTCTAATAAAAGGTGTCTTTGCCCATAGCAGAGGGGTTGGAACCAGATGATCTTTAGGTCCCTTTCAGCCCAAAACATTCTATGATATATCCATTGCATTCCTTCCATGTGTGAAACACTTCTTACTCAAAAATGTTTATCCCAAGTAAATACTTGTAAATTCACAGCAAGGGCACAGAATGCTGGGATTTACTTTTTGTAGTGGATTATCAGCACAAGATTGAAGACAAACCTTTTTGATTTAAAATCCATTTAGTTTTTACAATAATGTAGGAGACATACACTGTGAAACCTATCCATGCGCTATTGCCTGGCTAGCATTTGTACAGGGATCTACTAATCAATGTCTTCTACTGACACAAGCAAATGGAAGAACTGCTGCATTTTCTTTTGGGAACTGAGGCTGTGAGTGTCTTGACTTAATTTGTCAGCCTCTGTGGTTGTGCTAAAATTTCTAGTCCTTCAGCTTGGAGGCAACAGAAACTCTGCAAGTTACTACATAGTGCTGTGGTGGAGTTTCACAATACCGTTGGGACATACGTTACCTAACAAATACTTTACAATTTCCATCAATCTATTTATCTTCCTTTTTTATTTATTTAGTTTTTAATACCAATCCCAAATTATTTGTCCCACAGCCATGAACTTTGTATAGTGAATATTCATAATTCTCTTGATTTCAGTCTTGCAGAAAGAAATGAAAAAAGTTAAGCTATGTTTAGGTCACTACCCTGTCAATTTATCTGTATTTATTGTAAAAGGGACAACAGAAGTGATATTTGGCAAATATTTTCCTCTTATGATGGACAGATTTGACTTGTAATAGGTAAATTTGCACATGCTTCAGGATATGTGCTTCACCTAATTGTTGAAAGCTCTCTTCTGCCCGTAATTGTTGTGCAAGGTTATGTGCTTTTCTAATGGCAATTGAAGTTAGGCAGAAATCCATTTTGGAATTATCTTTATTTACCTTTTCTGTATAAAAGCAAGACTTCTGGGGAAATTTCAGGATTTTTAGAAGGTTCTAAGTGCTTTTCAGCTCTAAATCAGGTCAGACATATTCAGAGAGTAGTCTTTCCTGATTTGTTTTCTAATTTTTGCTCTTAGTAGCTGCTGAAAAAAAATGTGGAAAACCCAAACAAAGTTAATGGAATTCTTCTAAGCATAAAGTCACATACTCTGCAATTCAGTGTTTTGGCAGAGCTTCAGAATGTTTTGCTTGAACTGTCACATCTATCAGAAGTTAGAGTTAGCTTGGCAAGAGAATCAGTGTTCACCATACCTAGATAGGAAGTGTATCAATTTCCTAACAAGTAACTGAAAAAAATGAGGTTGCATTTCTTAAGCATCATGACTCTATAGTAAAAACAGCTGATATCATATTAAAACTCTTAGAATTCTCAAACTGTTAATCACATTATTACTGTATGAATAATGTGTTCTATGAACCCAATATAGGAACATATGGACCTGATTTCTCCCCTGAGAAACTGAGTGATTTGACTGCTGTTGTAGTGTGCTGATTAAAAAAAAAATACTGTGGAGGTAAGAAGAAATTCAGGGCATATATTGCCTAAGAACCATTTTACAAAGGCATGAATAGAGTTAATAGACAATGTCCCATAAACTGGTTGTTTTGCAGGCTGTATTTTTAAGATGAAAAGTGCAGTTCCTCAGAAATCTTGGAATCTTCATTTAACACAGGAATTACATTTTTTGTAAAGAAGAAAAACCTTTCCTAGACAGCCATTGTGCACAGGGCCATGACAGAAGATGGATTCATTCTGCCACTCATCATATTACTAACAAGAAATATGGTAGGACAAATGAGTTTGAGGTCAGAAATCATAATAAGCAAAACTGATACCCCTGCCAAAAATATATACAAAAAAATCAATTGGCAGAACACTTGCTCTATGATGTCAGAAGAGCCCTTTATCTCCTTACCAGGCAGCTGTGAAGAAATCAGGTGCTGTGAAGAACTCGGACTGGTTGCCATCCACAGCCTCTCAGGCCTCAGAGAGCTGTGTATTTTGTATGTATCTAGAAATCACTGGAATTTTGTACACAGGTCTTTCTGATTTATCAGTACAGCATTTCAACGATTATAAAAGTTCTGATGTTATAAATTATTTTGTACATAATGATTTGAGTAATTTCAAGTCTCTGAAAACATTTTCCCTAAGAAAACCATAATTGGTGAAGTTTCTTGTGGCTTTCTTTCCTTGAGTTCAAGGGCAAATTTAACTCAAGTATACTATGATTGCAAGAGGAGCTCATGCTTTATTAAATATCTGATATTCCATGTGGAAGAATGGAGGAAAGGATTGTCAAGATGAAAAAGAGGACTTATGAATATCCTGTGGACAAAGAGCTTCAGTGTGCATCAATGCTTTATTAGATGCAAGAGGCTCCACAGCGATGAACACTGCCAGCATGAGCACATCTTGAATACACATCCCCTTGAGTATGATAAATGGCATAAACTCACTGAAGATTTTGCCACAGTCAAGGAATACACAGCACTGCTCTCTTCTGTGGATCCTCGTACGGCTAGTACTAGCTGAGCTCCTGATGTAACCCTCAGTTACACTGACCAGTGTGTCAGCCTGACATGAGGTACAAACTCTTTGCAGATCAGGTACCACTGATTGCGGTGCTCTCTTGGGTATATTATTTGATGCTGAAAAAGACTAAAAACCATTATGTGGTCTTTTCCTTGATGACAACAGTATCTGTGCCTTTCTTTTCTGGTTTCCAATTTTAATGAAATTCACAGGTAGTTAATATATTTGAGAGCTCTACTTCACAAATTTGAATTGAAATTGGCTTCTGGATTGAAAATTCATGGGGAGGAGAGAGTTAACAGAAAGATACAGCAAGGCATTTGGGAGGACCTGGAATTATGACTATAGTGTTTGAACTTTACAGCATCTCAGAAGAAAAGAGACAAAGTGTCTGCTCTTCCTAAAACATGATGGAAAGCCCATCTGAAGAGTATCCTATAGTTATCTTAAATAGCTCGTGTAAATTGTTCAGATATTTTTTAGCGTCACATCAAGTGCAGTCAGTAATTACATATTGTTTCACACAGTACCTTGACTTTTGCTTGGAAATGAAAGAAAATTATGTTTGACATTTACATGTTGCTCTTTGAGAGGCATAGCAGGCTATGAGTTTTATTAAAAAACTGAATTTCCATCATTGCAGAAAAAGCAAAGTTATACAATGTTGCCATTTTAACTTTTCCTTTTCACACTTCCCTAAATGCTATATACCTGTAAGGATCTTTTTTCAAATTATTTAAGTACTTGGTGATTAATTTCACCTGTTTTCTTGAGCATAAATAACTATTCTGTTTCAGTATAGGTAAGAAAAGGAAAATATCTTTAAATTGATGGAAGAGTTTTTTCCCTTCCAGAAACATCTGTGCAGCTCATGCTGGTAAACAATAATTTGATTTGGAAATTGCCCCAAACAGGCAGATATTCTTGTACTTATGTATGAAAGAAGTTTTTTGCTTTGACCTGTTTAGTGTGTTGAGGAATTGCATATTGAATGTGTGTAGTAATTTCTGTCTCCAAGCTCAAAAAGACTTCTGGGCTGGTGAAGTTCAGACTCTGTTCTGAAAATTGCCTTGACTCTGTGGAAAAAGAATTAGCATTGGCATCTAGTCAGATGCTGTGTGTTGATGCTTAAGTCTCCAACAGAAATATAGCTAGAAAATACTTCTGTGAATGTATTTAAAAGATCATGTAAATAAGGACATTAAGGAAAAAATGATGTAAAAGACTATGTACTATAATGTATGCGCATGTGTATTATAGGATTGGTGTTTGCAGTGGTGGCTTGGAAGTGCTCTATGTAGAAGAAAAGTAGTTTGGTACCTATACTTCCTACAACCCTTGGAAATTTGAAATTCACAACAGGGATACAATCATGAAATCCAGAATGTGAGATAAATTCATAGGCATTCCAGACATGGTGTAAATAAAGATGAGTCATTGCTTTTACCTTCAGGAGTCACAGGTCCTGTGGCTGCCTTTGAACCAATGACATAGAGGTAGAAGTATCTTGCATTTCATCACTGCATTCCATCCGGTTCCTGTCTTTCACTCTCTTCTTTATTCCAGATGATACCCTTTGTGTCATAATATTTACAGTACTGTGAACAATCTTCCCTTTATCTCCTCATTTCCATCGGGTTTCTCCTGTCCATCAAAAAATGTATACAGAAATTTGACTGGGAGGGCACAGAAATACAAGCCTTTCCATAATAATGTAACATGGTATCTGATGAAGTAATTGACTGCTAGCATTTTGAACGCATATGTAATTCAGCTTCTGAAATAAAATCTCATGGTTATGACTCATCTCCTTTCACATCAGTGGCACACACACCTGGGTGTTTACATAGTATTTCCAGTAACATGGCGATGGAAACATTGCTCACAGCGTTGATCGTGTTCTGTTTCAAACTCCGGTAGAAAAAGCAGGATAAAGTTCATAGACACTTACAGACTTTTGTTGTCCTAGATGAAATGATGTACTAAAAACAAAACAAAGGTTGCTGCTGTTGTTATTTTTGCTGTTATTTTTCTGGTGTTGAACTAGTGAGAAATAATACTATCTTACGATACCATCTGTACGATGAGTTTCACTTTTCAAATGTTCAGTGAAACTGATCAGTCTATATGTCTTGAAACTGCACACATTCAAGCTTTATATAATTTTTAGCTGCAGTGTTGCTTAGTCTGACTCTGCAGCCTGGAGGTACTATAGTTACCTAGTTTCCACTGTGGAAAGGAATGATTGTATATCTTTGATCCTCTCTTCTGAGTGCAAAAGTGTAACTTTGATAAATTAAATTATTTAGTAGGAACACATGAATTTTTCCATTTTCCATGAGATTTGTAGTAGTAGTAGTTAGCCCTTGACAGTTACTTATAGCAATTGATGGTAATTAAATCCTACTTCATTTCCTGTACTCAGCAATATATTTAGTTTTATATTTATGGATCACATCTTTCTCTGGAAATATGATGTTTCTGTAATTAAAATTAATAAATACTCATGGCAGATACTTGGTAAATTTAAAGTATTTTTTAGGAAACATAAGGAAAAAGCAAGCAGATCATTACATATATAGTGTACCAACTCTCAATTAATAGCTACTTAAATAGCAAAGCTTCCAAAGGCTGACAGGTCTCTGCAATTTCTGTGCTACTGCTGTGTCTGTAACATTGCAGGGCTTTGCAATGCATCTAGTTTTTGCAAATGTTGTCTTTTTTATGATAGTTTTTACCCATCTATTTTCATAGCAACTTCTAGCCATTAAAGACTGTAATTCTGCTTGAGGGTTAAGTTTTATTAATTGCTTGAGATATGTCATTTTTCCTGCTCTGAACTTCTGTCCTTGGCTGGCTGGAATGTTCTTGCTCCCTTGAGAGGCTGTACCATGGAGCAGTTGTTTTTTCTCCACATGGTGCTCAACCATAAGTTCTTCAAAATCTTCTCTGAGATTTGCCACAAAAAACCAATTTAATAAAAGTGTTTTGCTTGACCACTTTCCTCAGCAAGCAAGCAATCTTCTGTGTTATGCGGGGAAATAACATTCTGATCTTGAAACGTTGAGAATCAAATTTTGATGGGAAACTGTGTCATAAGAGCTCACATGAGCTGTGTGTGCCTTAGATCTGTTCCTCCTCCAAAAGAAGTGATTGGGAAACCTTTACCCAAATACTTGAGTGAATCACCAGAGACTTTTGTTAAGTTTATTTCTGAGTGTGGGGGTTTTGATTATGGGCAGATGAGGTATGGGGCTGATCCAGTTGGACTGTCACAGCAAAAAGGCGCATTTTCTCTCTTTAGATTTCCAAAACATGCATTTCTTTGTGGACTTTCCATCAGACTGTGTTCATTACTCTATCAGGACATGCATGGGATCTCTTTTGTCACCCCATGGTGGTTGATCTTGACTGGACACTAGGTGCCTACCAAAGCCACCCTGTCACTCCCCTTCTCAATTGGAATGGGGAGAGAAAACACAATGAAAGGCTTGAGGGTCAGGACAAGGGCAGGGAGATAATTTACCAATTACAATTATGGGCAAACCACACTTGATTTAGGGAAAATAATTTTAATTTATTGCCAATCAAATCACAATAAGATAATGGGAAATAAAATCAAATGTTAAAACCTCTTCCCCACACACTTTCTTTTGTCACAGCGCTCAAATTCACTCTTAAATTCTCTACATTCTCCCCACAGCAACACAGTGGATGGGGAATGGGGGTTGGATACAGTTCAGCACACATTTGTCTCTGTCATGCCTTCCAACCAACACTGTTCCTCTACTCCAGTGTGAGGTCTCTCCCACATGGAAAAGTCATCCATTAACTTCTCCAGCATGAGCCCGCTCCACAGGCTGCCATTCTTCATGACCTGCTCTAACATGTGTCCATCCCATGGGCTGCAGTCCCTCTGTTCCTGTGTGAGTCTCCACAGGGTCACAAGTCCTGTCAGAAAACCCACTCTAGTCCGGGTGTCTCTCTGCACAGGGCCACAAGTCCTGTCAGGAAACCCACTCTAGTCTGGGTGTCTCTCTGCACAGGGCCACAAGTCCTGTCAGGAAACCCACTCTAGTCTGGGTGTCTCTGCACAGGGCCACAGCACCTCAAAGGAGCTTGTTTCAGCACAGGCTTCTCACATGTTCAAAGCCTTCTTTGGGCACAGCTACCTCTTCTGGTGTGGGGTTCTCCACAGGCTGCAGGCAGATATCTGCTCCCCCATGGACCTCCATCAGCTGAAGATGGACAACCTGCCTCACCATGGCCTGCCTCATCATGGACTGCAGGGGAATCTCTCTGGCACATGGAGCACCTCCCACCTTTCCTTCTCCACTGACTTTGATGTCTGCAGAGCTGTTTCTCTGACACAGTCTCAGTTCTCACTTCCAGGTGCTGCTGCACAGCAGGTTTACCCTGCTCTTAAAAGAGTTCTCCTACAGTCGCTGCCACTGTTGCTGATGGCTTGGCCTTGGCTGTCAGTGTGTCCACCTTGGTGCCATCTGGCAATGGCTCTATCAGACATGGGCGAAACTTCTTACTGCTTCTCATAGAAGCCACCTTTGTAGCCCCTCCAGTACCAAAAACGTACCTTTTTCAATCCTGATTCCTGGTGTCCAAGTAGTCCAGAAAGAGACAAGGCTATGACAAAAAGATTTGGCTCTCTTGGTTTTTATGACCAGAGAACTTTTGTAGCCTAGTCTCTTGGGTGTTGTCTATGTCCAGTGAATTTGAATTTTGGAATGGCAATTTTTGGATGAAACTTTGCTTTATGTATATACTGTGGCGTACAACTAGGAAAACTGCTCATACAATCAAAATAATTTACTTCCTGCTGGAATTGAGAATGAAATAAGGAATGGGATTATGGATGCAATATGGATGCAAGGTTCCCCAGCAGTTACTTTATATGCATAAATGATTTGCACAGAGGACTGGATACTGGCACACACTTAATATCTGGTCAAGAGGGTATGTAAATGTGCAGTCCTGGAAATGCTGCAGAATGCAGCAAATCAAAGCACAATCCATTCTTTGTGCCATACACTAGTCAGTAATGTAGTCACACCCTATAAAAGCTCTGTGACCAAAAGGCAAAGGCAGTATCTAAAACTGTTAAGCTTTATATCTGTCCTCTGTAGTTTGCTTCATTGTGATTGACAATGCCTTAATTAATTATGTTTTAAAATTTTTTTTCTGTGTTTTGTTTCTTTAATAACACAGGGTCATGAAAAAAAAGAGGGAGTCTTCCCATGAAAAATTATTTAATCTGTTGAGGAATAGAATATTTGGGAGGGCACTGGATGCGACAGACAAAAGGAAAGAAAAAAGTTACACCAGCAGTTAAAAAGCCTGTGACTAAAACACAGAGCTGGAGAAACAACCAAATGTATCAAGAAGTGGTTAGTCAGGCTGCAAGAGAGGTAGGAAAAATGCATGCATTTTTCACAACATGCTTCAATATGAAGTGACTGAGCTGGAAAAATGAACTCTTCTGTGTCCTGTAGTCTTTCACATAGTTAATTTTTCTAATTTTTATTCAAATATGTAATTGCTTTTTGGCTCTGAACCCCTTCAGCCTCTTGGGAGGCTCATTTAAGACCATGGTTAGGCACATCTACCTCAAATACCTGACTAGGAGACCTTAATATATACTCCAGGAAAAGTAGATTAGAGCTTTACAGTTATGGTGTTATTTTTTCCATAGTTGTTCTGTCTTGCAGTCCAGTTATTGATCTGTAAAGCTGAGAAATGATGGTGTGTTACAGGATTAATCTGTTGTGTGTTTGCTGTTTTCTAGAGACATAGATTTATTAACTCTCCACTTTTCTTGCTGATAAGTAGCTGGAAAAAGTGGTAGCAGACATAAATACAAACTGTTTCAACTGTGACAAGGCAGCTGTTTTGCTGTCTGCCCCTTCTTGACTTTCTTTCTTAGTGTCCAGGGTGATGTTATGAAGCCGCTTTATTCCTTGACCGTCCGCTCAGTGCCCAGGGACGCTGTGCCTTTACGAAGGACCCGGGGCCGGGGCCACAGGCCCGAGTGGGGGCAGTTTAACGGGGGCCCAGCAGCTCGGGGGCTCTGGGGCTTGGCAGGGCTCGGGAAGGGAGTGCGTGGGAACGCTGTGCTGCTCTTTGGGTTTCTTTTGTGTTTCAGCTAGCTGGGAAAGGTTTCTGTTGGGTTTTTTTCTTGTTCTTTTTCCCTTCCCCTTCCCCTTGCCTCACTGCCTGCCTTCCCTCCACACCGGTGAGGGGAGCCCGCAGGGTGGCCCCGGCTGGTCTGAGCCCATGTGTCTGTTCCCTCTCCAGGAATTTGTTGTATTTTGAGCGGTTTTTTATCCTGTTCGACCCTGTTTTGTTTGTGTGTTAATAGACAGCTTGGTTTCTTTTTCCCACTTTGACTCCTTGTGACCCATTTGTCTCATTGATGGAGGAAAAGGCGAGACCTTTTTCCCTTCGGAGGAGACGCTTACTCCAGAGTGTTTCCTTCCTCCTGAAGTTTTGTCTCAAAAACCAAGATATAAATCTGGCGCCCAACTTAAGGGGCACGTGAAAGTGGAAAAAAACCCCAAACAACATTTTGATTTGAAGCACTTTGTATTAAGGTGTTACAGTGCAGATACTGCAACACGCATATCAATCAACGAGGCCCATGGAAAGAAATATTTATGGACCAATTCTTGATAGATGTTTCAGAGATGTTTATTTCTCCAGCTGCATGGCT
>NW_008237890.1:1655640-1656769 GCF_000691975.1 Corvus brachyrhynchos
CACTGCAGCTCGCGTGTGGGAACTGCCTCGCTGCTGCTTGGAGAGGGCTCGGTCCACGTGGTCTGAGTCGCACGGTCCCTAAGGCAGGCTCCCCTTTGCCAGGACACAGCTGACATTGTTCAACAATCTCGGTAATTAAATAATATTCACTAAAATATTCTTCCATTGGCATATATTTTGACTCATAAATTAACTGAGTCCAAACGGTCTTCCAAAAGTCTTTGGTAAGAATCAGATCCCAAGAAACATAGAAAAAGTTCTTAAAAAACCATGCCAGGAAGTGTTTCAGTTCCTTTTGAGCTTGAATTAAGCTAAAATTTACAAATCGTTGTTCAAGAATCTTTTCAAGTTTAAGATAAATGTCCATATGCTCTGAGAGCCAGGAGTCTTTCCACAGTTCCTCCACAATCCAGAGAGAATATCAAAACCATGGCGAGAAGAGAGAGATCTAGAGTGGCTTTTACTCACGAATTTTCTGTCCTTAGGGATCGGTGTCTTGCCAGCATTTCTCCACCATTTGCTACAGTGCAGATACTGCAACATGCATATCAATCAACAAGGCCCGTGGAAAGAAATATGGACCAATTCTTAATAGATGTTTCAAAGAGATGTTTATTTCTCCAGCCGCATGGCCGAAGGTCTGCCAAAGAACTGTTCAATCACGGGACCCAAGGGTCCTTGCCCGCGCAGGGGAACACAAAACAACCAATGGGGAACGAGGCTGACCAGGGGCAGGAAAACCCCGTGTCTTTAAGGTACAGCAGGTACAGCAGTAAGACCATGCTGTTCAATTTAATAATTTTTCTGTGGAACCTAACCATAAGTACATGTCCACAGCTATGGGCAGTCGGGTCCCTGGCTTATACTTTTTATAAGTCAGGAATAAGAATCAGGACTGCCATTTTAATATGCCTGGTAGTAGTGATTCATCAAATTTTGGCTGAAGTAATGGATACCATTGAGAATGTGTATGTCGTGTTGTTTTTCCATTCTGGCCTTGGTAGTTTCCTTTTGGAATGTATTAGCAATTACACCCAGTTTGTTAGGGGAGAAGCAGGGGATGATAATTCCCAGCCCTTCATCTCCTTCTTCCCCTTCAGATCTGGCACGTCACCTTTTGAAAGTGTCC
>NW_008237890.1:1659182-1659600 GCF_000691975.1 Corvus brachyrhynchos
GACTGCCCCAGGGGTGGAAGCACAGTCCCACCATCTGCCATGGACTGATCCAGATTGCACTGGAAAAGGGTGAGGCTCCAGAACATCTGCAGTACATTGATGACATCATTTTGTGGGGGAACACAGCATTGCAGGTATTTGGGAAAGGAGAGAAGACCATCCAGATTGTCCTGGAAGCCGGCTTTGCCATCAATAAAAACAAAGTCAAGGGACCTGCCCGAGAGATCCAGTTCCTAGCTCTATATATATGTATAAACGTGTGTGTTTAAAGTTGAAATGTATTAATTTGGGCATTGAGCAGACGGTATGGAATAAGGGGTGGAATGTCCTGGGGTGATGTTGTGAAGCCACTTTATTCCTTAACTGTCCACTCAATGCCCAAGGATGCTGTGCCTTTAGGATGGACCCTAGTGCGGGG
>NW_008237890.1:1659958-1665400 GCF_000691975.1 Corvus brachyrhynchos
TGGGTCCGAGCCAATGTGTCTGTTCCCTCTCTGAGAATTTGTTGTATTTTGAGCGGTTTTTTAATCCCGTTCTACCCTGGTTTTATTTGTGCATTAATAGACAGTTTGGTTTCTTTTTCCCACTTTCACTTCTTGTGACCCATTTGTCTCATTGATGGAGGAAAAGGGGAGGCCCTTTTCCCTTCGGAGGAGACACTTATTCCGGAGTGTTTCCTCCTGAAAAACCGAGACGTTTATACTTCCAGTTCTTTGAATTTTTGACTAGCTACTGGTGCATGTTAGCTATGTTGCCTATATTGAGATCAGGAAGATGAGGAAATGAAGCAACTCAGACTTGGCATTGGGCCAAACTATCTGCAGTTTGGCTTTTCAGCAGACAAATCAGTGTACAAACAACATCCCTTCAATTCTGCCAATGTCAATTACTGAAAAAAATCAAAACATGTTTATTTTAAATTTTAAAGAGGCAATTTATTTTGTTAGTTAAACAAGGTTGGAATGAAGTAGGGTTTGGTCTTGACCATGAAGCTGTCCTCTCATGCATTACAGTATAAGTCTAAGTTTTTCTACCAACTTGTCCCTAAAACTCCACTGAAAGCTAAAGTAATAAAGCAAACTAATCATTTGAAATTTAGTGACATGCCTTCAAAGAATTGAAGAGGGAGAGCAGGAGGAACAAGAGCAGATGCTTCTGCCTTATGAGATTGTTCTCGAGAGGAAGTTTTTTCTGTAGTGAGCTGCACAGTGGAACAGATGCAAATTGTAGCAAGGGCATTAGAAGTTATTATAGGGACAGGATTGGAAATTTTGTTGGGACTCAGCCTTCTATATAATAATTACACCGTAAAGGCACAGCACCCTTGGGCATTGAGCGGACAGTCGAGGAATAAAGTGGCTTCATAACATCACCCCAGTTCTTTTTTTTTTCCCCCAGAGTCCTTAGATACTTGGGAATCTCTAATCTAAGAGAGGATTAGTGAACTCAGCTCCATTAATTTTTGGAAAATGTAGTATTTTCTTTCTCTCTTTGTCTGGCAATAGTGATACAATTGTTGCAATCATTAAGCAATACCTATATGCCACAATGTATGATATTCATCCAAGTCCCACTCAACTCCTCTCAAACTGGCTTGAGCACCGGAGCAAAAAAGTCCCACTAATTCAGTCCTTTACTTGAGCTAGTCTGTGTTTTGGATGTTACTGGTCCCTTGCTAGTGCAGCTGTTGTGCCTTTGGCAGCTGTAGAAGACCAGGTCTAAGCATGCTTTTTATCTCAAACATTCTGACTGTTGGGACAGGAAAGATGTGATCGGAAGGGGGGGTCCTGCAGAGGTGGCTCAGTGCTCTGAACCACCTTCCTTCTCTGCCTTGTGCTCAGTCACTCTCAACTTCCAACTCACATCCTGGAGAAGGACTGGCTGTGCACATGTGAACAAAACAGCACAAAAGTCTAGTTTACATAAGAGGCACACACCAGGTTAACTACAAAGGGACATAGATTGGGGCTCCTCACTCTCTTTCTCCTCTTTCTCTATTGCTTTCTTTGTCTCACAGTACCAGTTCTGGACCATCCATGCAGCAGTACCAATATGAAATCTAAGGACTGGTGATAAACTTTGTTTTCTTACCTTGCTTTGCCTGGTCAAAGCCCAGCTATCATATTCTACCCCAGACACTATTTTGAAGCCTGTTTTGGGAGGGGAGAGCTTGTAGAAGTGTTTGTGGCTTATGAGCCTGCACCTTTTGTATTGGTGTACTGTGGCTTGTGCCCAGAACCTTTAAGAAGTTTACTGTGGGACTAGAGAAATTATTGCAGTGTACTGTACAAGACTGAGCACCTGTTAGCCAACACATTCAATAGCAGTGTTTTGTAAGAATTTCAGGGCATGTTAGCCAACACGTTCTGAATCTAGGTAGTGGGCTGGTTGCTGGAGTTAAGCCTAATATCCATAAACATAAGAGTTCCCTGATGCGTGGTCAGGTGTCTTTGTTCAACCTGACAAGACTTTGTAATGAGCATCATGCCCCGTACCAGTGGGTCATGACACCAGTGACACTAAACCATTCAGTATGGATATTTATACTGTGATACTGGTGTGTTCTTATAGTTTAATGTCTTTCTTGTTATAAAGTAAATCTTCCCTTCTAAATTAAGACTTCTGTCCCCTTCACGCTTCACATTTTATCCCTTTCACAAAATCCTGGAGTCACAGGATGGGTCAGGTTGGAAGGGACCACAGCAGGTCATCTGGTCCAACCTCCTTGCTCAAGAAGGGTCATCCCAGAGCACATTTCACAGGACTGTGTCCAGACAGTTATGGAATATCCCCAGTGAAGAAGATTCCATAACCTCACTGGGCAATCTGTTCAAGTGCTCAGTCAACTGCAAAGTCAAGAAGCTCTTCCTCGTGTTCAGGTGGAAATTCCTGTGCACCCATTGCTGCCTGTTGCTTCTTATCCTATTGCTGGCACCACTGAGAAGAGCCTGGCTCCATTCTTTTGACACCCCCCCCTTCAGACACTTACTGACATTGATGAGGTCCCCTCTCAGTTTTCTCTTCTCAGTGCTGAGCAGACCCAAATCTCTCAGCCTTTCTTCATAAGAGAGAGTCTCCAGTTCCCTGATCATCTTTGTCCCTCTCCACTGGATCCACTCCAGGAGTTTCATGTCTCTCATACTGAGGAGCCCAGAACTGGGCACAAATCTCCAGATGTGGCCTTATCAGATCTGAGTAGAGGGGCAGGATCACCTCCCAACCTGCTGGCAATGCTCTTCCTAATGCCCCCCCAGACACTGTTGGCCTTCTTGGCCACAATGACACACTGCTGGCTCATGGACAGCTTGTTATCCACCAGGGCTGTCAGGTCCTTTTCCACAGAGCTGCTTCCCAGGTGGTCAGTCCCAGCCTATACTGGTGCCTGGGGTTATTCCTCCCATTGTTCTGGACTTTGCACTTGAAATTCAGGTGGTTCCTCTCTGCCCATCTCTCCAGCTTGTCAAGATCCTTCTAGATGGCAGCACAGCCCTCTGGGATACTGACCACTCCTCCCCTCTTTGTGTTGTCAGTGAACTTGCTGGTAAGCCATATGTCCCTTCATCCAAGTCATTGATCATTATGTTAATTGATATTGTTCTTAGTATTGAACCTTCAGGGGCACTACAAGAGACAGGTCTCCAGCTAGATCCTCTGCCACTGATTACAACTTTCTGGTATCTGCTCTTCAGCCATTTGTCAAACCATTCAAAATACACTT
The DNA here is from genome assembly GCF_000691975.1 of Corvus brachyrhynchos. Lineage (NCBI taxonomy): Eukaryota > Metazoa > Chordata > Aves > Passeriformes > Corvidae > Corvus > Corvus brachyrhynchos. Next base: position 1,663,213 of record NW_008237890.1, read on the forward strand.
ACCCTGTCTGTGTTTCCTGAGTTTGCCTATGTGGAAGTAGTGAGAGACAGTATTGAAAGCCTTGCTGAAACCAAGCCAGACAATACCCATTGCTTTCCCCTTATCCATCCAGGTAGGAGTGTCACTATGGAAGGCAATCAGGTTGGACAAGCATGTTTTCCCTATAGTGAATCCATGTTGATTACTCCTCATCACCTGTCTTTCATTTGGATAGATGGCCTCCAGAATGAGGTGCTCCATCCAATTGCCAGGGATTGAGGTGAGGCTGACTGGGAAGTAGTAGCTTACTGCCTCCTTCTTGCCCTTTTTGATGACTGAGGTGACATTTGATTTCCTGCAGTCCTCAGTCACCTCTCCTGATCACCAGGACCTTTCAAAGATGACCACAAGTAGCCCAGCTTTGGTGTCCATCAGCAGAGTCCATAGACTTGTGGATGCCTGGTTTGCCTGACTCCAACCCACTCTTCCTTGACCAAGGGGAAGTCTTTCTTCCACCCTTTCCTTCTCCCTAGTCTCCCAGGCTGGGAATCCCTGGGGGCTGGTCTTGTCAGTGATGACCAGTGCAAAGAAGGTGTTCAGTAACTCTGCCTTTTCTGCATCCTCTGTTACCAGGCTACCTCCTCTATTTAGTATGGTCCCCCATTTTCCTTTGTTTTTCTTTTGTTACTGAAGTATTTGAAAAAGCCCTTCTTACTGTTCTTGAGATTCTTGTCCAGATTTAATTCCGGGTTATCCTTGGCCTTCCTTGTCTCATTTTTATATACTCTGACAACCTCTCTGTATTTGTTTCAAGTGAGATGTCCCTCCTGCCTCCTCCTGTGTGTTTCCTGCTTGTGCTAGAGTACTAACAGGAGTTTCTTTTCATCCATACAGGCCTTTTTCCCCCTTTCCTCAATTTCTTCTTGTCAGGGTGTGCCCTTCTTCTCCTGGAAGAAGTGATACTTGACTACTGATCAACTGTCTTGGACCCTCTTCCCTGCATGGCGCCTTCCCATGGAATTCTTATCCCTAAAGAGGCCAAAGCTAGCTCTCCTGAAATGTGTGATTTTGAGTTAACTTACTGTCCTGCTTCCTCCTCATCTGATACTGAACTCCACAATCTCATGGTCACTACAGCCAAGGCTTCCCCCAGCCTTCACATATCCAACCAGGCCTTCCCTGTTTGTTAGTATAAGGTTGAGCAGTACACTATTCCTTGTTACTTCCTTCACCACTTATGTCAGGAAGCTGTCATCTGTGCTTTCCAGAAACTTCCTGGATGCTTTGTGTCACACTGTGTTCCTTCTCCAGCAGATGTCAGAATGGCTGATCTCCCCCACAAGAACCAGGGCTAGTGGCTGTGAGGCGATTTCCAGCTGCCTGTAGAAGGCCTCACTGACTTCCTCCTCCTGATCAGGTGGCCTGGTACAAACATCCTCAACAGCATCACACTTAGTAGTCTGACCCTTAGTCTTTACCCACAGACTTCCAACTCACTCATCATCCACTCTAAGATGGAGCACCTGCAGTTACCATGTCATGCTGATTGAAGCTGCACATCCTTAGAGACTGTAAGATCAGATCCCTTTTTTCCCCCTTCAGAACTCCCAGATGAAACAAATCTTAAAATTTTGGCTTTACCTCTCTACATATTCATTTCACAAATGCAAAATTAGGATAGGGATAATGATCCCAATCTTTTAAAAGATATTTAGCTGTGCAGCTGAGATGTACTATATAATTGCTAAATTATACCTTTATTATAGGTGTGTAGTCAAACAGTTCTCCGATTGCTTTTGCCACAAAAGGTCATGGACAGCTGGTAGGGCTTTGTTGCACCCTTTTTTTCCTATTTCTATGCATTTTACCAAGCACAGAGAGTCCCAGCCATGGCAATCCTTCTATCTTCTACATTTTTTCTTTGGAGCCATAAATATAGCTATTGTTTGTTGTTACTGTTGCTACAATCCATTCCCTTGAGATCTGCACTGAGGTAGTAAAGATGAGATATGGCCATGTTTCTTTGATAATATTGTCTTCAACTTTCCAAGAGAAGGGTCGTGTTTGGGTGGGAAAAAAAAAACCCTCAGAAGTCTTTGAGAGGAAGAGGAGAGGTGGGGGTGGTGGCAAATGGGATCCTCCCTCAGTTATTTGAATGCACACTTGAAATACTAGTCACTTTCTTTCCTAAGAGCTCATTTGTTTTTTT
>NW_008237890.1:1665441-1696022 GCF_000691975.1 Corvus brachyrhynchos
ACTCTTTCCACTTCCCCAGTGATCTACCTGGTATTGTCACTGGAGTTCTGTATCCTGATTTTTTTTACAATGACAGTTACATTGCAATCAGCATGGAACAGAGCTTCTGCTGTAACTGGGGTGGATATTGGCCCTCCCTCAGGAATGCTGACAGTTGGAAAGAATACAGTTGCCTCTTTACCTGGAGGAACATTATAATTTTGCAGTATGAACAAAATGCCATAGCAGCATATAAAGTTTGTCTTTTGCATTGCTTTTACTTTCTTAACACCATAATAGAGATATGCAAGACTGTACTTATAAAATTTGTTATTGTGTTTCAGATATTCTTCATTTTTGAGGCTTATAAAGCTGGAGCAAAGTAGCTATATTTATGTAAGAATTGCAGGAAAGCTCTGCTGCATTAGGTCCTGGTTCAAATCTTCATGCAGCTGGATAGACTCTTCTGCTAGTCCTGAATCCTACACTAATACGAGTCAACTGGTGTTGAGTATTCTTTACAAAAATACTGCTGGTCCCAAAATTAGTCCCATGCAGAATTACACAGTTTACTGGAGACAACCTGTTTTATTTTAGAAGGTGTTGAATGAGCAATATTTTTTTAGACTACTTTTGTAACTGTCAAACTTTGGCCTTTTACTGTTTCCTCTACATGATATGTGCATGTAGAACTTCCTCTGATGTCATTTGCTTGGGCTTTCCTGTTAGAGAACTCAAGTATTTTAAATAGCAACTAGCAAATAATTGTTACGTGTGGTGGAGAACTTGTGCTGTGAGTACTGTAATGGACATTAACATGGCAGTATCAGATGCTTGATCTGTTTTTCTGGGTGTTCCCTGCTGGCCAGGAAAATCACCCTGACCACCACTATTCTTGTTCTGCTGAACATGGAAATGGATTGATTCTCAGGGTATAATCAGAGAAGTGGGTTTGGTTTAATGTCTTCCTCCAGCTGCAGTGACCAAACTCAGGGCTTTCTAATAGGTAAACTCAGGCAGCACTCCTGATTTGCATACCTTATTCTCCCTTTGTCTCTGGCCTTCTTGCATTTCTCTTGTACTTTCCTTTCCCACACTGGTCTCCTTCTCCGTAAACAATTCCATATCATTCTTAAATGGTCATAGTTCAGATACATCTTTGTCCAAATGTGGTATTTCTGATATCATTATCCAGGCATTCTTAGTTTTATATGTTATTACTGACATAGTAACACTCGTATTGTTGGTCTTTCAAGACAACCCATTAAGAAGTCTCTAGTGCTCCCCTCCAGAAACTTCTGGAGTCTGGCACATTAACTTTCCGTTCACGTGGGAGATCTTACAATCCTTCATGGCACTGCCTGTAAATTGCCAGCTTCTCAACTGCTGCCTCTTATGTTCAGAATTTTCTTATGTTGTGTCCTGCAGTTTTCAGTGTTCTTAGAGCAATCTCATTCCAGGTTCTAGTTAAAGGGCTATCATTTGCCTGCAGCTCTGAGATATCTAGTATGAATTTTCAGACCAGAAACATACTGTAACAGTGGTGGCAATGAAGTTGTCATTGTAGAGAGGATTTATGCTGGATTCACAAATATCTTCGCTAATATCAAATGTTTATCAAAATGCTTATAAAATAAAATGTCTCCCAAAATGAATTTAGTCCATCCTTCACAAATATTTTAATAATTATTCTACAGGCTATTGCAATCTTCTTTTCTATGGGAGTGTTTCAGCTATAGACTGCATAACACAGCTAGTTATTCTAACTTCAGAATAGTATTAAACCACTTTGGAATAGTTATTAAGAAGTACATATATGTTCAAACATTTATTTGTGTTGTAGGCCCTGGTGTTACAGACAGACCTATACATACGGTTCTAGCATTCTTCTGAAATGTCTGAAACACCTAATGCAGGCAAAAGGATCAACTATTATAAGTATCATGTGAGGTATAGTATTATACTAATATTTCTTTCTAGATGATGGATTTCCCGACACCTTGCTGAAAGGTGCTGGCAGAACATTAACGTGCCTCCATAAGACTTCAATTTTATATAACTTTACTTTGAAATATTAGGAATTCTTCCCTACCTACAACACTCCTATGCAATTTCTTTATAAATAGCTCTGAATGAATTTATGCATCATAGAAAGGGACATTAGTTATATTCTGCTATAATGTGAGTTAACAATATGCAAGTTTTCAGGGCTTCTTTTACATGCCATTCAGATATGGCCCACATAGTTGCTAATTTTCCCTTGACCGGTGACTGTAATTTCTATCAGCTAGATGGGTTTCCTGACGTGCACAAGTAGCCATTAGCATGGAGGTCAACAAACTTATCTCCATTTATATGACCTGAGTCAGAAATTTAGCAACTGGTCTCTAGAAATCACAACCTTGCACTCCAGCTCAATCTCCAGTCTGACAAAAACATCTGATTACAAATATGCTTCCACATAAGATTCATTATGCAGTAAATGATTGCACAAAAAAGTAAAGGACAGAAAGAGACTTTTTGTTTCTCCCTGATTTTGACTCATTCCATTATTTTTCCCCCCTCTGTTTTTTGTTTGATGGTTTGTTTGTGTTTTGTTTGTTTTTGTTTGCTGCTTGTGGGTTTTTTTGCTTGTTGGGTTTTTTATGTTTAGAAAGGTTTTTGTACTGTCGTTCCCTGTTCCCTATTTTCAGAAAGTTCTTCCTATATGTGGTGCCATAGAAGACTTCTAGTGCTTTTGGCATCATGAGGGGCTCCTTTTCTTGAGGGACAGCTAGATTTTAGTGGAATAGCTGGTTAAAGACATTAAAAATGCAACAGAACACACTGATATTGATTAGTCCTTCATTCTCAATATTAGCACTACTTCTGAAATAAAAGTGCATTACCTCTGCTTGAGAGACCTATGATAACATTTTTATTGTGTAAAATCAGCGTATCACCTCCAAGAGTGCAAACACGCACTTTTTAGGGAAGAAGGTACAGGTTCTTTTTGCATGAAAATAAATTTACTCATATTAAAAAATACTGATTGGGCATTCAGACCTGCAATGTACACAAATCAGACACATGTTTCAACCACTGAGATGTTGGAAACATTGGCTCTTATGCCTGCAGCATAATATAATTTTCAGGGCAGTTCATCCCTCATGTTTCTGAAAAAAATTTTCAGGGGTGATAAAGGCCTTTAAAAGCAGACTGAGCTACCCTGGCTCATTTCATACTCATTTCATTCAATAATATTGAAACGGGAAAGTGTTTTGATCTTTAGTGTTGCATTTGAAGTACAAATACCCACAGTAAGGGATATGAACTTGTTTCCAGCCATTTCAGCTATCTGTTTCCATCAGCTTTAGGTTCCTGATATCAAAGTTACAAATATGCATTAATGTTTAGATCTGGCTTAGAAATAACAATCTGTTTTTATTTCCATTTCCTTAGTGCACTTGCAAAGTGATAGTAACATTAACAGATTAATTAATCTTCTAGAACTGGTCAGCAACACTAAGTGCAAAAGTACTTCCAGTCAAGAATGAAATTAACCAGTGTTCTGCCACAGATTAAATTTCATACTGATTGAATATGCACAGAATGTAAACTTCCCTTCCCCTTCCCCTTCCCCTTCCCCTTCCCCTTCCCGTTGCTCTTCCCCCTCCCTTTCTCCTTCCCCTTCCCTTGAAAAATGAACCACGAAGTATGTGATAACACCTTAAAATCCTTACATTAAAAAAAAACCCAACCAAGATGGATTTTATGTTTTATAAACATTAAATGTAACACAGGTTATGGAATCCCTCATACCCCTACAACTAGCAGTATCTTAGTAGTTACTACAATGCTTGGTAGAGGACTGACTCTTAAATGTCCTGTTTAGTTTCAGGTTTTCTTCTGGCAGCATTGTATTTTACCTAATATAGTTTCCAACTCTAAAATTTACAAATCCATTTCTTCATTTTTTTTAGTTCACCCATCTTTCATACCACACTCAAGCATTTATCCTAGCTGAAACTGAGGCAAACTGTTGCTTAGCTATGAACTTTGTCTAAATTATTCTTAATTTTAACTTTTTCTCATAGATTCTGTGCCTTTATAATCAATCCTTTCTGTTCTAATCTCCTTCTTAGACTCTGTCAAACTGACTTGTAGCTATTCTTAGTGCTTCTCAATGATTAAAATGTAGTGTTTGTTTGTCAAGCAATCCTTTATGTCAACTTTTATAGTAATTCTACTTGCATTTAATATCCTTTTTGAAGTTATTATTTAGCTAATTAGGTTTGAAAACCCTCCACAGAAGTTTTTCCCCTTGGCTGGGGTATAAATTTTAGATTGTTTTTTCACTTTTGTCAGTGCACCTGTCTTTATCAACCAGTACTCTTAATTTCTCATAATCTGTCCTTTTGAAATTGAGAACCTTAGGGCACAGTCATACATTCGTTTTTGAAATAGATGTAGCAATTTAAGATGTCACTACCCTATGGCTAGTCATTAATACCCTTCAGTTGTTTGAAATTGTTGGGGCCTCAGCTATGGGGACTGATATCTGATGACATGAGCATTTCTAAGTCCATTTCAGAGCAAAGTGGAACAGGTTTGCTTAAACTACCCTCAGCTACATTTTGCATGGGTCTATTTTACTTTTTTCCGCAATGACTTATTGTCTCTCAGCTGAAAGGATGGTTACTAATTCCTGGAGAGTAATAATAGCACACAGTGTTCAACATCATGGAACTGGAGGAACTTTGGGATGTACCTCCTCCAGTCTCCCTCTGCAGGTGGGGCAATAGCCCACCCCAGATCAAGTCAGGAACAACTGTGTCTGGTCAAGTCTGGAAAACATTCAAAGAAGATTTTACAACAGTATGGGGCTGTCCATTTAGTTTCAGATGCATTTATCTCTATCATTACATATCAGTGAAACTCTGTGAGTTTGAACAATTACAATTACGATGGTAATCTGTGAAAAATCTTTGTGACCAGGTCATCTGCAGCTGCTTATGTGTTTTAAAATCAACGTAATCTCTCTGTATATTCTCTCTAGTCTATTTTAGATGAAAGTGACCAACTGCAATGTCAGCACTAGATGGGAAACTAATGGTCAGAGTTTTCTGCAAAGTGAAAATTTTCCTATTTTTTATCTCCTTTTCAGAGTGATTTTGACAAATAGGTAATTTTTTTTTCTGTCTTTGCTTTCCAGGAAATAGAACTTACTTGCTTTTCAATAGAGGTCCAAGTTTTAGTTAGGAAACCAGTGTCATGGCTGGGCAAAAATATTGTCACACGAGTTCAACATACACAGGTCTTTCCTGGGAAGGTGTGTTAGCTTCAGAAGCACTTAAAATAGAAATTACAAACTGAAACAGATTAACATTAAAAAGTTAGGATCCAAAGAAGAATATACTTTAGAGAAGTAAGAAATCCACTCTTCTATATACACTCCTGAGAAATTTGAAAAAGGTATATCTGATTTAGCCATGTGCATTTTGCTACGTATTTTTTTTCCCAAGGCTCAAAGGCAGGATTATAACAAAATGACACGTAACAGAGTGTCATTAAATACTTTTCTTCACAGCGATAAGGAAAGGGATAACCAGGCAGAGAAATTTGGAGCTGTTACCAAGGTTGAAAAAAAAATAATGAAAATTAACCCCAGCAATTTATTGGTTTGGACAGCTTATATACCTATTTGTGCTGTAGAACGGTTCAGATTTTTATAATTCTCTACGTAAGAATTCTCATGCTTCCATAATGTTTAGATACAGATATTTTTGCTTTGCTAATTTTAGGAATGCACACTGAAATGTTCAAAGAACTACAGTTTCTTACATTGAAGTGGGTGGAAGCAGATTATTTTGCAATGAACAAAAATATTTGCTGTTCTCTCTGTTCTTTTATTGGCTTGCATTGGTTTCTTGTCCTCTTGTGGGAAAGCAGAAACAATAGCCCCATGTTCCATGTAACCAATTGAAATGCCTGGAACAGATGGAGGCACCATTATGTGAACGACTCAGCAGCCAAAATTTGTTTGCATAATCTGTTTGGGATATGCCCATGGATGGTTAATATCTATTTATAATCACTCATGAATCTTTCCCAACTTATGTATATATAATTGGGGTGGATTCATGAATGATTTATGAACAAAGAACTGAACTGCACTTGTCAGATGAATTATCTACAGCAGGTAATTTAACCTACTCATTAAAGGTCTCACATTTTGAGATTAAATGTTATTTGGGTCCACTTGTCTGATGGCATTTTTAATAAGTTCATGTTCAAAAAGTGCTTTATTACTATTTTTTTATTCAAGCCATATTGGTTGTTATCATGCTACATATGTCAAAATATGCATTAAAATAATAAGATAAATTGAAAAGTCATTTACTCTATGAAAATTCTAAGAAAACCAGTCGTAGAATGGTTTTTCTGTTACAGAATCTTTTCTTTAAGATGACAAGAATTAAGAAAAAAATACTGCAGCACGCGAACAGTTCAATGTATCACCAAATGTCCATCAGATTCTCTGAACAGGTCATTGCCAAGCTAGTGAATTTCCTGGTTGGTTACACATCCTCATTTTCATTTCAAGATGCCACAGAAAGCATTCACTGCCAGGCAGCAATTAGTACTTAATCAGGTCTTATGGCTGAAATATTTGTCAGCAGCAATGGAGAGGAATCATTTGCTTCATTTCTGAAGTTCAGCACTGTCCTCTATGTAAAGTGATGCTCATTAGCATTCAGAACCATTGCATGGACAGCCTTTCCAGTGCTTTTTCTCAGATGGCTCTTTTTATCCCTAGGAATGATTAGTGTCCTTACAAAGAGGCTCTTCAGATTTTTTTCTCAAGTACAAATTTCCAGTTATTGTTTATAGAACATTGTTTCTAGTTCTTTAGCTGTAGATAGGATTTTTAGGTTAAAAGCAACACAATATTCTTCTTCCTTTTTCTGGCAATGCATTTTAAGTTTGAGATGGAACTGTGCCTTCTGGGATCCAAAACAGCTCCCTGTGCAATGTAGAAATGCACACAGACTGATTGAATATTACAAACCAGTCTGTTTTCCCTTACTATAAGGATGAAAAAGATTGATGTATCCTCCATTTCTATGGATCAGGAAAGAAAGCTAAGTATAAAATAGAAGCAACAAAATAGAATGTGCCCTGCCCCCATCTTTCCATGAGACACATGGAGCCGTTTCAGAGAAAGGGAAGAGAAAATCAAGCAAATAGTTCTGTTGCAGAAATTCAGATGGTGCCTGTGCTTGTTTCCTCTGTTATAGATGTTAACAGCAATAGCTGAGTAAAACAACTGAAAGGCACAGCTGCTTTATTCCACATCCTTGCTGATTCTGATTATATTACAGAGCTCCAGCAGCTGGTCTGTGCTCACAAAGACCATTTTAAAAGATATTTCTAATTTCTATTGACAGTGCATCAGTGGATTTTAAATTCCCACAAGTAAGACTTCAGAGAAGAAAGAGAGGTGAAAGCAATCCTTTCTTTACTTATCTGTGAGACAAAACTATATTGCTATATTTTATTTGTAAATTATTCTTTACAAGAATTCTATATCTTCACAATTCCATTACTATATGACAATACCTTAAAAAATGAGAATAGAGAAAAATACAGAGTAAGTTTTGGTGATTTGTTTCATTTCTGGGGGGGTTGTCATTGTCTGGTTGGTTGGTTTGTTGCGTTTTTCGGATGTCACATTTAAGAAGTCTTTGATTTCTCTGAGTGTTTGCCTAATTTTAAAGTAGTCTAGATAAATACCTGCATTGGAAATACCCATCAGTGGGTAAGCTCTAATTCAAGTTTTCTGGCCTATTATTTCCTGTAACTGTTCTTGGAAAAGAGGAGTAGTAATCTTTTAAACTACCAGAAATTTTCAGTGTTTCAATGTGTTATCAGGAGCTGTTGATTTCTTAGCTTAGACTGGGAGAACTGAGCCAAAATGTGCAAAAAGATTCCATCTTTCCACTGTTATTAGCAGTTGAACAATGCTCTCAGTGGTGTAACAAACCCCTAAAAAATCCCCCCTTTCACTGAATCATATATTCCTTTAAAAATATATTTACTTTTTTTTTTCAATTAGACACTCTATTTTTTCACACATTCCAGAAAGCACTTTCTGTCTTTTCTTCCCACAAAATTTATCATGTGTACATGCAAAACATATTAGGAATAAATTCTAATTGAACATAAAGTCTCTGAATTCCTAGCCACATAGCATCATTCTAAGAGCAATGACATATGTCTTATTAAACAGAATTCATTATTCTTGTGCAGGCTCAAAATGTGGACATTAGAGCCAATAGCAGAAGGCTTACATTTTCATCACAGTAGGTTCTGCAAATGAATTGTTTGAATACTGATTCTGTGCTGGTGAGTTCATACTTTTTAAATTTGCATTACAAAGTAAAGTGAATAATCATGGTAACCCTGTTAATCAAGGTGTCTTGGAAATGAAAGGGGAAAGCGTTTTTTTTCCTTCAAAATCAATGACTGTAATGCTTTAGGTTAAGTGCTACCAATTTGGAGGAGAGTGGAAGAGTTAATTCATTTATCTTACATTCTGTCCTCCTATTTATACATTCCCACTTAATGTTTACATTACCTGAGAGTAGGTCTGCTAACTAGAGTTCATATTTTATTAGTTTCTCTTCTTAAAAATTGCTTACCAACCAGCTTGCTCTTCTATAAGGAACTACATTTAATGAATTAAATCTTTGGTTTATGTTGTTTCTCTAAGCTGTCAACATCTTTTTGAGATGTTGGACAGCAATTTTAATCTTTCAGCCATGCTTCTTTTCCTTTCAAATATCGAATGTAATTATTTTTACATACAATATATTACATGAAAATATATTTACCTTCTACAACAATATGTTTTAATATGTAGTAAAAACATCTGCTGGTCTCATATTCATTTAATTGGTGATATAGGAAGCACATATGGGCCCAAACGAAGCCTCTACAGAATCCCATTAAAAAGTCTGTCCATTGATTCAGTGAAACTTTAGTGACTTTTTGCTAGGTCTGGAAGTACTGAATCCATGCTCATGTTAGAAGATTTTTCATCATTTTTATTATGTTCTTGTTCTTTAATTTGTTGATAAAAATGGAATAAGAATCAGAAGTCCTACTAAAATTCATAAAAGTTCTTGTCCTGTGAGGACACAGGACCACAGCATGGTGGAAATGAGCCAGTGCCTGTGGAGATAGGTCAGTCCCACCCTTGCTCAGAGAAAGGCCAGTCACAGAAGGTTGTGCAGGGTCTTGTCTAGATGAGACTGATTGTGTCCAAGGACAGAAGTTTCACAACTTTTCTGTTCAGCCCATGTCAGTGTTTAACCACTTGCACAGTAAAGCAAATGTCTTCTCCTGCTTAAGCAGAGTTTCATTATGTTTCAGCTTGTGCCTGTTGCCTGTTGTCATGCCAGAGGGCATCACAGAGAAGAGCCTGTCTCCATCCTCATGAGGTTTTTGTATACATGTCTAAGATGCTTCCGAGCCTTCTCTTCTCCAGGCTAAACACTACCAACTTTCTCTTTTGTTGTGTAAGAAAACTACCTTCATATGGCTTTATTTCTTTTTTTTGGTAATTAAATCTGCTTCTGCTGTAACTCATAGTGCTGGTTGCTTCATTTGCCTACTAATAGCTAATTTACTCTCAAATGTATACAGGTATTCCAATTAAGTTAATTATCTAAGTTCTGTCTCCTTTTAAAGAAAGACAGCATATTTGCAGTTTTCTTCCATTCTCATTCATTCCCTAGGAGATCTCGGAGTGACTCTCTAGTGATTCTATCAGTTTAATAGACCATTTTTAGTATTCTAAGGTTACACTTATCTTCTTGAAGCTATTTCAAAGTATCTGAGTGTTTTAAATGTTCTCTGATCTGGTCCTTTCCTCCTAGTGGTTGAGGTCTTTGTTTTTTTTTTTTTACTTTAACTACAGTGATTAATGGGAATAATGGAACTAAAAATAAATACGCGTTTTTAATTACTTTTGAGTTCCGTTATTTTGGAATATGAGACTAGTATAGCCATGTTCTGCCAAAGCTGAATACTTAATGAAAATGGCTTGCATTAGTAATAACAATTATTGCTAGTGATAGTACTCTCTGATACGGTTTTTTCCACTTCTCCTTAGAAAGAAAAGAAAGGACTAGAGCACTTGGGCTGTACAGAAACGTGCAAGGCACTAATTGAGACCAATTCATCTCTGAATGTTCTACTGGTGGGATGATTTAGCATAGTTACGCTTAGTTTCACTCTGTTCTTCTCCGTAATGAATTTTAAAGGGACCTGACTGAGCCAAGGGGAAAGCAGGAAAAAAATGTTTAAAACCACAGTAGCACAAAACACATAAAAAATAATCCAAATTGATGGTAACTCAGTTTCAAGTCCTCTGTAAGGAGCTGCTTGTTAGGAAAATGCCCTAAGCTTCTCTCTAAAAGAGTACTTCACTGAGACTGGAAGCTGCCTTTCTTGTTCTTGTTCACGGCAGTAGATCACAAAGATAGAGACAAGAGGAGCTTGGCTGAATGGCAGAAGCAGAAAGGAAGAATTCTGTATGTAATCACAGGAGTTGCCCCAGCCTCACAGTAAAGAAAATTAAAGGTTTATTTTTAACATTTTGACGGAAGTTCAGATACATAATAGGAAAGTAGCAAATAACTTTGAGAGATTTCTTTCCTGTTTCATATTAACTGACTCTTTCCTTGACCAAGACTCTGCATGCAAGAAAGCCAATAAGTTAGCTTGGGATAGGCTCCAGACACCACAACTCAATTTCTGAATTGCATACTCTAAAGTGTAGTACAGACAATTAACCATGCTTGGATTGCTTCCAAGTTTGTAATATCAGTCTTCTAAAGAAGTTTCCAAACTTTTTTGCTTGAAGATACAGGATCTTTGCATCCTGCATACTGAGAAAAAAAAAAAAAATCAGGAAAACCACTATTCACTGTAAGAATACCTTCTAGCCCTTTCTTCATAAAATAGAATACTTTGAATTCATTGAGTGTTATTTCTTGGCTCATCATAGAACTTCTCTCAGTATTTCAATGCAATATGCCAAACAGCCAGAAAACTCTCTCCATCCTTTTTCCTTTTTCCAATGAAGTTTGAGAGCAAGGTTACTGTGTATTCAGATCCACCTTTATACAGAATACAACATGCTGAAATATTTGATTTCCTTTACTTTCAAATTTGAATGCTTTTTGTGGTTCAGAAACCTTCTTATTCCCATTTGCCATTTCTTCTTGAACCAATCCATGAAGTTAAGTTTCCTCTTTCTCTATTCAGGTGGCTCAGAGTACCATCTGTGTGTGTCTGAGGACTTGCACATACCAAAAATTTGTAGAAAGGCAGATAAGTAAATATACACAAAAGAACAACCACCACCATGTCATAACAGAGCATATAGAAACAGAAAATTCGACAATCTACAAAGTAAAAGTTTTGATACAATATTTGCTTTTCTCTTTTAAAAAAAATTCAGTTTATTTGGCCAGATGCATGACAACAAAAGTGAAATTTTTCCTTGTTTTTTAAGTGTAGTTTGGGATGTTTCATGGGACAAGCCTAATCATTCCTACCCCATCTCAAATGCCACCGGCATACTATATTCAGCTTTCTTAAATATTAACTACCTTTTTCGCATAGGGATCTCAAAGCTCTTCTATCAGTTGTGCGCTGTGTAGTAATTTTACCTCTTGAAATTTTAAGATTTCTTTTTCAGAATATGACTTAACAGTATGGATAGATATGAAAATTAAATGCAATCATACATGTGATGACTTCATACTCTTTGCAGTCATATAAGAAAATCTCAGTTATGCATTTTGCATGCCTACAGATAATTGAAGTAATCTCACAGTGACATCACAGTTGCACAGGAGTACTGATTCTTGAAAATGGAAGGTCAAATGGAGATAAAACAACAGATTGCAATAAACAATTTATTTGAAAACTAGATACATGCATTAAATCACTCCTCTTTTTTATTGGAATGCTCACATGTGTTAAATTATGGAAAGTAATTAGTTTGAAAACTGTTTAAAGTAACTACTTATCATGGTCTTATATTCCTAAATTGTAGAATTCATTGATGAAATATGCTGCATATTTTCTTTTGAGCCTTAATTCTGACTGTTAGATAGCCTTTATCAGTCACTCATCAGAATGGTTTTAATCCATAGAATGAGAAACTGAAGAGAGTAAGACAGGGTAACTCAAGATAAAGATATGGAATCATAAACCTAAATCTCCTAGGAAATGATTTCTCACCTTTGTACTGAAAGGCTCAAAAAGAAATAAAATATAAGTGCAAACTGTATTTCTGAGGCTGAAATGGTTTATCATGTTGTACTTCTAACTTGCTTTCAAGGACACCGAAGTCAGATATGGTGATCTCTCTGTTAGTGAAGGTTGGGTTCAGCCATACCACAGCTCATCTGAACAAAGAATAAGCTGGAAGGTGTTGCAGAATACTAAAGTATGAATTTTATTCTCAGAAACCTATTATTTCTATTTTAAAACCTATGTGTCTGCTTCAGTGTTTTACTTCTGTCACCTCCAGGCAATCCTAAACCATTAACAAAAAGCTGTAGATTTGTTGTTGGTGTAGGAACAAAATGCACTGAATTCCTAGTAACAGACTGACTTATTATTCTGTTCTTTTAATAAGCCCGAGTTGCAGTGGTTTCTGCACTACATTTAGTGCTGAAATTCAAGACAACAGTTTGATCAAATAATTGTTTTAGCCTTTTTATGCATTCAGCTTTGCCTGCTATCTTGGGACTGTGGATAGTTTAAGAGCATTTAGGTCTTGCAGCTGTGGGAGTCTATGAACTAGAAAGCTTAGTATGATGTGAGAGTTTAGTCCTAAAAGTGCTGATCAGGTAGTTTTGTCTTTCTGTCTCTCTGGGGAGGTCTCCTCTCCTGAATTTGTAGTGATTCCTAGAAATGATTAAGTGTACAGATAGTAGACAAAAAGCGAATAATTAAGTAAATAATGTTATCTTCAGGCAGTGGTAATCAGGTTTTTAGTGAAAAAACTAGGAACTTCATAAGATTTCATTAATGCCATTTAAAATCTGTGCTCTAGGATACATGCAATCATGGAATCATGCTGAGTTGGAAGGTACCCACAAGGATCATTGAGTCCAGCACCTGGCCCTGCACAGGACAGCCCAAAGAGTCACACCAGCTGCCCCAGAGCATTGTCCAAATGCTTCTTGAACTCTGTCAGGCTGGTGCTGTGACCACTGCCCTGGGGACCCTGTTCCAGTGCCCAAACACCCTCTGGGTGAAAAGCCTTTCCCTGATACCCAACCTAAACCTCTCCTGACACAACTTCAGGCCATTCCATTGCATTCTGTTACCAGTCACCAGAGAGAAGAGATCAGTGCCTGCCCCTCCTCATCTTCTCATGAGGAAGTTGTAACTGCAGTGAGGAATCACCTCAGTCTCCTCTTGTCCAGGCTGAACAGAACAAGTGACCTCAGCTGCTCCTCATATGGCTTCCCTTCAAGGCCCTTCACCATCTTTTTTGCCCTCCTTTGGAGGCTTTTTCATAGTTTAATGTCCTTTTTATATTATGGCACCCAAAACTGCCCCAGCACTTGAGGTGAGGCTGCCCCAGTGCAGAGCAGAGCAGGACAATCCCCTCCCTTGCCCGGCTGGCAGTGCTGTGCCTGATGCACCCCAGGACTGGGTTGGCTTTCCTGGCTGCCGGGGCACTGCTAAGTCACGCTCAATTTAGGAACTGAGCAACCCTCCTATCTGCTAGCATGTAAAAGTGAGACATGAATGAGCGGCATTAAGTTACTCTAAGACAGCAAATTTAAACTACCCAGGGACAGACCCAGGTGCATCTTTCCATCAGGCATCATGAAAATAGATATTAATTAACTACATGATAATAATAATAATGAGAACATTTAAAAGCTGACCCCAAAAATAAAATAAACCCTAATTAAATTTTAAAAAATAGCTGTTGAATTTTTGAAAGCTGATTTCAAAATTAAAATAGATTTTAATTAATTTTTTAAAAAAATAGCTGTTGGCTTTCTTAGCAGTGAAAAACGGCAGCAACCTTTGGAGAACACCACTGAGCTAGTGGTGTTCTCCAGGTCTATGGTTGGAGTTAGGGTTTTGTCGTGGCTGGTGAGCCTGTGGTATCAACGGATGACAAAGAGAATCCCCTGGTGGGACAGTCCCTAGTACCAAAAGATCCTCTCCATGTTAGGGTGAACAGAAGAGGCTCCTCCCAGGATGCATTGTTCTGTTATGCTAATGTACCCCAGTTCCACTTCCCTGGTTGGTCGTTGGCCTCTCCGCGCCTTTCCTACCTTACATGTTCCATGCCATAGAAAGTTCTCCACTCTGGGTTTCCCCCATTGGCCCTTGCCCCTCGCCACTCCCCCAGAGCTTCTCCATTGGTTCCCAATCCCTAGTCCTGCCTGTGTACCGCCCCCATGCCCTCAGATCATTGGTCTGTGATGCCCTCCCCTCCCTCCTGTACTTAAACCTGGACCCTGCATTGCTCTTTGTCTTCGTCCCTGGAACTCTTCAGGGTGTGGCTGCAATAAACTGCTCCCATGGTACTCTATACAAGGACCCTTCCTGCCTCTTTGCTGTCAACCCATTTACTGGAGCTGTCCATATGTGTGTGCGTGCACGCACATGTGTGTGAGTATGTGGTGGTCCTGCTGAGTGGCTTCGCTTTGGAGATGCTTTTAGGAAGGTCGCGACGCCTCACACTCTGGCACTGCCAAGCCGCAGCAGACAGCCAGCGACAGGGTTTAATAAAAGTGGAAGCTGTGAACTGACAGAAAATGTGCTGTAAGAAAGCAGATTACATAAAGAAACTCCTTGTCAGAAAAAGATGAATAATGTCCAAGATAGTATTACTGAGGTTCAGTGAAGCCAAGGCTTATGATTTACCTTTAATGCTTAGAAGTTTTTACACTAAAAATAAACTTTTAAGAAGTAGACTCAGGAGTTAGAACACTGGGGGTTCAACTCTCCTCTTTCCACATTAGGAATGCTATTTGATTGTCATTTTTTGTAGGGATATGGTAAGGATTATGACTTAGTTAAACTGAAGCTGTGGCAATACATTAAGACCATACTAGTAGACATTCCCAAGGTATATTTAGAACCATGATTACTGAATTTTTCAAAGATAAACTGAGGAATAGAATTTTATAGGGAGTAATGAGGTCAGCCTAAACCAAGAATCAGATTAAGGCTATGTAAACCAGAAACAACAAAAAAGCAAGATCAACAAATTTCAGACAAGACCGAAAATGAGTTCAGAATACTGAAGGTTTAGTATTTCAGTGAAAATTTCGCACTGCCACTAAACTCTGTGTAAGGTTTAATAAACTAGAAACTGTGATCGTGAAATAAGAAAGTCACAGTAAAAGAAATTGACAAATTTGGTGTTGGACATCTTGGCAATAAAGTTATCCAATCTCTTGGACTGACAGTAAATGCCTGGTGGTGAAGTGAAATCAGAAGAAATCAGAGAAACCATTTTTAGATTTCTCACTGAAAAGAACAAATCATTTAAATGTGTCTACAATCTTGTGGAAATTTAGAATTAGGGTTCAGTTAGGGTTTAAGTTAATTAAATCTGGAAATTAAGGTGTGAGAGTAAGAAGGTCTTTGAAAAGCTTACACCGGAGAATACAAAATTTCAGTTGTTAAGGTTCAGAGTGAAAAAATGGATTGAAGTATTGCTGAGCCTGAGAGAAGCCCAGATTTTGTGAGAAGACGGCAAGTCTGCAACCAAGAGGAGAGTTTAGAATATCAATGTTGTAAGAAGATGTGGAATTCCTGGAGCAACAAAAACATGCCCACAGAAATCTCATTCAGAAGAACAACTAGGACAAGATTAGGAATGACATCTTAAATATATCCCAGAAGGAGTGTAGGAAATTGTCATGAGGTTTCTCAAAAACAAAATGAGAAGTGACAATCTGA
Organism: Corvus brachyrhynchos; assembly: GCF_000691975.1. Classification (NCBI taxonomy): domain Eukaryota; kingdom Metazoa; phylum Chordata; class Aves; order Passeriformes; family Corvidae; genus Corvus; species Corvus brachyrhynchos. The sequence continues at coordinate 1,681,426 of NW_008237890.1, forward strand.
GGAACACTGTGTGATGAACCAAGGGTAGAGTACATATCAAAGGAAAAGGCTGGGTAAAGAGATGGTTTATTGAAGAAAAAATATTATATAAGGGACAGCTTGCAATTAAATGCAATGTGATATGAATGAGAAGTTTGGGACACCTGTGAATATGCTAACAGAAAACTGAAGCTATTTGTCTTTTTCTATGAGAAACTGATGAAAAGTTCAAAGTAGATCACCCCTAAGGTAGACAGAAGAGTATTCTTAGGACAGTGCCCAAAACATTTTTAAGGGATGCAATTATTTATGGGGTGTACTTAACTCCGATTCTAGATGGGACAGTTTGTTGTGATGCTCATGAATGTTGTGACTCATGAATAAGGGAACTGTTAGTGAAAATTATGATCAGTGGGCGCTTTGGCTATAAGAAATGGGGAATAATGGATTTCACGATCCTGACAGGAGTGAAGAAGTCAAGAAGAAGAGCAGATCCCTAGACACCACGAGAAAGAAAAAATAGCTCTCCAGGAAACTGGGATAGAGCTATGAAGGACAAAGGAATTCAGTTATATAGGACAACATCCTCCACCTTCAAGATAGGTCTATCCCAACATTCAGGACAATACCTGGGCATATCAGGAGACTGATGTGGCTAAACAGTGAACTTATGACTGAGATTCATTGCAGAAAGGTGTATACAAAAGCTGAAAGTGAGGACAGACTGTAGTTCAAGTCAAGGAACTTGCAATAAACCTTACCTCGTACAAGTCTAGACCAAACAGGATGCATCTGAGAATTCTAAGTGAACTGCCTGCTCTTGACTGTCTCTGAAAAACTTACAAAATCTGTTATGGTTGAAGAAAGGAAAATGTAACAACCAGCTTCAAAATCTGCAAGAAAAACAATCCAGGGATCTACAGGTTGGACAGTTTCACTCTTGTGCCTGGAAAAATTACAGAATAAATCCTCTTGTAAGCCATTTCTGTATGCATGAATAGAGGGCTTCTGCAAATGGCCAGCATGAATTTATCAGGAATAAGTCACATAAGTAGATGAGAGGGAGCAGTTTCCTACCTTGTAGGAAGTCTCTTTTGACTTTGCAGGTGTTCTGATCAAATCTCCTGTAAAATCCTTGTAAGCAGGATGGCATGTTAAAATCTAGGTGGTTGGCCTACCATCTAGATGAAAAATTTGCTTAATGAATATAGGGGTTAATAAGTCATAATCCGTGTTGAGGCTGAAAGCAGAGTTCTCTGGGTCTATCCTGGAACCTGTTCTGTTTAGCATCTTTATCAATGGCCTAGATGACAAAGTGAAATACCCTTCATCAAGTTTTGAACAAGAGAGGGATCGGGATACAGTCCATAAAATAAAAAAGCAGAGCTGCACATGTGGGAGGACTAGACTGATTGTCCCATGAAACAAACAAATGTAGAATACTGCATCACTGTCAGCTCTGGCAGTAACTCTGCAGGATAGGTCCTTTGGGTCCTAGAATAATTTTCTTTTCAGTTGGAAAAGATCTTTAAGATCAGTCCAACTGTCAGAAGCATGAAACTGTGAGGAAAATACAAAGCTCAAACATGATGGGGCCCATGGTGATCTGAACAGATACTGAAACCAAATTTCAGTGATTTGTGGTGCCATGGCATCAGAGAAGAACATGAAGCGGAGTGAAAGCTGTGTGGTCTTGTTCTTTCTGTTGATGCCAAGGAATGTTTTGTACAACTGCTACCAAAATAGACATCCTACATATCCTATACAATGTGACTGCGAAGAATAAAGACTTTGGCCGTGGTCCTACCCAGTGTACCTAACTGGAGGATGAGAATTCAATGTGAAATTTGTAGAGACAGATTGATGGGTTTGTCCTCCTTGCCCTCCCTAGAAGCGACACATTTCTCTAAGTCTTTTATCCTCATCTCCACTAAGTGTTTTAATCTGGGAAACTTAAGTTTGTGATTGCAGTAATATTTTTAGTGATGTATATAGCCATTCCACAGTTAATGCATATATTCACAACAATCCAAAATATGCTGCATTTAATAAACACACTACTAGTTTACCTGACTGGCTCTTTTTGCAACTGGACCCATAGTTAGTTGGGTCTATTCTTGCAGTCATGGTTGGGCATGTTATATTTTTGCAACAAAACTAACGCTGTTGATTCCACCACTAAACCGTGTCTTTAAGTGCCACATCTACACATCCTGGTGAAGAAGTTGACTGAACTGAGTCTGCAGTGAACCTTGGCAGTAAGCAAACAGCAAACCCTGGGCTACCTCAAAAGGAACATATTCAGTAGATCAAAGAAAGTGAATATTCAATTGGCACTTGGGTTATACTACCCCTGGAATAAGATGTGCAATCAAGAGTAGGCTACCAAAATGGTTGGATCTGGAACTCATGCCCTGTGAGGAGAGACTGTAGCACCGGTTCATCCAGAAGTGTTGATGACAGTGGCACCTACTAGCAACTCTGTCAGTGACAGGAGGGGATCAGGTTGCCACAACTAGGTCTTTCACAGTGGTACATGTGGGAGTGCAAGAGGCAGCAGGCAGTAGCTGAAACATGGGAGGCTCAGGCTGGACATAAGGAAAAACCACTCAAAATGAGGAAAATGTTGCAGCCTAGAGAGACTGAAATCTATGTCCCTGGTGGTTTCCAGACTGTATAGAGCTCTGAGCAACTTGGCCTGAATGCACTCTTGACCCTGCTTTGGGTTGGAACCTGGATAGAGACCTCTTATGGTCTACTCTAGCTTGCATGACCAAGTGGTTCTAGGTGTTTCACTGGGCATCAGTGAGCACAGTCTCAGGCTTTTTTTACATTTTAGTAAACAAGAAACTCTGAGAGAGACAAATGCAGCATTTGAAATTAGATTTCAAATTAGCTTTAAGATGGTAGTGATTAAATTTCCATCTTGGCATGTAATTCATATGATTGAACTGTGAGCCTAGGTGTGTGAGCCTAGATTAAGGACTGGTAAATAAGAAGCTCTGGAGTGACGGTAAGTGTGTCATTGGTCATTAGGATTCCCAGGGGAAAAAATTAAGACTGTCACCACTCTGCGTTTATTGATCTAACCAAGCCTTTGCCTAGTGCTAGATTTTGGAGATGTGTATTCTTCAGTGTGACAGTATGAGCACAGTTAAAATGCATGCCACAAAATGAATTCAGAGCCACTTGGTTTCTTAGTGTAAAAATTAAAAAAGATATTCCACATAATACCAATGAACCTAATTTAATTTTGGGATTATGGTTGGGGGTTAGTAGACTCTCTAAAATGTCTGTAAAAATGACAGCTTAAACCAGAACCCAAAAGGAAGAATAGCACAATACCTGACAGTATTTTCATGGTTGAAACAGGAAATATTATACCTATTACTACTGAATATTGTGCAAAGTCATGATTCACCTTTACTGAAGTAGAAGATGTAACTGTCACTAAGACTGTCAACTCAGTTCATGTGGGTAAACAAAGGGAACCATTTTCAGCTGAGATACTTGACATCCTGCTTCTAGGTGTCTGGCTATCTCTCCAGATTGGGAAATATTTTCTCTCAAATCTGGTTTGTAGGTTGTATCTGCCAGCCAACAGGAGATATGGTAATAGGGTTAGAGCTGGCTTTGTACTTAGGGCTCAATAAAACAGATCATGTGGAACAAAATTTAGCCTCATTACCAAAGTTATTAAGAATGTTAGCCATTAAGGCTCTAAAGGAGACTCTTTAGTTGGGCTTCTGTTGGGATTTACTGCACATTGACTAACCTAGAGCCAAGATTTCATAAATTGAAGACAATCTATTTTAAGAGTTTCAGTAACAATCAAATTCCAAAGTGGGCTTAGAACAACAGATTCATTTTCATGTTCAGCTGTCGTACAACCGAGTAGTGTATTAAGGATAAGGATAGAGTTTGTGTTAGACTTTAGATAAAATGATCACACTGAATTACAGTAATTTTGGTTTACCACCACAGTAAATTGTTAAAACATGGTGGTTTATTTTCCTCTGGATTTTTCTGGTCATGTTCTGGTAACATTACCTCTTCAGAGGTGTAAGAGAGATATAGGGCTGCATTAAAAGCTATGGTTTACAGACATAGAAGCTGAACAGAGAAGGAATCTCCTTTTGTTCTTCACTCCAGACTACCTGTATTTCCCTCCTTTCTGCCAGTGATTTCTGACAAACGGCATGGGGGGCTTGGACAAGTGTTCCAGGAGCTTTTATTAGTTTATCAGTCTCAAATACAGAGTTGAGGCAAAGTTGGTACAGAGCTCACGCTGTCACAGAGACATCCCCAGATTTCCTGGTTGCAAAGCATTCTTAAAAGCTTTTTTGGCCAACAGCGTGCTTCTAAAAGTTACAGACATCTGTCTCAACCAATGTATAGTAGCGCACGTACATCTATTGTACACAATAGTCACTTGTTATGCCTTCTATAATAACATACAACATCCCATTATTAAGCTTAAACTTATCTCTCTAACTAAATATACTTTTCGCAACTTCAACATCCATCTAGACCAAGCCTAAGAACTAACCATTGTCTTTTAATGTCCTTGCTGCTTGTAACTGTATCTTCTTCTAATTTTCCCAGGCAAAGCTGAATTCTAAATCCCTTGCTTTATTTCCTGAGGTCTGCTTCTATTTCTCACATCTAAAATCCTTTCCACCTTTTCTGATTCCCCACAATTCCCCCTCTCAGTACAACCATAAAGAAACCTTTTTAACTTTTTTGCTTATTGACTACCTTGCATTTCATAGCTGCTCTATGTAAAGGCACTTCTTCTGCTTACTCTAAGCAGTGCTATTTTACACCACAGCAATTTTAATGCTGCGAAAGGTCGGGTCTATTTCAGGAACATAGGTCAAATCTAGCATTAGTTGTTTTGTATCATTCGAATAGGTCTTGTCTGTTCCAAGGCCTTAATTCAAAGCCTTTATCTGTAATTGTGAGATTTTGAGAACTTTCTGTGATCTCTTTTGGTACATAATTTTCTTGTATGACAAAACCTTCCTTAACAATTTTGTTTATCGTTTGTCGCACATACTGAAGAATACAAGGCATAACTATCAGTATCACCACTACAATCATTGACACATATAAACCTGCCTTGCAAATCTCCTTCAACCAAGGTGCAGAGCTCCATCCCTCAAACAAACCGTCTAGCCATGATCCACTGTCTTTTTGAATTTGAGACATTAGGTCTTTTAGTTTTTGTATGCTTTTGTGGATGGATTCAGAGTGGTCAGACAAATTCATACAACACCATACTTCAAATTCTTCGCAACCATGTCTATGTGCCAGTAAAAGGAAATCAATTGTTGCTCTATTTTGAAGGGTAGCATGTCTAAGACTGTTGATGTCAGCCAGCATATTACTGATAGCAGTGGATGTGGCATTGGTTTGTCAACACCCTACCCAATCCAATTGCTTCAGTGCTATTGCTGAGGCAAGCTGGGGTACTAACAAACTTGCTGAAACCCTTGCTGTTTTTTTCCAGGGTCTGAACTCGCTGTTACAATTCTCACCATAGGGATAAGCAGATCTTTTCCCTCTATGTTTTTCCCTGACGACTGTTTTAGCATTGGGTGCTAGCACAGTAAGTTGTCCAATGCTACATGGACCACCTTCAAGGCGTGATGCAATGCCTTGCCAAGCCCTATCTCCACAATACCCTTTTGGTAATTGCCGTGGATATTGATTAACTCTGGAATGTCCACCCCGACTGCCTGAGCAATTACACCAAAAACTTGCATTTTTGTAGACAGAGTGATTAGGAGTGACATTGTGTCTGGGAGGATATTTCTTTTGCTGATTATTATCTGGAAAAGTAATGCAGAAATCCATTGTCAAGGAGCCCAAAATTTCCAGTTCCTGGGGTTCAACAGTTGCTCTGGGGAGTTTCATGGCCCAAAGATCCCAGTCCTTTACAGGATTGCTCCCACTAGCAACTTCACCTGGCTTGCTGTTAAGTTGCTTTTTGGTCAAAGGATCATGATATATGGGCATCAGCCAATTTTTTACTGGCACACCAACTAGACAGGTTGCAAAAGTCTTTTCTGGGTTCGAATTGGACAGGCATATGGCATCTGAGCCTGCTGCCTTGGCTAAGGTGACCCAAACATTTGTTTTTGATTGTGCCACAGGGAGATCTGCATTGCAAAAAGCAAGCAAAGCTAGCAAGCTCCAATAAAACATTTGATTTTGCTCCATTTTCGAGAGCTACTTCTTGGCAAAAGACTTTCCCATATATTACAATTCACAAATTCTGCTTTTGTTCTTTCCCGAAGCTGTTAGGAAACCAAATGGAAATGGTGAAACTCCCCAAGAATGGGAATTTCACCTCTGCAGATATACCTTTATTGAACACAATAGATACCACGCTTTTGCCAAAAGAGCTCTACAAAACCAACAGATCACTCATTTAATATGACATGAAATCAAAGTTTGCAAATTCCACAGGTGAGCAAGGGACATCAGGCGTGACTCGCAGTCTCTCTGTTCGGCTCTCGTCTGCGTGCCTGCTTCTTCGCTCGTAGAGTTGTCAGATCGCTCTCGTGTGCAATATGGTTTCATGTTCCTTGTGGGGACCCACTTAGGTCCTGCACCTGTGGAAACACAAGCATACCCTTTGCCCTAAGTTATTAGCCAAAAAGGACCTTCAATTTCTCCTGTCTCAGGACTTCTAATTAAAACAGGAGGATTTTCTCTCAATTTTGCTTGTGTGTTAATTGAAAAATGCCTAAAAATTGGCAGATCAGGTTCTGCAAAAGAGATGTTAAAAAAATTAAAAACATATAAAGCTTTACTCAACTTCATCTGTGGTGTGTTGCCTCCACTCCCCCCTTCTGTTGATCTAAAATATGTTTCAGGGTGTGATGTGTTTGGAGCCCAGGCGGAGTCCCCAGAACGGTTTGAGATTCAGGGGTCCCTGTAATTTCCCCTTGGTATCCAGTGCTTTTAAAAAACTCCATCAGTATTCTACACGTAGGAAATAACTTTGCCACTGTCTTGTCCTGGTCCAAAGATAAGGTATTACACAATTTCCTGTTCACCATGTCTCAGAAATCATAGGTTAAGGCAGATTTTGGGTCTGCAGATGGGAAGTTTTTATCAACCCAGGCTAGCAAGTCTATCAGTTCTTTTCTCTGGACACTGGTGTAAGACTTCTCTTTTAAAAGAGTCATAATTTGGTGAAAAACATCCTGTTTATTTTTGGACAAATACTGTCCCATCCTTTAAGTTTTCCACGGACCTCTTTCTCACCTCACACTGGAGTCCAGGAAGTCTGTTCTAAGAGAGAGATCTGCTTCCTTCCAGCAGCTTCTTTTCCTTATGTGGGACTTGTGGCTGGAGGGACTGGCAGAGCAGTCCTGGAGGATTCTAAAACATATCCTCTGCCACACACAGGGCACCATTATGCTGGCAATCTCCGACAAACGGGATGGGGGGCTTGGACAAGTGTTCCAGGAGCTTTTATTAGTTTATCAGTCTCACATACAGAGTTGAGACAAAGTTGGAACAGAGCTCACGCTGTCACAGCGACATCCCCAGATTTCCTGGTTGCAAAGCATTCTTAAAAGCTTTTTGGCCAACAGCGTGCTTCTAAAGGTTACAGACATCTGTCTCAACCAATGTATAGTAGCGCACGTACATCTATTGTACACAATAGTCACTTGTTATGCCTTCTATAATAACATACAACATCCCATTATTAAGCTTAAACTTATCTCTCTAACTAAATATACTTTTTGCAACTTCAGCAAGGCCAAGCCTAAGAACTAACCATTGTCTTTTAATGTCCTTGCTGCTTGTAACTGTATCTTCTTCTAATTTTCCCAGGCAAAGCTGAATTCTAAATCCCTTGCTTTATTTCCTGAGGTCTGCTTCTATTTCTCACATCTAAAATCCTTTCCACCTTTTCTGATTCCCCACACTTTCACCATCCCTTTTCCTGCTGGCAATTGAATCACAAGGCTATAAGCAGAGAATGAGGAGAAAGAGGTATGGTTCTTCCATAAAGTTGGCAGTAATGGACTGTCTGGAGAGAAATTGGATGCCTAAATTTGAATTAAACATAAGGAGAATTTCCTATATTAGCTTTGAGCCTAGTGCTGGGAATAGGATTGTGTTTGGTCCAACAGTTTTCAATAAGTAGATTTATTACAAGATCTAACAAAGGCCATAGAGTTCAATCAAGTTTGGTATCACTGTGTGATTAGTACAGAAGCAAAGACAAAAAGTAGTATATTGGATATAGACAGGATTTTTAAACTTGGGTGAGGTGAGAAGGGCTGAGATAACCATGTATCTAATGCTAGCATTATTAGGAAGCTTAGAATTCAGGTTAGCAGGTGCTAAGAGCTAGAAATACTGCCTGTCAAGAAAGGACAGGTGGACTCACATTAGAGCTGAACTGGACCAATCTTGTGCTGTTATAATCAGACCTACCAGGTATCATTAGAGCTCTTACTGAGGTTGAGGTTTAGCTAAGAGTCTAGTCCAGCAGTACTCAGTAAACCGAATGTATTGCTTCATCCAAATTCTCTTTCTGAGTTAGGGCTAGGGCTATATTCATGATTGGTCCCCTGGCTGAACTCAGGGGCTGCTGAGTATGGCTGAGTTTAAATTGGTGGCCGAACTGGTGTCAGTAAAATTTAGTGTGCTGTGCTTACTAATACGTCTGGCAGAGGAAGTGGGGCTTGTGCAAAGGTCAGAACTCAGAGCTTGAGGAAAAAAGATAGGTTTACTGGTGTGTGCTCAAGTATCAGTCAAACTAGATAAGGTTCCAGATTTGACATGCTATATGATTAAGGTTTTTTCTGGCTCATTAAATATTACTGAACAAGACAGGGCTGACAAGCTGTGTTTGGGAGATTGCAGGTTTACTGTCAGACACTAGGTTCTGTTGTGGTGTGACATACCCAGCGAAATTCTATATGTTTATGTACTCATGGGAGCAAGGGGGAAGATGTTGCTGTCATGTGCAGTGCGTGCTGCTGCTATAGTATCTTTTTGGTGAAAAGGTGTAGTTAGGATGAGAGGGAAAGGGAAATGCTTGTGTCTCTGCTTACCACTCCAGGAACATAGCAGCAGCCGAGGAATTAGTCACTGAATGCAAGACAGGAAGATCTGTTGGTGTTTTGTTTGATGGCTGCTTCTGCTGATTACCTTCAGGGAGGCAAGTGCTGGAAAGAGTAATTATCTCTGTAATCCTAACCAGATTTCCTGATCATCCTTTTACTGCAATATGAATATCACTGTTCCAGTCTCTCTCAGAAGTATTAGTCACTTCTCTTAATGATGACACACTCACCACTGGCAAAGCTTTAGAGCAATCTAAAAGCATGTCCATCAGGGAGCTAATAAAAAGCACCCAGCTGCTCTGGTAGAGAGAACTGGAGTGCAGGAGGAGAAAGAGTGGCTATCCAAAATGCTCTTCGGATCAACTTAAAGGCACATACAATTAAATTACTTCTGCTCAACTCCTGACTACTCTTCAGTAAAAGAGCACCAGGATGAGGTGATGGTGAAATGTTTTTGACAGAAACTGGGTATTCTTTGGCAGAAATAGTTGGCATAGTGAAGGAGCAAGCCAGCATACCAACATACTTGTATTGTGATTTATCCTGTAAAAAACTGTCTACTCATATACTCTTCTATGTACTCTCCTATACCATACCTCTAGTACCACATTGCTTATTCTCAGGTGTGAAAACCCACAGAAAACCCTCAGAATGGCTACTGTATTCCCTTGTGTTCTCCTGAAATATGGGGAATGCTTGTCTGAGTAGCAAAGATTTATTAGGCATAGTGCAGTACTGCTAGATGGGATTTCAATAAAACCTACTGTTTTAAGAAACTGAAAATGCTCTAGCATAAGAACTACTGAAGAGAAGGACATTTACATTTGAAAGATGCCAGTTAAAGATTTATCTGTCAAATAAAGAAACTTATTCAGAAAGTTATTAAGAATGAAATAATTATCTCTGTAAAACTTCATGGAAACTTACATAAGAATAACTCCAAAAGGGTTCGTTAGAATTAACATCCTATGTTTCATAAACTAAATAAATATAGAATACCTTTCAGTATTTTGAGGAGACACTAAATTCAGACCTGTTCAATGTAACTGGAAGTTAACCTGACCATGAGACACTACTGCTCTAAAAAGTCCAGCTATTTTTTAAAAGTAGATCAGAACTGCTGTCATGAAATCAGAAAGAGATGCAGGAAACCAAATTAGCCCAATGAGAATGCTACGAGAATAGACTGATATGAATTGTAGGTGGAATAGGTACTTATTGCCTGTTGTTTGGATGTCTTCCTTGCATTCAATAAAGTCCTAAAGATAGCAAACTGGTAGATACATACATTGTATTTGGTAGAAACTCAGCCAAATGGCATTCTCCTTATGCTGCAGAAAATTAAATTCTGTAGTTATAGACTTCCAATGTTCCTAAGGAAAACAAAAAGAGAAAAAAAGCCCTTTGGAAGTCTGTTTATGATTAGTGAGATCATATGATAAAATATGAATACATTTTTTTATGATTGCTTAAGAGAAGGAGATAAGCAGAGAGAATCTGGAATATGTCAGTGAACATGTGTCATGGTTTTAAACCAGTCTGGAGATGAAACACCACAGAGACACTCGCTCAACTCTGCCTCTCTTCCACCCTCACTCCACTGAAATGGGGAGGAAAATCGGAGTAAAACTTGTATGTAGAGGTAAGAAAAATTTAAGAATTGAAAGTAAAGTAAAATAATGATAAAGAATTAATATAATGATAGTAAAAGGGAGAAAACTGAGTGATCCACAGTACAGTTGCTCACCACCCACTGACCAATGTCTGATCTCCTTTCCCGAACCCAGATCAGCCCCTTCCAGGTAACTCCCCCCCAGTTTATATACTGGGCACAATGTTCTGTGGTGTGGAATATCCCTTTGGTCAGTTCTGGTCACCTGTCCCAGCTGTTCTCCCTCACAGTTTCTTTTGCTCACCTCCTCACTGGCAGAGCATGAGCCAATGAAAAAAAGTCGTTGATTTAGGATAAACACAACTTAGCAAAACCCCAAACCATCAGTGTGTTACCAACACCATTCTCATTCTGTACCCAAAACACAGCAGTGCAACGGCTACTGAGAAGAAATTAACTCTGACCGAAACCAGCACAGCATGAAATCACATATTCTCAGTAGAAACATTTGGATGACAGAATGAAAAAACCCAAACTCCTTCAGACTCTAGGACTTTGCTTGGATCTTTGGTACTATAGCACATTGGCAATAGGTCAAACCACTCAGGAAATGATAAATACACTGTGTGTTTAGAGAAACTCTGTTTTTTCTCTTATACTTTAAGCAAGGGTTTGCCAATTTCACTAAAGCAGGAAAAAAATAGGTTGTACTAAGAATGTACTTTGTGTGAAGTACTAGTAGTTTGTACCACTTTGTAGTAGTGGCAAAGCAAAAGTGTTCTGCAGAAGTGTAGAGTTACACTTTTTTTTTTATTGCAGACATACGCCTGAAAGGGAAAGAATAGCAGCTAGTATATTCATGCAATTTGGTCTTGCAAAGACTCCAGAAAATGAGACCACATTGGTTTTTTTGACTAAGTGAACAGGTAAGCAAAATACATAATTTCTGAAGACCTATATCAGATTAACTAAAATCATTAAAAATAATTTCAGAGGCTTCCATCTTTGTGGTAGAACAGTTGCCTTTAACAGTCTTGCTGTTAATTCTAAAGATAAAGTTCTAGTCCATTCTCAAGGGAGAATGTAGTCCAAGCTCAAGGGAGATCGGTGGGACGTTTTTCTTTCCTTGGAGATTTTCATCCAGTGAATCTAGAAGATATAGAATGATGGAGATTATATGGACATTACTTGCAGCGTCCTCTGTGTTATTTTTACTGCAAGAAAATTTTCTCTCTCTGTACAGTTTTCTTGATTTTCAATATTTAAATGAGAAAAATAGTAGCCCTCTTCTGTTCTTTCTTCACTCTGTTAAAGTTTTCATCAAGAGTAAATATATACATACACATAAGTAATGTATATGTAATAATAATGCATACAGAGGTTCACAGTTTCACAGAATAGTCTGAGTTGGAAGGGACCCACAAGGATCATTTAGTCAACCTCTTTAGTGAATGGGCCATAGAGAGATTAAATGACCTTGGTGTTACTGTACGCCGGTGTGTGTGTGAATATATAGATAAATTTGTCTACCTATATGTAGCTTTGCATACTTTTTTTTTTTTTAAGCGGAGGACCCAGGACTGGTCACAGTAGTCTAACTGGCTCCCTACAGCTGCCTCAGATCATTTGACATCTGTTGTGAGTTTATAAAGCATGAATTATGCACCCTAGGTTGTTGTTAAGAAGGGACGGGACTCCTAAAGATCATTTGGGTGCTGTATGTAAAGTTACCACAAAATTTCTTCCAGATGGCAATAAACACTTGAAGTTCTATCACAGTCCTTTATAATGACCACACCTATTTTGCCAACAGTGATACCTGAAACAGTGGTTTAAGAAAGCATCACTTAAAGAAAGAAACTTCAGATTTTTCAGTCTTGAGGAACAGAGTTGTATTATAAGCATACAAGGAACTCATGAAACTCATAGAACTCAAGGAACTCAATAAAGGAACTATTATGGCAGAGCTTCAGCACATTATTTCTTGAAAACGTACACACTATTAAAGCACGTGTAGTTCGGTGCCAAATGTCTTTAACCTGTTGTGATCTGTTACTCATTTCATCAAGCAGCCTCTACCTCAGTACAAAAGCTTTATGTGTGTGTGTATGTGTGCGCGCACATTGTACGTAAGGCACATTGTACGTAAGACAGTACACATGCTCAGTTTACGTACATTCAAATGTTTCAGGAGTGAAAGCTCATACTGAGTTGGAAAAAACTTAGGAGCTTGGGTTTTACTTTTAGGAAGATGCAGAACAAGACAAAGAAAAGGCAAATGTTATACTCCATTTATTTTCATTAGAGTAAGAACGGTGAAAGTAAAATTAGATAAAAGCTGCTTTCAAAGATTGGTGAGATGTTACTCTAACACTATAAATGCCCTACATACACTAAGACTGTGGTAAGTAACTGTGCTTTAGATGACAATAAAAATTGTTTCTCATCAAAAAAGGAAGATTCTTTCCAGAATTTTTGGATTTCAGCTCAGTGAAAGCAATAGTCAGACTGCCTGTTGTGACTTTAGGAAGTCTGGGCTAATGGCTACTACACATACAAAGATGGCCTGTGCAATCGCTTTCCTTTACCAGGTCAGTGTCATAGAATTCACTGTGGGGACACAACAATCACATTGGCATGCTGGATGGGTGTCATGGGAGGGACCCACTTCCTCTGCATAGTCTCAATGAGGCCAGCACATCCAGGGTGTGTCAAACTCACCTTTCTGTGCAAGCTACGTGCACCCAGTGTATATTTATGCAGACGAGAGCAGCATGTTTAGGCTGATTCCATCCACTGGATGCCCTCTGCACAGCACTTTCACTCTTGTTTTCATCTGGAATTTCCTCAGTGAAAGACACCTTTGCAGGACAGTCTCATCTGTGAGAAACAGAAGGAAAAAACACCCTGAGGAGATGCTCCAGCACGTCTTATGAAGACAGAGTTAACAGCTATGGAGGTTAGGGAAGTGATGAGTTCACTAACAAGGCTCTGGCCTGAGTACTGGCATCACCATACTGATACAAGAATAAGATGTTCTTGCAAACAAATGCATAAGGATATTGGGGAAGGAGGACAGTCTTAAAAGTTGAGCGGCACAGAGTTTGGAAATATGAACATTATATTTTCATGTTTGCTGATCTTCTATGTTGTGTTGATACCCACTGCACTTTAACACTGGCTGATTCATTTTGAACTTAGAACTGCTATGATGAAAACCTTCTAGAGGTAATTGCAAGCAGATTTAATTATCTAACCCTTCATTGAAGTCTTTAATTAAAAAAATGTAGCATGCTAGTATTTATATGCAAACTCTGAAGTTCATATCTTTCTTATCTAAGACACAAGGTGATCATAGTCTTCATGTGCGAGATCTTTACATCATTGTCCTACTGTGATATTTTAAGACTCTGATGCTAGCATTTAATAAAGTATTATTTTTCATAAAGTATCTCTTTAATGAGCTATTCAGGACATGAGATCACTGGTGTAGCGGGTTGAGTTCGAAACCGGGCGGAAACAACAATTAAGTGTAGTGGTTTTGGTTCAAAATATTCATTACTTACTTATTTTCCTTCTGCGAGATAAGAATTAGGAGAAAGCAAAGCAGGCACAAACCTTAAACAGTTGCAGTACAATGAAAGAGTTTTATTACTAATAGAATTAAAAGTAAAGAGAAATAACAAGAAATTAAAGCAAATACCACCCCCCCCCTTCCCAGCTCTTCTCTCCTTTTACCCAGCTCGCACAAAGGATAACAGAACATGGGATGTTAGTCAGTGTTCCAGTTCTTGAAAAGTCTCTCTCTCTTATGCTTAAGGAAAAAAGGGTTTTTCTTCAGCTGCACGTGGTTCCCAAACTGCCACCAACAGCAGACCCGCCCAGAAACAATCAATCTGCTGTGTGTA